>NC_133725.1:35000-474750 GCF_048934315.1 Petromyzon marinus
TTTGCATGTTCTCCCCATGGTCCCGTGGCTTTTTCCCTCCACATGCGTTTAGTGTATTTGACTGCTATGTCGATTTTTTTCAGCGTGAAAAAATCGACATGTTAAATTCCCCAGTTTTTCTTTTATATACAGCATTGTAAGATTACATTCAATGGAGGAATTCACTTCTCATTGACCCCTAACCCTAATCGTTAACCATAACCCTAAATCGGCTAACAGTGTACTGTATATGGATTATTTTGAGAGTCCGTATTTCATTTCCGGGAGCCCCACAACCACTTCCTTGGTATTCACATTCCCGGATGAGGAATCGGAACTCCAAGATTTGGAATTGAGACTCCTGCTCTGAAATTAGGACTTCTTAAGGTTGCAAGTGAGATGCCTCAAATATGCCTTTAAACGCGTCTCAGCGAGATGAGTTGAATCGTATATGGCGCGACTTTGTCGAGTAGAGTCGAAGGGCAAACACCACTTGCTTGTGTGACTTGTGAAACCGGGGCGGCATTTTGCATTGAAGTCGATGATGGGTGTGATTGTTGCCGATTTGAAGCGCACTGTTTGAGAATGCAGTGCGTTTCACTATTTCAGCACCGATGTTCACCAAATATTCAACTGTGTAAACGTATGGGACAGCTTGGGATGTCAATGCAGTAGTTTGTTACTTGAAAATCCGTGAAGAAATCAAGAATTGCAGTGCAAATCGGCCAGATAGTTCAGTTTTTATTACCGGCGCCGGACGTGTTACTTGTGCCGTCTGGTGGACAAGTGCAGTACCACAAGCATTCAATTAGTGGTTAAGTCTGCTATGTGGTGGACTTGTGCAGTACAGGCCAACACAGTAGGCCAGCAGTTGCCGCTGTCAGGCGTCACCCGCGCATTCCCCGCAGTTGTGAGTTGCTGGTGCTGCGGCGTCCTGGCGTCAGTGCCAAGCGCGGTTGGCTGCAATGAAGCCGTGAAGACACCGCACAGTGCCACTGCTGCTGTTACCGCGCCAGGCACTGCAATTGCACCATTTGACCACACGGTGGCGATACAGCACCATGTTGGTTAAGTTATTTCGCGAGTGTCCATGATGGTTAGGTTAAATTTAGATTTAAAGCTTTCGTGACTGCAAGGATTCATCTTCTTTGGTTCTTTCGGTAAAGTCACGTAGAATGAGAATAAAATAATAAATTTATAAAATAAAATAACACGATAAAATTCTCACGACGTTTCGGCCACAACACAAGCGGCCTTCATCAGGTGAAGGGACGAGACTGTCTGGAGGACAGCGCTGGAGCGAACACAACCAAGCTCAGACCGCGACCTTTAAGCTGTGTGAGAAGAAACAGAGCGCCTTGACAAAGGAATTAGCATAGAATTTAGCATTGAAATAGCTGAGTGATTAGCTTGTAACTGGTCATAGAAATTGCTCTGTTAAAGTCAAGGCAAATAAAAATAAATAAATTAATGCTAACCGACACACCTGATGACGACCGTTTGTGTTATGGCCGAAACGTCGTGAGAATTTTATTGTGTTATTTTATTTTTTTATTTAAAGCTTTCGTGACTGCAGTAATTCATATTCTTAGCTCTTTCGGTAAAGTCACGTTGAAGGGAAACAATAAAATAATAATGTATATTAAACAATAAAAATTCTCACGACGTTTCGACCATAACAAAAACGGTCGTCATCAGGTGTGTCAGTTAGCATTAATTTATTTATTTTTAACGGTGCATTTATTTATAAAAAATGTCAGCGCCACACGCAGCGATTTGGCAGTTTATTTAGAAAGACTAGTCCATCTATGTTCTGAAAAGAGGAGGGGGGAGACGAATTTTTTTTTAATGATATAGATGGACTAGTCCTTCTAAATAAATAAAACAAATTTCGTCTCCCCCTCCTCTTTTCAGTACATAGATGGACTCGTCCTTCTAAATAAACTGCCAAATCGCTGCGCGTGGCGCTGACGTTTTTTTATAAATAAATAAATGCACCATTAAAAAATACATTATTAATGCGAACCGACACACCTAATGACGACCGTTTGTGTTATGGTCGAAACGTCGTGAGAATTTTTATTGTTTTATGTATATTTTATTATTTTATTGTTTCCCTTCAAAGTGACTTTATCGAAAGAGCTAAGAATATTATTTTATTGCATCAATTTATTATTTTATTCTCATTCTACGTGACTTTACCGAAAGAACCGAAGAAGATGGTTAGGTTATTTAGCGAGTGTCCATGATGGTTCGGTTATTTAGCGAGTGTCCATGATGGTTAGGTTTTTTAGCAGGTGTCCATGTTGGTTAGGTTATTTAGCGAGTGTCCATGTTGGTTAGCTTATTTAGCGAGTGTCCATGATGGTTAGGTTATTTAGCGAGTGTCCATGTTGGTAAGGTTATTTAGCGAGTGTCCATAATGGTTAGGTTATTTAGTGAGTGTCCATGTTGGTTAGGTTATTTAGCGAGTGTCCCTGATGGTTAGGTTATTTAGCGAGTGTCCATGATGGTTAGGTTATTTAGCGAGTGTCCATGATGGTTAGGCTATTTAGCGAGTGTCCATGATGGTGAGGTTATTTAGCGAGTGTGCATGTTGGTAAGGTTATTTAGCGAGTGTCCATGATGGTTAGGTTATTTAGTGAGTGTCCATGTTGGTTAGGTTATTTAGCGAGTGTCCATGATGGTTAGGTTATTTAGCGAGTGTCCATGATGGTTAGGTTATTTAGCGAGTGTCCATGATGGTTAGGCTATTTAGCGAGTGTCCATGATGGTGAGGTTATTTAGCGAGTGTCCATGTTGGTAAGGTTATTTAGCGAGTGTCCATGATGGTTAGGTTATTTAGTGAGTGTCCATGTTGGTTAGGTTATTTAGCAAGTGTCCATGATGGTTAGGTTATTTAGCGAGTGTCCATGATGGTTAGGTTATTTAGCGAGTGTCCATGATGGTTAGGTTATTTAGCGAGTGTCCATGATGGTTAGGTTATTTAGCGAGTGTCCATGTTGGTTAGGTTATTTAACGAGTGTCCATGTTGGTAAGGTTATTTAGCGAGTGTCCATGATGGTTAGGTTATTTAGTGAGTGTCCATGATGGTTAGGTTATTTAGCGAGTGTCCATGTTGGTTAGCTTATTTTGCAAGTGTCCATGATGGTTAGGTTATTTAGTGAGTCTCCATGTTGGTTAGGTTATTTAGCGAGCGTCCATGATAGTGAAGTTATTTAGCGAGTGCCCATGTTGGTTAGGTTATTTAGCGAGTGTCCATGATGGTTAGGTTGTTTAGCGAGTGTCCATGTTAGTTAGGTTATTTAGCGAGTGTCCATGATAGTTAGGTTATTTAGCGAGCGTCCATGATGTTTAGGTTATTTAGCGAGTGTCCTTGATGATTAGGTTATTTAGCGAGTGTCCATGATGGTTAGGTTATTTAGCGAGTGTCCATGTTGGTTAGTTTATTTAGCGGGTGTCCATGATGGTTAGGTTATTTAGCGAGTGTCCATGTTGGTAAGGTTATTTAGCGAGTGTCCATGATGGTTAGGTTATTTAGTGAGTGTCCATGTTGGTTAGGTTATTTAGCGAGTGTCCCTGATGGTTAGGTTATTTAGCGAGTGTCCATGATGGTTAGGTTATTTAGCGAGTGTCCATGATGGTTAGGTTATTTAGTGAGTGTCCATGTTGGTTAGGTTATTTAGCGAGTGTCCATGATGGTTAGGCTATTTAGCGAGTGTCCATGATGGTTAGGTTATTTAGCGAGTGTCCATGATGGTTAGGCTATTTAGCGAGTGTCCATGATGGTGAGGTTATTTAGCGAGTGTCCATGTTGGTAAGGTTATTTAGCGAGTGTCCATGATGGTGAGGTTATTTAGCGAGTGTCCATGTTGGTAAGGTTATTTAGCGAGTGTCCATGATGGTTAGGTTATTTAGCGAGTGTCCATGTTGGTAAGGTTATTTAGCGAGTGTCCATGATGGTTAGGTTATTTAGTGAGTGTCCATGTTGGTTAGGTTATTTAGCGAGTGTCCATGATGGTTAGGTTATTTAGCGAGTGTCCATGATGGTTAGGTTATTTAGCGAGTGTCCATGATGGTTAGGCTATTTAGCGAGTGTCCATGATGGTGAGGTTATTTAGCGACTGTCCATGTTGGTAAGGTTATTTAGCGAGTGTCCATGATGGTTAGGTTATTTAGTGAGTGTCCATGTTGGTTAGGTTATTTAGCAAGTGTCCATGATGGTTAGGTTATTTAGCGAGTGTCCATGATGGTTAGGTTATTTAGCGAGTGTCCATGATGGTTAGGTTATTTAGCGAGTGTCCATGATGGTTAGGTTATTTAGCGAGTGTCCATGTTGGTAAGGTTATTTAGCGAGTGTCCATGATGGTTAGGTTATTTAGTGAGTGTCCATGTTGGTTAGGTTATTTAGCGAGTGTCCATGATGGTTAGGTTATTTAGCGAGTGTCCATGTTGGTTAGCTTATTTTGCAAGTGTCCATGATGGTTAGGTTATTTAGTGAGTCTCCATGTTGGTTAGGTTATTTAGCGAGCGTCCATGATAGTGAAGTTATTTAGCGAGTGCCCATGTTGGTTAGGTTATTTAGCGAGTGTCCATGATGGTTAGGTTATTTAGCGAGTGTCCATGATGGTTAGGTTGTTTAGCGAGTGTCCATGTTAGTTAGGTTATTTAGCGAGTGTCCATGTTGGTTAGGTTATTTAGCGAGTGTCCATGTTGGTTAGCTTATTTAGCGGGTGTCCATGATGGTTAGGTTATTTAGCGAGTGTCCATGTTGGTAAGGTTATTTAGCGAGTGTCCATGATGGTTAGGTTATTTAGTGAGTGTCCATGTTGGTTAGGTTATTTAGCGAGTGTCCCTGATGGTTAGGTTATTTAGCGAGTGTCCATGATGGTTAGGTTATTTAGCGAGTGTCCATGATGGTTAGGTTATTTAGCGAGTGTCCATGATGGTGAGGTTATTTAGCGAGTGTGCATGTTGGTAAGGTTATTTAGCGAGTGTCCATGATGGTTAGGTTATTTAGTGAGTGTCCATGTTGGTTAGGTTATTTAGCGAGTGTCCATGATGGTTAGGTTATTTAGCGAGTGTCCATGATGGTTAGGTTATTTAGCGAGTGTCCATGATGGTTAGGCTATTTAGCGAGTGTCCATGATGGTGAGGTTATTTAGCGAGTGTCCATGTTGGTAAGGTTATTTAGGGAGTGTCCATGATGGTGAGGTTATTTAGCGAGTGTCCATGTTGGTAAGGTTATTTAGCGAGTGTCCATGATGGTTAGGTTATTTAGCGAGTGTCCATGTTGGTAAGGTTATTTAGCGAGTGTCCATGATGGTTAGGTTATTTAGCGAGTGTCCATGATGTTTAGGCTATTTAGCGAGTGTCCATGATGGTGAGGTTATTTAGCGAGTGTCCATGTTGGTAAGGTTATTTAGCGAGTGTCCATGATGGTTAGGTTATTTAGTTAGTGTCCATGTTGGTTAGGTTATTTAGCAAGTGTCCATGATGGTTAGGTTATTTAGCGAGTGTCCATGATGGTTAGGTTCTTTAGCGAGTGTCCATGTTGGTTAGGTTATTTAGCGAGTGTCCATGATGGTTAGGTTGTTTAGCGAGTGTCCATGTTAGTTAGGTTATTTAGCGAGTGTCCATGATAGTTAGGTTATTTAGCGAGCGTCCATGATGTTTAGGTTATTTAGCGAGTGTCCTTGATGGTTAGGTTATTTAGCGAGTGTCCATGATGGTTAGGTTATTCAGCGAGTGTCCATGATGGTTAGGTTATTTAGTGAGTGTCCATGTTGGTTAGGTTATTTAGCGAGTGTCCATGATGGTTAGGTTATTTAGCGAGTGTCCATGTTGGTTAGGTTAATTAGCGAGTGTCCATGATGGTTAGGTTATGTAGCGAATGTCCATGATGGTTAGGTTATTTAGCGAGTGTCCATGATGGTTAGGTTATTTAGCGAGTGTCCATGATGGTTAGGTTATTTAGCAAGTGTCTATGATGGTGAGGTTATTTAGTGAGCATCCATGATGGTGAGGTTTTTTAGCGAGTGCCCATGTTGGTTAGGTTATTTAGCGAGTGTCCATGATAGTTAGGTTATGTAGCGAGTGTCCATGATGGTTAGGTTGTTTAGCGAGTGTCCATGTTGGTTAGGTTATTTAGCGAGTGTCCATGATGGTTAGGTTATTTAGCGAGTGTCCATAATGGTTAGGTTATTTAGCGAGTGTCCATGATGGTTAGTTTATTTAGTGAGTGCCCATGATGGTGAGGTTATTTAGTGAGTGTCCATGTTGGTAAGGTTATTTAGCGAGTGTCCATGATGGTGAGGTTATTTAGCGAGTCTCCATGTTGGTAAGGTTATTTAGCGAGTGTCCATGATGGTTAGGTTATTTAGCGAGTTTCCATGTTGGTAAGGTTATTTAGCGAGTGTCCATGATGGTTAGGTTATTTAGTGAGTGTCCATGTTGGTTAGGTTATTTAGCGAGTGTCCATGATGGTTAGGTTATTTAGCGAGTGTCCATGATGGTTAGGTTATTTAGCGAGTGTCCATGATGGTTAGGTTATTTAGCGAGTGTCCATGTTGGTAAGGTTATTTAGCGAGTGTCCATGATGGTTAGGTTATTTAGTGAGTGTCCATGTTGGTTAGGTTATTTAGCGAGTGTCCATGATGGTTAGGTTATTTAGCGAGTGTCCATGATGGTTAGGTTATTTAGCGAGTGTCCATGATGGTTAGGCTATTTAGCGAGTGTCCATGATGGTGAGGTTATTTAGCGAGTGTCCATGTTGGTAAGGTTATTTAGCGAGTGTCCATGATGGTGAGGTTATTTAGCGAGTCTCCATGTTGGTAAGCTTATTTAGCGAGTGTCCATGATGGTTAGATTATTTAGCGAGTGTCCATGTTGGTAAGGTTATTTAGCGAGTGTCCATGATGGTTAGGCTATTTAGCGAGTGTCCATGATGGTGAGGTTATTTAGCGAGTGTCCATGTTGGTAAGGTTATTTAGCGAGTGTCCATGATGGTGAGGTTATTTAGCGAGTCTCCATGTTGGTAAGGTTATTTAGCGAGTGTCCATGATGGTTAGGCTATTTAGCGAGTGTCCATGTTGGTTAGGTTAATTAGCGAGTGTCCATGATGGTTAGGGTATGTAGCGAATGTCCATGATGGTTAGGTTATTTAGCGAGTGTCCATGATGGTTAGGTTATTTAGCGAGTGTCCATGATGGTTAGGTTATTTAGCAAGTGTCTATGATGGTGAGGTTATTTAGCGAGCATCCATGATGGTGAGGTTTTTTAGCGAGTGCCCATGTTGGTTAGGTTATTTAGCGAGTGTCCATGATAGTTAGGTTATTTAGCGAGTGTCCATGATGGTTAGGTTGTTTAGCGAGTGTCCATGTTGGTTAGGTTATTTAGCGAGTGTCCATGATGGTTAGGTTATTTAGCGAGTGTCCATAATGGTTAGGTAATTTAGCGAGTGTCCATGATGGTTAGTTTATTTAGTGAGTGCCCATGATGGTGAGGTTATTTAGTGAGTGTCCATGTTGGTAAGGTTATTTAGCGAGTGTCCATGATGGTGAGGTTATTTAGCGAGTCTCCATGTTGGTAAGGTTATTTAGCGAGTGTCCATGATGGTTAGGTTATTTAGCGAGTTTCCATGTTGGTAAGGTTATTTAGCGAGTGTCCATGATGGTTAGGTTATTTAGTGAGTGTCCATGTTGGTTAGGTTATTTAGCGAGTGTCCATGATGGTTAGGTTATTTAGCGAGTGTCCATGATGGTTAGGTTATTTAGCGAGTGTCCATGATGGTTAGGTTATTTAGCGAGTGTCCATGTTGGTAAGGTTATTTAGCGAGTGTCCATGATGGTTAGGTTATTTAGTGAGTGTCCATGTTGGTTAGGTTATTTAGCGAGTGTCCATGATGGTTAGGTTATTTAGCGAGTGTCCATGATGGTTAGGTTATTTAGCGAGTGTCCATGATGGTTAGGCTATTTAGCGAGTGTCCATGATGGTGAGGTTATTTAGCGAGTGTCCATGTTGGTAAGGTTATTTAGCGAGTGTCCATGATGGTGAGGTTATTTAGCGAGTCTCCATGTTGGTAAGCTTATTTAGCGAGTGTCCATGATGGTTAGATTATTTAGCGAGTGTCCATGTTGGTAAGGTTATTTAGCGAGTGTCCATGATGGTTAGGCTATTTAGCGAGTGTCCATGATGGTGAGGTTATTTAGCGAGTGTCCATGTTGGTAAGGTTATTTAGCGAGTGTCCATGATGGTGAGGTTATTTAGCGAGTCTCCATGTTGGTAAGGTTATTTAGCGAGTGTCCATGATGGTTAGGTTATTTAGCGAGTGTCCATGTTGGTAAGGTTATTTAGCGAGTGTCCATGGTGGTTAGGTTATTTAGCGAATGTCCATGTTGGTAAGGTTATTTAGCGAGTGTCCATGATGGTTAGGTTATTTAGTGAGTGTCCATGTTGGTTAGGTTATTTAGCGAGTGTCCATGATGGTTAGATTATTTAGCGAGTGTCCATGATGGTTAGGTTATTTAGCGAGTGTCCATGATGGTTAGGCTATTTAGCGAGTGTCCATGATGGTGAGGTTATTTAGCGAGTGTCCATGTTGGTAAGGTTATTTAGCGAGTGTCCATGATGGTGAGGTTATTTAGCGAGTCTCCATGTTGGTAAGGTTATTTAGCGAGTGTCCATGTTGGTAAGGTTATTTAGCGAGTGTCCATGATGGTTAGGTTATTTAGTGAGTGTCCATGTTGGTTAAGTTATTTAGGGAGTGTCCATGATGGTGAGGTTATTTAGCGAGTGTCCATGTTGGTAAGGTTATTTAGCGAGTGTCCATGATGGTGAGGTTATTTAGCGAGTCTCCATGTTGGTAAGGTTATTTAGCGAGTGTCCATGATGGTTAGGTTATTTAGCGAGTGTCCATGTTGGTAAGGTTATTTAGCGAGTGTCCATGATGGTTAGGTTATTTAGTGAGTGTCCATGTTGGTTAGGTTATTTAGCGAGTGTCCATGATGGTTAGGTTATTTAGCGAGTGTCCATGATGGTTAGGTTATTTAGCAAGTGTCTATGATGGTGAGTTTATTTAGCGAGCATCCATGATGGTGAGGTTTTTTAGCGAGTGCCCATGTTGGTTAGGTTATTTAGCGAGTGTCCATGATAGTTAGGTTATTTAGCGAGTGTCCATGATGGTTAGGTTGTTTAGCGAGTGTCCATGTTGGTTAGGTTATTTAGCGAGTGTCCATGATGGTTAGGTTATTTAGCGAGTGTCCATAATGGTTAGGTTATTTAGCGAGTGTCCATGATGGTTAGTTTATTTAGTGAGTGCCCATGATGGTGAGGTTATTTAGTGAGTGTCCATGTTGGTAAGGTTATTTAGCGAGTGTCCATGATGGTGAGGTTATTTAGCGAGTCTCCATGTTGGTAAGGTTATTTAGCGAGTGTCCATGATGGTTAGGTTATTTAGCGAGTTTCCATGTTGGTAAGGTTATTTAGCGAGTGTCCATGATGGTTAGGTTATTTAGTGAGTGTCCATGTTGGTTAGGTTATTTAGCGAGTGTCCATGATGGTTAGGTTATTTAGCGAGTGTCCATGATGGTTAGGTTATTTAGCGAGTGTCCATGATGGTTAGGTTATTTAGCGAGTGTCCATGTTGGTAAGGTTATTTAGCGAGTGTCCATGATGGTTAGGTTATTTAGTGAGTGTCCATGTTGGTTAGGTTATTTAGCGAGTGTCCATGATGGTTAGGTTATTTAGCGAGTGTCCATGATGGCTAGGTTATTTAGCGAGTGTCCATGATGGTTAGGCTATTTAGCGAGTGTCCATGATGGTGAGGTTATTTAGCGAGTGTCCATGTTGGTAAGGTTATTTAGCGAGTGTCCATGATGGTGAGGTTATTTAGCGAGTCTCCATGTTGGTAAGCTTATTTAGCGAGTGTCCATGATGGTTAGATTATTTAGCGAGTGTCCATGTTGGTAAGGTTATTTAGCGAGTGTCCATGATGGTTAGGCTATTTAGCGAGTGTCCATGATGGTGAGGTTATTTAGCGAGTGTCCATGTTGGTAAGGTTATTTAGCGAGTGTCCATGATGGTGAGGTTATTTAGCGAGTCTCCATGTTGGTAAGGTTATTTAGCGAGTGTCCATGATGGTTAGGTTATTTAGCGAGTGTCCATGTTGGTAAGGTTATTTAGCGAGTGTCCATGATGGTTAGGTTATTTAGCGAGTGTCCATGTTGGTAAGGTTATTTAGCGAGTGTCCATGATGGTTAGGTTATTTAGTGAGTGTCCATGTTGGTTAGGTTATTTAGCGAGTGTCCATGATGGTTAGGTTATTTAGCGAGTGTCCATGATGGTTAGGTTATTTAGCGAGTGTCCATGATGGCTAGGCTATTTAGCGAGTGTCCATGATGGTGAGGTTATTTAGCGAGTGTCCATGTTGGTAAGGTTATTTAGCGAGTGTCCATGATGGTGAGGTTATTTAGCGAGTCTCCATGTTGGTAAGGTTATTTAGCGAGTGTCCATGATGGTTAGGTTATTTAGCGAGTGTCCATGTTGGTAAGGTTATTTAGCGAGTGTCCATGATGGTTAGGTTATTTAGTGAGTGTCCATGTTGGTTAGGTTATTTAGCGAGTGTCCATGATGGTTAGGTTATTTAGCGAGTGTCCATGATGGTTAGGTTATTTAGCGAGTGTCCATGATGGTTAGGCTATTTAGCGAGTGTCCATGATGGTGAGGTTATTTAGCGAGTGTCCATGTTGGTAAGGTTATTTAGCGAGTGTCCATGATGGTGAGGTTATTTAGCGAGTCTCCATGTTGGTAAGGTTATTTAGCGAGTGTCCATGATGGTTAGGTTATTTAGCGAGTGTCCATGTTGGTAAGGTTATTTAGCGAGTGTCCATGATGGTTAGGTTATTTAGTGAATGTCCATGTTGGTTAGGTTATTTAGCGAGTGTCCATGATGGTTAGGTTATTTAGCGAGTGTCAATGATGGTTAGGTTATTTAGCGAGTGTCTATGATGGTGAGGTTATTTAGCGAGCGTCCATGATGGTGAGGTTTTTTTCGAGTGTCCATGTTGGTTAGGTTATTTAGCGAGTGTCCATGATGGTTAGGTTATTTAGCGAGTGTCCATGATGGTTAGGTTATTTTGCGAGTGTCCATGATGGTTAGGTTATTTAGCGAGTGTCCATGATGGTTAGGTTATTTAGCGAGTGTCTATGATGGTGAGGTTATTTAGCGAGCGTCCATGATGGTGAGGTTTTTTAGCGAGTGCCCATGTTGGTTAGGTTATTTAGCGAGTGTCCATGATGGTTAGGTTATTTAGCGAGTGTCCATGATGGTTAGGTTGTTTAGCGAGTGTCCATGTTGGTTAGGTTATTTAGCGAGTGTCCATGATGGTTAGGTTAATTAGCGAGCGTCCATGATGGTTAGCTTATTTAGGGAGTGCCCATGTTGGTTAGGTTATTTAGCGAGTGTCCATTATGGTTAGGTTATTTAGCGAGTGTCCATGATGGTTAGGTTATTTAGCGAGTGTCCATGTTGGTAAGGTTATTTAGCGAGTGTCCATGATGGTTAGGTTATTTAGTGAGTGTCCATGTTGGTTAGGTTATTTAGCGAGTGTCCATGATGGTTAGGTTATTTAGCGAGTGTCCATGATGGTTAGGTTATTTAGCGAGTGTCCATGATGGTTAGGCTATTTAGCGAGTGTCCATGATGGTGAGGTTATTTAGCGAGTGTCCATGTTGGTAAGGTTATTTAGCGAGTGTCCATGATGGTGAGGTTATTTAGCGAGTCTCCATGTTGGTAAGGTTATTTAGCGAGTGTCCATGATGGTTAGGTTCTTTAGCGAGTGTCCATGTTGGTAAGGTTATTTAGCGAGTGTCCATGATGGTTAGGTTATTTAGTGAGTGTCCATGTTGGTTAGGTTATTTAGGGAGTGTCCATGATGGTGAGGTTATTTAGCGAGTGTCCATGTTGGTAAGGTTATTTAGCGAGTGTCCAAGATGGTGAGGTTATTTAGCGAGTCTCCATGTTGGTAAGGTTATTTAGCGAGTGTCCATGATGGTTAGGTTATTTAGCGAGTGTCCATGTTGGTAAGGTTATTTAGCGAGTGTCCATGATGGTTAGGTTATTTAGTGAGTGTCCATGTTGGTTAGGTTATTTAGCGAGTGTCCATGATGGTTAGGTTATTTAGCGAGTGTCCATGATGGTTAGGTTATTTAGCGAGTGTCCATGATGGTTAGGCTATTTAGCGAGTGTCCATGATGATGAGGTTATTTAGCGAGTGTCCATGTTGGTAAGGTTATTTAGCGAGTGTCCATGATGGTGAGGTTATTTAGCGAGTCTCCATGTTGGTAAGGTTATTTAGCGAGTGTCCATGATGGTTAGGTTATTTAGCGAGTGTCCATGTTGGTAAGGTTATTTAGCGAGTGTCCATGATGGTTAGGTTATTTAGTGAGTGTCCATGTTGGTTAGGTTATTTAGCGAGTGTCCATGATGGTTAGGTTATTTAGCGAGTGTCAATGATGGTTAGGTTATTTAGCGAGTGTCTATGATGGTGAGGTTATTTAGCGAGCGTCCATGATGGTGAGGTTTTTTTCGAGTGTCCATGTTGGTTAGGTTATTTAGCGAGTGTCCATGATGGTTAGGTTATTTAGCGAGTGTCCATGATGGTTAGGTTATTTTGCGAGTGTCCATGATGGTTAGGTTATTTAGCGAGTGTCCATGATGGTTAGGTTATTTAGCGAGTGTCTATGATGGTGAGGTTATTTAGCGAGCGTCCATGATGGTGAGGTTTTTTAGCGAGTGCCCATGTTGGTTAGGTTATTTAGCGAGTGTCCATGATGGTTAGGTTATTTAGCGAGTGTCCATGATGGTTAGGTTGTTTAGCGAGTGTCCATGTTGGTTAGGTTATTTAGCGAGTGTCCATGATGGTTAGGTTAATTAGCGAGCGTCCATGATGGTTAGCTTATTTAGGGAGTGCCCATGTTGGTTAGGTTATTTAGCGAGTGTCCATTATGGTTAGGTTATTTAGCGAGTGTCCATGATGGTTAGGTTATTTAGCGAGTGTCCATGATGGTTAGGTTATTTAGCGAGTGTCCATGTTGGTGTGTTTGTTGAACTTTTTTCACACTGTACATAGCCAACCATGCTCATCGGAGGTGCGGGGGAAGGACAACAAACTAAGCACAAAAGCAGTTCTCAAGAAAATTTATTTTCAATCTAAATTTTAAAAATGCGTACCTCCAGTGACTTCATAATATCAGAAGAACATTCCAGATCGCTGCAGAAGTGCATCTGAAAACGTGCAATGCAGTGACCGTCTTTATTCGATGACTAGCCAAAAGCTGCTGCGAGGATGACCAGAGTTTGCATGAGCGTTTATGCTCTTTGATGATACCGGCAAGGTATTGTGGTTCATTTGTGGCAAGCGCTTTGTATGTAATGGGTGCAACCTTATAATGTGTGAGTTGGGCAACAGGAAGCCAATGTAGTTCAGTGAGCACTGGACAAACATGGTCGGATTTTGCAGTACCCGTCATGACGCCTGCCAAAGAATTTTGCACACGCTGCAGCTTGGCAATGTTTTTGCCAGATGTGCCTAACCCCTTACCTTAAACTCTAACCCTAACCGCTAACCTTAACCCCTAACCCCTAACCCTAACCTCTAACCCAACAGCTAACCCTAACAGCTAACCTTAACAGCTAACCTTAACACCTAACCCTAACCCTGAACGCTAACTCCTAACCATAACCCTGAAAATGTACCCTAACCCTAAACCCCAACCCTAACCCTAAACCCCAACCCTCACCCTAAACCCCAACCCCAACCCTAAACCCCAACCCCAACCCTAACCCTAAACCCCAGCCCCAACCCTAACCCTAAAACCCAACCCCAACCCTAACTCTAAACCCTAACCCTAAACCCCAACCCCAACACTAAACCCCAACCCCAGCCCCAACCCTAAACCCCAACCCCAACCCTAAACCCTAACCCCAACCCTAAACCCCAACCCCTAACCCCAACCCCTAACCCCAACCCCTAACCCCAACCCCTAATCCCTAACCCTAATCCCTAACCCCAACCCCTAACCCCAACCCCTAACCCCAACCCCTAACCCTAACCCTAAACCCCTAACCCCAACTCCTAACCCCAACCCCTAACCCCAACCCCTAACCCCAACCCCTAACCCCAACCCCTAACCCTAACCCTAACCCCTAACCCTAAACCCTAACCCTAATAACCCTAACCTTAATAACCCTAACCGTAACCCTATCCATAACCCCTAACCCCTAACCCTAACCCCTAACCCCTAGCCCCTAACCCTAACCCAAAATAATAAATAAAACAAATAAAAGTGGTGGAGGACGGGAAGAAGAAAGGAACAAAGAAGGAGAGGCAGGGGAGGTAAGGGATTGCAGAGGGAAGGTAGGGATGCTGCCAGCTTGCTCTGATGAGACCAAGATCACAGATGGAAACGGATGGAGATTCGTCTACACTTCGACGCCCACGGGAAAGGAGAGAGTTTCACACAGCAACATGTGTGCGCGGTGATCCACCAACTCCTGCTGCCCCCGACATGGCACTGCATCACGGTCACCACCGCCAACCGCCGCCACCACATGGTGTAACTCCTCACCGCGCTGCCGCATGACCTACACAATAGGCGTAGACAAATAGCCTACGTCATGAATAAATGAGGCTGCAAGAGAGCACGCGGCGTGTGAGTGGTGACAGGCAACATACTCACAGTGCGAAGTCTTCAAAGTCACTTTGATGGGGGAAATGTAGGGATCCTGGCGGGGGGTGGGGTGGTGGGGTTTTGGGGGGATGCAGTTTAATCCGTCTCTTTCCCTGATGGTTTATAATTTTCTGTTTTTGCAGGTACAGGAGATGCCGATGTAGAGTTCTTGCTCCTACTGCTGCTGCCATGACGAGAGAGCTTCAGCATAGAGAGAGTTCGCGTCGTGTCGGTGTTCCTCCTCCTCCATTGAAGGAGCGCAGACGACCACAGTGGGTTCACTGTGTGGTCCGTAGTGTGGGTTGCATGGCCAAAGTCGCACTACTACTGTGGCTTGTCTTCAGTATATCCCTATGGGTCTCTGTGCATCTGTAGTGAGTTCAACTGAGTCGCAGACGTACCCTTGGAGGCAACACATTTATTTAACACCAACACACGGGGTAACTGCCCCTTAACAGAATAACAACCTATGGTGGTAACCACCAGGCTAGCTACACTAATTACAACGTAACTGCTACAACGGACCGGACCACAACTCGGGTCCAGGTCCACGTGTTGGAGACTCGGTAGAAAGTAGGACATAGACCAAGGCTTCTTCAAGATGAACAACAACGCCGGTCCCTCTGGGGGGACCCGGCTTATATTCTCTGCAGCGTGGCTGGCTCCGCCCTTGGCCAAGACCACCTTCCAGAACCCTCGAGCAGGATCTGGACCCAGACCACGTGACCCCCCTAGCCCCCACTTGGAGCCCCTTTGTTGACTTAACTGGTCACATGTCCTTTCGGGTCAACCAGAGTGCCACGATCTTTAGTAACCCCGGTCAACCCACACCCTGTCCTTTAGGGCTGGCACTGTACGCCGAGCGTGGTGCCACCCAGCACTATGACTCAGTGCTCACCGAGCCCCTCTAGGGCCGGTACTCCACCCACATCCCGGTGGTGTCCGCGATGTCGTTACACCGCACGCCGTGCCTCTCTCGGGCCGGCACAGCACAGTGACTACCCGCGATGTCACTACACATCTATACGACTCTCTAGGTGGCTCTATGAGTCTCTGTGTATCTCGACGTGTCTCTGAGTTTATTCTGGTCCGTAGCTATGGGTTGCACGCCCACAGTCGCACTGCTCTGGCTGTCTTATTCTATCTCTATGGGTCTATATGTATCTCTATGAGACTATACGTATCTCTATGGGTCTATATGTATCTCTATGAGTCTGTGTTTATCTCTACGAGTCTGTGTATATCTCTCTAGTTCGCTATGGGTTCACTATATGGTCCATAGTGTGGGTTGCATGGCCACAATCACATTCCTGTGACTTGTCTTCAATATATCTCTATGGGTCTCTATGCATCTGTATGGGTCTCTATGCATCTCAATAGGTCTCTATTCTTCTTTGGTTCTTTCGGTAAAGTCACGTAGAATGAGAATAAAATAATAAAATAATAAAATAAAATAACACAATAATATTCTCACGACGTTTCGGCCACAACACAAGTGGCCTTCATGAGTGGAGGACAGCGCTGTCCTCCAGACAGTCTCGTCCCTTCACCTGATGAAGGCCACTTGTGTTGTGGCCGAAACGTCGTGAGAATTTTATTGTGTTATTTTATTAATTTATTATTTTATTCTCATTCTACGTGACTTTACCGAGAGAACCCAAGAAGATGAATCCTTGCAGTCACGAAAGATTTAAATCGAAAGGTCTCCATTCATGAAGGAGATGCGTGAATCGGCCTGCTGTTGATGTTCTGAGGATGTGGTTGCTGGTTCCACCACCAATGACTTTGAGGAGCGGGAGGGAGGGAGAGAGGGGTGTCACATCCAGGACGTAGTGCAATGATGTTTGAGTCTCGAATGAGGAGGTTTTTATTATTCTGGACGATGGTGTTGTTCCACGCGGTTCGCACAGCAGCAGCGTGCTTCCGATATCTGGGTGAGATTCCCAGAAGGAATGGCATCATCGGAGGAGAACTTTCTCATTCTGGTTCTGTTGTTGAAGTCTTGGTTGCTGTGTTGAGGCAGCCGTCATTGTGCAAGGAAAACGACGAATAACTGACAGCGTCCCAATAGATGATGCGGAAAAACACCCAAACGCATTCGTCAAACACACACCGCGGCCTTAAATCGGGAAGAAAAGAAATGCATAACAAGAGATGTTTCGAGCAAAGATCGTACTTCGTGGCTCGACATGCTTAAGTTTACGCATATTTTTATCTGGTGACTATTGCACGCGCACGTAAAACAGACAAACGAGGTGTTTCGGGCTTGCGTCCTCCGCTATGAACCCGGGCAGTGACCCGGCTTCAATTCACGCTTCCCGGCTAGCAACACCGGTGACGATTATTTGAACCGGTCCTGGGCCTCCGCTAGTTCGACTCAGCCTCAAGTGAGTACCTGGTGCTGTGTATAAACATCGCCTCTAGGGAGACAAAGGCGTCCGGGCGTAGTGCTGGCCACCTACCTCCTTCGTATGCCGTTTTGGGCTTTCATAGGTTGCCCCCCTTCTAACAGCACTTGCCCGAACAGCCTTGCTAAAGACTATACAGGGGATCTTTGTATGCTTTTGTTGTTGTATATTCGCATGCAATTGTTGATGCAGATGCTACAGCTAGGCATGAGTGCACGGTTGTACCCTAATTAGTCAGCAATTAGTGGCAGGAGGCCGTGTGGGCGATAAGGGTGGGGGGGCAGATGGGGGGGTTATTTTTCAAATGTCAAGCTCCCCGCTGTCTCTCAACGTTAGAAGCTGAGAGCGAAGCCTCACAAATATGTGTTCTTGTTTACAGAGCAAGTAGGCCAGCGTGTGATTGGGTGAGTGGGTAGATGAGTGTGTGTGAGTGTATGGGTGAGTGGGTTGGTGGGAGAGTGGGTGAGTGAGCGAGCGATTGAGTAGTTAAATAAGTGGGTGAATGAGCGAGTCGATGGGTGGGTGGTGGGAGAATCAGTGAGCAAATGAGTGGTTAAATTAGCGGATAAGTGGGTGGATGGATTTGGTGGGAGAGTGGGTGGGTGAGTGAGCGAATGAGTGGTTCAATTAGCGGGTGAGTGGCCGAGTGGGTGGGTGAGTATGCGTTATTGTGACCTGCAGTGTGGTAGTGGGTGAACGGTCAGCACAGGTGAGTGAATTTTCACGCAAACAGTGACCGTGGTAATCGTGGTGGTAGCGATTGTAAAGTGACAAGGAGGGGACTGACTGTGGCTGGTGTGACTCGGTGAGGACGAAGTTCACGGGAACAGTGACGGTGGGAGTAAGTATAGTAGAGTGACAGGGAGGCGACTTTGATTTATTTGGATTAGTTTCAACAAGCAGACAAGATGCATCATTCCCATATCTGTCTCTCCTACAAGTAAAATATTACAATTATTATTAGTTCCCTACACATCCCATCAGCCCCGCGGCATTCCTTCTTGCAGTGTTTAATGAGCAGCATTGGTTCAACGCAAGCAAACTGTGGACTGGTATCGACTGTCTGGCTCTCATCAGCAGAACTTAGCCTTGTTCAACAAATGCTGTTCTTGGCAAGATCACGCCATATAAACCCAAATTAATCTTCGTGTTCCTTGATACTTCAGCAACGCGTAAGAAGTTTGTATACAAATTCCACACATGTTTTGAAACTCCCTTCTACCCTGGGTGGCCGTCGACGAGCCGTGCCGCGGCTCGCCAGAGAAGGCGGCACAGCAAAGTGTGGTGGCCCTACTGCCGCTGTTGCTGCTGCATTGGTGCACAAGCAAACATGAACAACTCAACACATTTGTCAATACCACTGGCTGTGGCCTAGAAAGGAAAACAAATATTTATAATAGGTGACGTTTCATGCAATGGCCCTTCTTCGGGGAACTACGTATGCATGTTGAAAATCTTTCGCAATGTATGTAGCCAACCTGAGCTAATCGGAGGTGCGTGGATAGAGAGGTCGGTAGATAGAGTGGATGATGAGGGTTGGAAGCTGCGCGTTTTTACATCATGGGGCCTGTTATAGAGTACGTGATTACATTCTAACAATGCTCTCTGATGACCAGTTTTGTTATTTCTAGATTTGAAGCTTTCGTGACTGCAAGGAATCATACTCTTTGTTTTTTTTCGGTAAAGTCACGTAGGTAAAATGAAATAAATGAAAACAATTAAATTAAATCACGACGTTTCGGAGACAACACAAGCTTCCTTCATCAGGTGTAAACCGTCACAGCAAAATTGCTGTATCAAGTGAAGAGAGCTCTAAGAGACCGGAGATTATATACAGGTTAAGGGGGGGGGGGAGAGCCAAGAAGGGCCATGGTGGGTACTAAGTTAAGCCGCCTTTTATGCTGCAGGGGGTTAGGGGGACGGAGAGGCGATGGCGAGCAGTGATCGAAAACGAGCGCAACCAACTGGAAGAAATGGAAATGGCTGTACAATTATAAGACAGCTAAAGTGTGACTTGGTTGATGACATCTTTCCAATGAGTGCTCAATTTAAAACCATCCTCTCGGTTGAAGTTGTGTCTATGTTTGTATACCTGGATGGCTTCATGTTATTGACATGTGAACAGCTACAACTAGTAGGATCCATTATTGAGTAAACAGACAGCATGGAAATGGAAGCTGACAAAACTGTACCAATTTCTGAATTTTCACAATGGACAGGAAGGACAAGATGAATGGGCCCGCATAATGCGCATGCATCATGTACGTCGACTCAAGAGCGCAGAAGCGTGGTCACCACATCTACGCCTCTATATAAGGAACGAAACAGGTGGACTTCTCCACAAATCTGGCTGTCGCCTGATGAAGCTAGTTGTAATTACTGGCGAAACGTCGTACTCAGATTGTAAATGTTGTGGCTTGGCTCTCCAGCACACCGGTTAGTGCTGCACTAGTGACAAATTGGCCACGTACTGTTTATGTGACAACCCTTACTAGTTGGCTGTGTCGGGTGGTGGTGGGTTTAACGACATGTATATATTTATGCGATCTAACCCAACAAAAACCTCTATTGTGGATGCCTCGATAATCCCAAAGTATTACTCCTCAAGAGACTAATTTACGTGAAAGTTACATGCATAAATGCTGCTGCCGCATTGTACTGTGGTAAGCAGATTGTTCTCGCAATGCACGGTACAGTGTGTCAATCCCCTTCTTCGTTAATTTCAAACGCATTCACGTGGGGGAGACTACGTTATTATATAACAATATAAAACTTATTTCCAGACGCTCGGGTTTAAAAATAAAGAGGGGTACGAATTACATTTACGATAATCGAGTTCGTATCGAGCAGGGTCAATGAAGCACCATCGCCACGTTCAATCACACGGACGCACGCGCGTGGCGCTTCCTCCGGCATCATGACTTGCGAATGTCGATCTAAAAGTAAACTACTTTATTATTTACCAGCTAAAGCCCCACTGAGCCATGAGCTCGGGTTCAGAAGCGGCCTGGCCATATGTTGATGATAGCTCATCACCGAAGTGGCTGAGATGAGAATTATAATAATAACGATCATAATCTGTATTTATTCTGGAGACGGTCGCTGTGAGAATGTCACAACCGGGCCATCGCCCCAATTGATGAATTATTTCACACCGGCAGCTCTGTCTAGACATTTTGCGGGCAAGCTGGCTGCGTCTTGTGAGCGCGTTGATGACCTAATGCAGTTCATGATGATCGTGATGATCGTGATGACGATGATGAACGGGACCCTAAAGTGTTAGGACGCACACAGGCGCGCGAGTATCAGTTGGACGTGAGCCGACACAATGACACAATGATGACACAATGATGGCGATGTTGTTGTTGATGTTGTTCGACGACGCAGTGCAACGAAGCGGATTCTCTTCTCTGCTTCTGCCATCCTCTTCCTCGCTCGCTCTTGGGAAGAATACATCTACAATAATTCTCCTCGGATGCCGAGAACCGAAAATTGGCGGCTGAATCGCGGCGGAGGTGTTGAGTTGACATTTGAGAAGGAAGGCCCCGTGTGTGTGTGCGCATGTAGCCGCCCACCGTCTATTAAACAGCATGAAAATTTAATGCCGAGCCCGTGAAAGAGTTATCCCTACGGATACCCACGCAGGCACAGGGGGGCTCATATGAGCCACAGAATCCGTGCGTTTGTCCCCTTCTGTGCGCGTGTGTTGGGGGGCTTGAACGGCGTCGCAGTGGTTAGCGCGCTGCGCTACAGAAATCCGGGGAACAGAGTTCGCCGATAGCAGTGAGGATTATATGCTGAACCGGTCGTGGGCCTCCTATGGGTCGACGCAGTCTCAAATGAGTACCTCGTGCGGTGTATAGTAAACATCGTCACTGGGGAGACAACGGCGGTCGGGCGTGGTGCTGGCCACTCACCCCCTCGTGGCCGTGCCGGCCTTCATAGGTGCTCGCTAACAGCACTTGCCCCGACAGTCTGCTAAGGCTATACGGGGGATCTGCGTATTTGGCACAGATGGTGCATCTGGCAGTCATCTCAGGCAGTCAACCCACGGCACCTGGGACCTCCTGCCAGCGAGCCTTCGACACTTCACGTGATAGCAAAAACAGTGCACCTAGCCTGAATTTGTGCGCTGGAGTGATTGGAAGGCATGGCTCAGATCAGCTTAGTAATAACGGAATGAGGAGGAGTGTAATGATCAACCCGCACTTCCGGCATGGGCGCATCATCCACACAACACCGCGAATGCACGGCAGGTACAAGCAGCAACATCTGCTGGACTGACGTTCGTGACGGAACAGCGAATGCGGTCCCATGTCCTTGACACCAGGACCTGCAGTGGAGCTGATCTGCCCACTGACTCCGGGGCCTGTCATCTCTAAGATGCGCTGCGCCGTATTTTCCACTGCGTGATTTGGGCATCCACCTAAGACCCACAATGGCCCGGTCTCGGCTCGCTGACGAAAATCTCAAATTACAATGTGAGCATCGTTTGCAGCTGGGGATTGGAATCTTTCCATTCTGCTGTATGTGTGTGTGCAAGTACTATGTTGAACGTCTATCACACCGTAATAGCCAATCGTGCTCATCCGAGGTGCAGGGTGGAAGGACAACAAACTAAACACAATCTGCTGATGCCGTTGGGGGCAATGGGTGAGGTTCAGAACCGACTGCGGCTCGTGCATTGAACATCCAGGCTCAGATCTCCCACAGAAAGCTCGGCTGACCGGGGGAGCTGAGATTGAAATCACCAGGTCCACTCCCAGGGTCTCCAACATCCCACGTCGGAAGATGAGGAGGCTCATCGCACAGCCTTCGCTCGGAAGCACGGAGAGCGGTTTGCTATTCTGAAGATGGGTAGTGGTCACATGTTGCTGGGGAGATGAAGTTTGTCTCAGTAGACCGCAAATCACAAGTCGCTCTTTAATTCCATAAAATAACTTGCAATGCCGTCTCCTATTAGAATTCATATCCATGTTCATAATTTAAATTCGTAACACTGCGCCGCTAACGCTCGGTATCCGCTCCTCGCTCCCGTCGAGAGAGAGGACGACTCAGAGAGAGAGAGAGAGGGGGTGGGGGGACGACTCGGAGAGAAAGAGAGAGGGACGACGACTCAGAGCAGGTACCAAGAGGAGGAACCACAGCCGAGGAGCGAGAAGGCAGCAGCAGGCACGCGGTGGTGAGGACCCGTCACCAAATGCCTCTCCACCTCAATCTCTGCCGTCCTCTATACATGAAGGTATTCGGAGACATTTGACGAGTGTTAGGATGTGGGAGGAAACCGGAGCACCCGGAGAAAACCCACGCGTGCGAGGGGGAACACTCTATCCCATCGAGACCTAACCTACTGCCCTTCAGGGGAATATGACGGCATCATCTCCAATCTCTGGTATCCATATATGCAGGACGGCTGGGAAATGTCTGCTGCGAGGTCTTTGGTAGAGTAGAGACCTAAAAAATCTCAGTCACAAGTCAAAGATGGGGGTGGAGGGAGCTGTTGGAAAGGGGGGGGCAGAGGAGGAGGGGGGTAATCATGGTAGAACCTGAAAGGTTGCAGTGGCCACCCCCTGTGAGTGGATGCCTGATGTGCCATCTGCCGAGGATGTGCGAAGAGCAATCCGGAACCTGGGGCCAGGTAAAGCGCCGGGTGCGGGTAACCTAAAAGCAAATTACTGGAGGAGTTTCGAGTTGATTTTGTTTAGCCAGGTGAGAGACCAAGAGAGAGTCACATTTGCGAGGGTGAATGAATGAGTTATTTGTGAGTTGGTGGGTGGGTGAATGAGTGGATGTATGAGTTGGGTGAGTGAGTTGGTGGGTGGATGATTAATACTTTAGTCGGTAAATTAGTGGATGTGTGAGTAGGCGAGTGAGCTGGTGGGCGAGTGAGTGAGTGAATGATTGAGTGGGATGAATGACGGGTCATTGAGATGGTGGGTTAATGAGATGGTGGGTTAATGAGATGGTGGGTTAATGAGATGGTGGGTTAATGAGCGAGACATTCTAGCGAGTTGAAGTCGATTTTCTGTACCCAGGGTGAGAGGGCGCAGAGACGTAGTCTCGAGTCTCGCAAGACAAAGATACCCCATATAGCATTAACATACTGTAAGGGGCAAGTGCTGTTAGCGAGCACCTATGAAGGCCGGAACGGTACACGAGGGGGTGGGTGGCCAGCACCACGCCCGACCGCCTTTGTCTCCCCAGTGGCAATGTTTACACACCGCACCAGGTACTCATTTCAGGCTGAGTCGACCTAGGGGAGACCCATGACCGGTTCAAATAATCGTCACCGATGTTCGCCGTGAGCGGGAATCGAACCGGGGTCGCCAGGTTCGTAGCCCAGCGCGCTAACCACTACATTACCGCTCCCCACAGTGATGAACACACAGTGACGCACACACACAGTGACGCACACACAGTGACACACACACGGTGTCGTTATTGACGGGGCCGCGTGCTGAGTGTTAATATAAAGGCGCCTTTGACGTCGGGATTGAACGTAATAGGCAGACGACTGCGGATTGGACTCTGCGTGATTGAGTCAAGGCGTGATGAGCCAGAGTCCCGGGTTTTTTGTTGTTGCTGCCCTTAGAAGATTCAAATCCCTTCTTACCCGGCCCTGAGCGCTTAATCCGGCCGACTAAAAACATTCCGCCCCCGCCCCCCCCGTTTGTGCCGTGCCACGTAATGGAAGACAAAGAGGAGCCTGGGAAGAGAGAGACAGAGAAGAGCTGGAGAGGGCGGGACAAGAGAGGAGACGAGGGGAGTAGGGAGGGAGATATGTGGATATGAGGGTTCATTTGTGGATTTTTGCAAATGCGTGGATTTTAAGGCTCGTTTCGGATAACTTTGTCGGATTGAGGATGATATGACGGATCATATCGCGCTTCTCCTTGCCAACAACTGATCTCACCGGGCGCGACTTGGCAGAAAAGTGAGTGACGGCATGTCGCGATAGTGACGTCATTTGCCGTGACGTCGTAACTTTCGGATCAAATCCGAAACGTTGGAATTTTTTCAGGGCGCACATTTTACTCGCAAACGCGTGACATCATCGGCCACGATCCATCCACTGCTGGACAAAGGCCCTGCACCAGCTGCGAGACAGCCACCCACCTCCCACAGTCTCACGATGCAAACGATCCGTGCACCAGAGCTGAATTCCATCGCTCCATCTCCCCCGTGGAGGTAACCCAAGCTCTCGGCATCGTTCACATTCCGCGCACATTTGCAGAAGCCTTGGAGTGAATTAGTTTTGTACAGGTGTTGGCTATCGTGGTGCCTTACCTAGTAAGATAACAAACATTATTTCGTTTAAATTGTTTCGTCAATGGGCAGTGTTAGTCGATGGACACTGTTGAGTCTATGGGCAGTGTTGAGTCTATGAGTAGTTCGTATATACTGTATGTATGTTGAACTTGTTTTGCACCGTACGTTACCAATCGTGCTAATTTGAGGTGCCCGGTAGAGGGGGGGGGGCAACACAAATAATATCTGGGTAATATAATCCTCGCACTTAAATATCCAATCCAAATATTGAGCGCTCCATCTCCTCGCAATTCTGACTTTCTCTCCCCAGGCAAATGCACTCACACTAATGAGTGCCCTGGCGCAGGATCATGATGGCCCATTCCCACGCGAATCGTTATTATTAATAATTAAAGGCGTCTTCTTTGGTTCTTTCGGTAAAGTCACGTAGAATGAGAATAATGTTTCTTCACCTGAGGACGGCTACTTGTGTTGTGGCCGAAACGTCGTGAGTATTGCATTGTTTTATTTTATTATTTTATTCTCATTCTACGTGACTTTACCGAAAGAACCAAAGAAGATGAATCCTTGCAGTCACGAAAGCTTTGAATCGAAAATTAAAGGCGTGTTTTTTCTTCATCTTCTTCTTCTGACAGTAGGACCCCTTGGGTGATTTTGACAGAGGAGCAAGCCGCCGGACACGATATTTTATTGACAGCTGCTGCTGATAATCAACTATAAACCATACCCTCGGGAACAAACACAAAACTGCTGTTTGTGTTTAGTTTGTTGTCCTTCCCTTCCGCACGGTTGGCTACATACGGTGCGAAATAATGTCAACATACATAAGCAAACTTTAAATTAATTAAAACATTTACCAGGTAAGGCCCCACTGAGCTACATAGCTATTTTTTTCTGAAGCGACCTGGCTATCACAAATGATAGCTCAACAAAGTAGCTTATCATCATCACGTGGAAATGTATAGCAATCAAATCATCTAAACGCGTGTTTCTATTTTGTTTGAGGGGGGAAAACCGGAGGACCCGGAGAGAAACCCACGTGACCACGGGGAGAGAGAGCGAGACGCAAACTCCAAATCGACAGCAGCAGGCGTTAGGATCGAACCCACGACCTCCTGTACACCAGGCGAGGTAGTTAACATCCCTAAACAGACGTACAGCGGCGGTGGTGGTGGCTGGTGCCTGTAAGCTCAGCGCTGTGGAGGCGAGGGTTGGTGGATTACGTGCAGATGCTGTGTGACATGTTGTTTGTCGTTTATTGTGAAAATTCGGTCACAGTTCCTATGATCACTGTTACATTGCTTTTATGGCTTTATGTTGGTGATGTCGAAAACGTTTTTTGGTTTGGCCATGTTTGTTTGTTGTAGTACGGAGTTAGACTGATGGCCTTAATCTAAGTTGTCTTGTGGTTTTTGCACACAGCGTTGGTGTATGGTGCTTTTTCATGAATATTTTGCTGTTTTTTCCTGGACTTTCTGTTTGCACAGTCACATAGTCACTTTAAGATGTTTTCTTGTTCATGTGTTTTTTTGTTTTTTGCTTGTTGCGGTTGCACCCGATTCAAGAACCGAATGGCTCACAGGGCTATACCAAATAAATGAAAACTGAAACTGAAAACTGACACTCCATACCTTCTCATAAGCGTCAAGGAGGCGCCAGGTAGGAGGCGGTACAGTCACAATGTGGACTCCACCTGCTCCATCTCCATGGGGGATAGAGTGTTTCCCCCTCGCACTCATGGGGGCTTTGCCCGGCCGCTCCGGTTTCCTCCCACACACAAACTTTCACTCTTAGAGCGATGACGCCTCAAAATGCAGATCAGCGCAGAGCTTGGGGCAATCGTTGGTAGCGCCAACCCCTCACCACTGCGTGGCTGTTGCTGCCTTCCCACTCCTCGTCTGTGGTTCCCCCCGGCGCATCCTCCGAGTCACGCCCCTCTCTTTCTCTGCGTCGTTCCCTCTCCGAGTCGTCCCCTCTCTTTCTCTCTGCGTCGTCCCCCCTCTCTCTCGGAGTCATCCACTCTCTCTCCCTCTCTGCGTCGTTACCTCTCTTAGTCGACCCCTCTCTCTCCCAGTCCTGTCTCACTCTCTCTGCGAGACCGATGAGCGGATACCGTGCGGTGGTGGCGGTGCTCCGTTACAAGTTGACTTTGTTTAGAATTATTGACTTACATCGTTTTCCCCCTGCATATTAAAGCAAAGTTGGGGGATGCGTCTTATAATCGGGTAGGTGCGCGTGTGCGTGTGTGCTGCACTACCAGCCCGGCGTCACCCAAGTTGTATTCCCGCTCACGGCCACCACCGACATCCATAACGATTATTTGAACCGGGTGCTAGGCCTACTCCTAGGTCGACTCAGCCTCAAATGAGTACCTGGTGCGATGTGCAGAAACATTGCTACTCGGGAGACAAAGGCGGCGGGCGTGGTATTCGCCAGCCACCTGTGCCGTTCCGGCCTTCGTAGGTGCTACTCGCAAACAGCGCTTGCCCCAATCTTAAGATAAGGTTCGTTTCTAGGATGGATGATGATGATCATGATGATGATTACGAGGATTGTACGGTGCGAAAGAAGTTCGACAGACGTTCATTACAGATCTGATTATTCGATTCCAAGTAATCAATCAATCTTCCACAATTCACGGGGAGAGATCGCACAGCGGGCAGATGGAGCAGCGATGCAATCAACGGCAATGCTTCCCGGGAAGAGCTGCATCGCAGAGTTGTGAAAAGTGGCGGTGGCTTTCATCCAGCAGTGGATTGACCATGGCTGATGACGATAGCGGCTGCGGTGGCGACTATCAATAAATCACATCCAATGTTTCTTCCTGATATTCTACCGCCCAGAATTCAGCCTTTAAAGTTCCTTTGTTAAAAATAGGCACAGCCTGGACAGATAAGACTCTCTCTCTCCGCTCTCCCCTCTCTCTCTCCTCTCTCTCTCCGCTCTCCCCTCTCTCTCTCTCTCTTAGTCTCCATCTCCTCCCTCCAGACAATCCGATTCTCTGCGGCAGCTGGCGTCTTCAGCACCTTCCATACTGATACTCATCAGCAGCAGCACCATCCTTACAGATAACAATCAGCTCCATCCTTACTTTTGAACACCATCAGCAGCAGCAACAAGCATGACTAATGAACACCATCATTATGATGATGATCATCAGCATGATGATCATCACCATCAGCAGCAAGCGTAATTGATGATGACGTCCAACATTATAATTATCGTGGTCATCAACACTTCGCCCTGCCCGTCACACTCACAACAGACTAAGATCCCCCGGCTAGCCTCCACAGAGGGTTGGGGCAAGTGCTGTCAGCGAGCACCTATCAAGGCCGCCGGCACGGCGCACGGAGGAGGGAGAGTGTGACGGGCAGCCACGCCCGGCCGGCCGCCTTTGTCTTCCCAGCGTTGATGTTTACACGCGGCGCATCCAGGTTCTAATCATGTTAACGCTGAGTAGACTTAGGGGGCAGGAGTGGGTGACTGAATGAATGCACGAATGGGAACGAATGAGGCCTGACGGGTCCCAGCTTGGGTCGATGCGAGTAACTCCACCATCCTGTGCACGATGCTCACTCTAAATATAGTCTCGGCGCATCACATCCGCGTCATTACCCACGGCTAGCCCCACCACCACCACAACCACCGTATACCCTTTAACACCACCACCACCGCTACATACCCTTCAACACCACCACCACATACCCTTCAACACCACCACCACAACCACCACATACCCTTCAACACCACAACCACCACATACCCTTCAACACCACCACAACCACCACATACCCTTCAACACCACCACCACCACCACATAACCCTTCAACACCACCACCACAAACCCTTCAACACCACCACCACCACCACATACCCTTCAACACCACCACCACCACAAACCCTTCAACACCACCACATACCCTTCAACACCACCACATACCTTTCAAAACAACCACCACATAACCTTCAACAAAACCATCGACAGCACCACCAAATACCACCACCACCGCGAGCAGTACTCCCATTGCCACAACCACCACTACAATCAGTGCCACACTCAACCACCAACCCACTCGCCCATCTTCAAAATCACCCGCTCACCCACCCCCTCATCTACCCACCCACCCCCTCATATACCCACCCTCGCATCTACTCGCCCTCCCATCCACTCACCCTTCCATTCACTCACTCACCCACCCACTCATCCTCTCACCCATCCACACTCCCATGCACTCACCGACCCATCCACTCACTCACTCACCAATCCATCTACTCACCCACCCACCCCCTCACTTATCCACCCACTCAGCTCACTACTCGTCCACTCCCTCCCTCCCACCCACCTCCCCCCTCTCCCCATCCCCTACCCACCGCGTCTCCACCCACATCCCCACGTGTGGAATGGGTGGTGCCACACGCGATCAAGCGGGGCGCGTCTGCTCTGCGCGCTACAACGGAGCGCAGAGACTCAGAGCCCAGCGGCTATCGCTCCCTGAGGCAGTAGAGCCCCCCCCCCACTCATACAAAGAGTGTTCTCAAGTCCCCCCCCCTCCATCCCCGAATTATAACCAATACCCTCCCCCCTCTCCCACCCCCCTCCACTCGCCCTGCAGCAGAGGGGGAGGAGGTGATGGGTCGTCGTCGTTGATGAGACGCGAGGATGGAGTAGTTGCGGAGTCACTGGTGGGAATCGAACCGGGCTGTTTGAGAAGAGCGGCTTGAGGATGGGAAGACAGGCGGACCCGTGATAAGGTGACGGTGATGCGAGGAATCATAGTGTACCAGTGTGTGTGTGTGTGAATGTTGCGAGTGTATGGTCGCGCGAGTGTGCGTAGTTGCGAGTGTACGAGTGTGTGGTTGTGAGTGTGTGGTTGTGTGAGTGCGTGGGTGTGTGAGTGCGTGGGTGTGTGAGGGCGTTGGTGTGTGAGTGCGTGGGTGTGTGAGTGCGTGGTTGTGAGTGCGTGATTGTGAGTGTGTGGTCCTGCACAGATGCCATATTTTCTGTCCGTCTGCTATAGCAGAGGTGTAGGGAATTCCAACAAGACCTACATTTCTGCTTTATTGACCTGGTCAAGGCCTATGATACCATCAGTAGGCCTGGGCTGTGGGTTGTTCTTCGTGCTTTTGGAGTCCCTGACCCTCTGCTCACGATCATTAAGGACCTTCATGATGGTGAGCGGGCCCGGGTAAACTACGTGGCCGGGAGTCAGAGCCATTCCCTGTACACCTTGGGGTGCGACAGGGATGTCCTCTGGCTCCCACATTATTTAACATCTATTTTGACCACGTAGTTCGTGAAGCCTTCAATAGCTGTACCGGGGGAATCTCCATTTGGTAGAAATATAATGGGAGGCTGATCGATGCCCGGGTGCGGTCAAGGGATGGCTCCCTATTGCTCAACCACGTTATGTATGCCGATGATTTGGTAATAGCTGCTCATTCAGAGGAGGAGTTGGAGACGTTGCTGCTGAGACTGGATCGTGCCACTAAGAGATGGGGCCTTACCATCAGCCCCACCAAAACTAAGCACCTGCCTGGGTATTTTGTACCATCGGACACTCCACCCCCACAACTCCCAATCGGTGATGGGGCAGTTGTGGAGAGAGTGGAGAGTTTCCCATACCTGGGCAGTGTGCTTATGACCGGCTCCAGTTTAACAGCAGAGGTCTCACTCCGAATCAGTCGAGCGGCCATATATTTTCATCGGTTGCGTAACGCTGTGTGGAAGCTACCTGGTCTGTCGCTCCGCACTAAGCTTCAGGTCTTTTCGGCCACGGTCATTCCATCTCTTCTCTACGCTTGCGAAACGTGGACCCTCTTAATGGAGCATCTTCGCCGGTTGGAAACATTTAGGCTGGCCTGCCTACGATCCATCCTGGGTTTAACCAGGCTGGATTGTGTGAGGAGCTCACAAATCCTTGAAAGATCTGGGCAAGGTCCCATCGGTGAGCTCCTCCGGCAGGCAAGGCTGCGTTGGCTGGGTCATGTAGCCCGCATGCCCAGCCACTGCATGCCGAAACAGCTTTTGTTCGGCCGGATCGAGGGAGCTAAACGGGCGCGGCACGGGCTAGAGAAGAGATGGAGTGATGTGGTACAGGCGGACGTGGAGCTGAGTGGACTTGCCGATGACTGGTACCAGCGGTGTCAAGATCGGCCTCTGTGGAGGAGGCTCGTGAAGGACGCTATTGGCCAGTTGGAGGCAGTCACCCTCCAACAACAACGGAGGGTGGAGGAGCGACGCTCACAACAACGAGCGGAGCGCCGGGTGGCTAAAGCACAGCAGGTTGGCACAGTAGGGGGCACAGGTGGTGCACCAGCCAGTCATCTCAGTCAGTCGACCCGTGGCACCTGGGTCTGCCCTGTGACCTCCTGCCCGCGGGCGTTCGACACTTCACGTGGCCTCAAGGTGCACATGGCCTGGCACAAGCGTCGTGGTGACGTCACCGCCACTTAGTGGCGAATGGCGGTTGTTGTTGTGTGTCTGTGTAAGTGTGTGGTTGTGTGAGTGTGTGGTTGTGAGCGTGTACGAGTGCTGAGAACCCGGCGACCCAACACCAGTGAGGATTATCTGAACCGGTCCTGGGCCTCCTCTAAGTCGACTCAGCATCAATTGAGTAACTGGTGTGGTGTGTAAACATCACCACTGGGAAGACAAAGGCGGCCAGGCGTGGTGTTGGCCACCCACCCTCTCGTTTACCGTTCGGACCTTCATAGATGCTCGCTAATAGCACTTGCCCCAACAGTCTGTTAAGGCTATATGGCGTATTTTTGTCTTGCGCGTGTGTGTGATGATGTATTTTATATCTAATTACGTGTGTTTAATGATGTGTGCTGTGTTTGAGTCTTAGTGTCGGTTGACTGTGTTTGAAGTATGGGCATTGGCAGTGTGCTTGCGAATGTGGGGAGCGGTGGCGCAGCGGTCAGCGCACTGCGCTACGAACCCGGCTAACCCGCGTTCCATCCCTGAACCGGTTCTGAGCCTCCCCTAGGTCGACTCAGCCGTAAATGAGTACCTAGTTCGGTACTGGAGACGGTGTGACGATGGTGTTTGAGGACTGCCACACTGTTGTTATTCTGTAGGTGCTCCTATTGTTATGTAGAGACTCCCATTGTTATTATACAGGGGGTCCTATTATTATGAAGGGGCTCTTATTTACAAAGCTTTAGATTGCAGGACACCCCCATATCACCTCGTCATTCCCTTGGGAAGGGGATACCTTCATCCAGCAGTGGAGTGACACACCCGCAAGTAGATTGACGATTTAATAAAGACAATTGCCTCGAAGCACCGTGAAATAGGATCAGCAGCAGCAGGTGGTGGCAGTGGTGGGGTTGTGTGCATTGTGGGGAGCGGTGGCGTAGCCGTTAGCGCTACGCTGCGCTATGAATCCGGCTATGACCCGAGTTTGATTCCCGCTCACAACCACCAACACCAGTGACGATTATCGGTACCGGTCCTGGGCCTCCCCTAGGTCGACTCAGTCTCAAATTAATACCCAGTGAGGTGTGTAAACATCGACACTGGGGAGACAAAGGCGGCCGGGCATGGTGGTGGCCACCCACTTACTAGTGTGCCTTTACGACTTTCATAGGTGCTCGCTAACAGCACTTTCCCCAACAGTCTGTTAAGGCTACACGGCGGGGGGGATCTTTCTCTTTGGTGTGTGCATTGGGAGCAGTCTCCTCTTTCCAGCCCTCCGTCTCTCCTGCGCGCTCTCTCTAAATCAGCTCGAGCCCCTTGTACATCACGTGACTCCCGTGCATCACGTGACTCCTGTGCGTGCCCCCCCACTTTGAACCCCTCGCCCCCCCACTTTGAACCCCTCCCCTCAACCCCGCCCACTGTGACAACAGACCCTGCTCCTCCGTGAAGCTCAATGCTGCTGCTCGCTCCTTTCTTCTCTCTTCTGCCCCTCGTCCCTCCTCTCATCACCATCATCACCCTCTCATTATCATCATCTTCCTCTCATCATCACCATCGCCCTCTCATCATCACCATCGCCCTCCCATCATCACCATCGCCCTCTCATCATCACCATCACCCTTTCATCACCATCATCACCCTCTCATCACCATCATCACCCTCTCATCACCATCATCACCCTCTCATCATCACCATCGCCCTCTCATCATTACCATCGCCCTCATGATCACCATCGCGAACCCTCTCATCATCATGAACCCTCTCATCATGATCATGAACCCTCTCATCATCATCATGAACCCTCTCATCATCATCATGAACCCTCTCATCATGATCATCCTCTCACTATCCCCGATGTCTGGCCCCGGCCATTCCCTCTCCCCCTCCCCCACCTCCCCCCCTCCTTGCACCGCCGCTTCTCCTCTCTCTCTCTCTCCCTGCTGCTGATCGTCTAGAGCCGTGCCCGACTCCTCCTTGTCCCTCTAAGAGACTTCCATCCCGGCCTCCCTTCCCTCTCCCGCTCATCTGGCTGCCCCCTCCCTCATCTGCCGCCCTCCCACGCTCTTCTCCCCAGTTCCATCGTCTCGTCATCGAGAACAGCAACAACAACAATAATTGGCACTTGTCATCTACATCGACAGTACGTCCTTAGATTCACACTGATTTCGTCACCGTGGATAGAGAGCGGGAAATCAACAGAACCGGTCCGTAAGAGGTTTTGTTGGGTTAGAGCGAGGGGATATCAATGTGTCGTTAAACTCGCCACCACCCGACACAGCCATGGTTTGTCACGTAAACGAAACGTGCCAATTCGTTGCTTGTACGGCACTAACCGGCTGTGTGTTGAAGAGTAAAACCCAAAACAACATTTACACATCGAGTACCGTGACGTTTCGCCAGTAATGTGGCGAGTTTAACGACACATTTACATTTACTCGATTTAACACCAAACATCTCTATTGTGGATATTATCGATCGCAAAAGCCCCGCTACTACTACTACTTGTTAAACAAACAGAACCGTGCAGGGCAATCGGCCATGCGAGGCGGGCGGTGAAGACCAATTTAAATTGGTGAGTTTTCAAAACAGAACTTAACAGTTCTATCGACTCGGGCTGATTTACCAAAGGTACAAAGCGTTGTTCCATGGTCTGGGGAGCTGCACTGGCATCAGCACAACCATTCACCCACAAACTCACACACCCACTCTTTCACTCTTTCACTCATTCACCCACTCACACACTCACACACACACCCACTCTTTCACCCAGTCTTTCACCCACTCACTCACACTCACTCACCGACTCTTCCACTCATTCACCCACTCACTCACACTCACTCACCCACTCTTTCACTCATTCACCCACTCACTCAAAAGCTCATCCACTCGCCCACTGACTCACAAGACGTAACTTAAATAGCTCTAACAACTCTGTCTGATAATATAACCAAAGGCAAAAAGCGTTTTTCCATTGTATGGAAGCTGCACTGGGAACAGCCCGATCACCCACCCACTCACTCACCCACTCACTCACCCACTCACCTACTCACTCATCCACTCACCCACTCACTCATCCACTCACCCACTCGCCCACTCAACGCACAAGACAGAATCTAAACAGCTCTGACGAACCCTCATTACCAAAGTCAAAGCGTTGTTCTAAAATTCTGGTAGCTGCACAGCGACAAGATCGCGATCACCCCCTGCAGGAACAAAGCCTTGTCCTAAGAGTCCTTAGAAGGCGGCGTTGTAGTCTCCTCTCCATACCACGGCCTGTCCTGGGTATACACCATGGGGTTGGTGCCACGGTGTTTATGGACGAATAGCGCCACCGCCGCCGCTGCCACCACCGCCAGAAGTCGCCAGATGGACTCAATCTCCCGTCCGCGGCAGTTGAAATAATGAACAAAAGCTCCCGAGCCACGTGGAGCGAAACGTCGGACAGGCCGCACCCCCCCCCCCCCCTCCTCCCCATCGGAGAGAATTAGGATCATTCGCCTGTAGGTGGCACACACACGTGATGGGTAACGGCCGGGCCCCTGCAACTGCTCGCTCACGTCACTGCTGGAGGAAGGCTGGGGCCTTCACGGTAAAGTGGAGCTTCGGAGAGTGTCATTTGATCTACTTCATGGATGTCGCGATGGCTAGATGTTAACTACCTCGCCTGGTATGCCGGAAGTCGTAGGTTCGACCCCGACCCTGACGCCTGTTTGTATATTTAGTGTGCGTGTTTGTCTTTCTCTCCCTCCCCGTGATCGCGTGGAATTTTCCTCCGTTATTTTTTTGCCTTCCACATTTAAAATCAAAGTCACGCGTTGGGAGTCTTTCTGCTGCTATAAATGTCCACACGGTGACGATCAGCCACATTGTTGATGGCCGGTCGCTTCTGAAATAAAAAGAGAGAGCTACTAAGCGCAGTGGGTCTTAACGTGGTAAAATGAAGTAAAAACGAATCGTTTATAGTTTATACTCTTTGGTTCTTTCGGTAAAGTCACGTAGGTATAAAATAAAACCTACGCGACTCCACCGAAAGAACCAAAGAGTATGGATTCCTGCAGTCACGAAAGCTTCAAATCAAGTTTATAGTCTAGTTCAATTTACCCCCACGCACACGTGATGACCTACCCGATCATCGTCGGTTCCACCGCTGCGCCCCCGGAGGATTGAACCGAAGCAGCGACCCTCTGAGAGGGGGGGGGGGGGGGGGGTGCCGCCCCTATGGTGTTGTGGGTAGCTCGCGGTGCCACCACCACCCTCGCCACAGGTACGCGCCACGCCGCGAATTTAGCCGGACAATTTTAGGACTAAATTGAGCGCGACCGTGGAGAGGTCTGGATCAGAGGGAATTTTAGCGGTACCAAAGTTAATTGGTAATTACATTCCCCTACCCCTCCCTCCCCGCGATTTTTGTTTGTGAAGAGACAAGACCCAAATTAACTTCACACTCGCTGATCACGCCGGTCAGCTCATGACCGGGCGTCTCTGCGGTGTTGCTAATGATGGATATGCCGTGGATGCTACAGCTGTTGATCGCTATGCTGTTGTTGTTGCTGCTGCTCCTGATGACGACGATGACGACGACTGTGCATGCTGCTGCTGTTGACGATGTTGGCTGATCATTTTACTCTAGTCGCCGCTGCTGATGACACGATGGTGTTGTATTACCGCTGATGCTATTGTTGCTGATGATGCGTCTATTGCTACTGCTGATGATGATCATGATGATGATGATTGTATTGTAGTTGCCGCTGCTGATAACTTGACTGCTGCTGCTGTTACTGAGGATGATGATGATGATTATTCTGCTCGTTCATCAAGCCTCACTGAGTCTCAGGACTAATTTTCAGGAGGGTCCTGCCAACTTTTCGGACTGGTGGGAGGGAGGGGCGATATTGCTGCTGCTGTGTGATCGCAATTGAATGCTTTTACTTGTTGAGATGTTTTGGTTCAATACCAGTGACCTTGTAAACTAAACAAAACTTTATATTTTACCAGGTCAGACACACTGAGCTATATAGCTCTAGTTTTTTCCAAAAGCGACATGGCCACATGATAGCTCAACGAAGTGGCTTATCATCATCATCATCGTGTGGAAATTTACGGCAGCCAAAGACTCTAAACGCGTTGTGATGTCGATTCTGAATGTGGAGGGAAAACCCGGAGGACCCGGAGAAAAATCCACGCGACCACGGAGAGAGATAGAGACACGCAAACTCCAAATATACAGCAGACGTCAGGGTTGGGATGGAACCCACGACCTCCTGCATACCAGGCGAGAGAGTTAACATCTACGCGCCGTGAGATATTTTGGGAGGAAATCTGGAGACCCCCGGAGGAAACCCGCGCAGGACAGGGGGAGAGAGAACTCCACAAACACAGGCGCTCCCGTGTCTGGAATTAAACTCATGTGGTTCTTGCTGTGATGCACTCGTGTCACCAATGCGCTACCACCCAATTATGTTGATTTTGACGGTTATATGACAAGGGTGATGATGATGGATAATTATTGCAATCATTATTTCAACACATTGATGATTGGCATTCCCGCTCAATACTTATCATCTGACGATGATGATGACGATGATGACAATCGATTGATGCTGGTGGTTGGCCAGCATTGGTCGATTGCAGCAAGCTTGACAGTGCTCATGAGACACCGAGCGCCGAGGCGGGTCTATCGGGTGTTGAACACAATACGCACAAGTCACTATTATATGTTTAATAGACACGCACTCTGCTCGTCTATCTGGTGACAACCTCCTCCACGCGAATTATTGAGGTTGTGATCACTGTTGAGGTTGATAGGGCGGTGGTGGTGCGGTGATGATGATGGTGGCCGGTCTTAATAGGTGGTGCTGCTGCTGTTACTCGCTAACAGCACTTGCGCTAACAGCACTTGCCCTAACAGTCTGTTAGAAACTATACGGATGGGGTTTGAGGGACGGCATCTTTGTCTTTGTGGCTGATGGACGATGTCTCACCGCCGTGTCTTCTCTTCTTCTCTCGTTTCAGCTTCGTTACAAATTGTGAACATCATCACGGGACCCACTTCCTCATCACGAGTCCAGCCACGGTTGATTATTTATCCGCGCAAGAGGCAATCGACTCCCCCCACCACCCCACCCTTGCCCACGTGACACACGGATTGCGTCACAATAGGGGAGCACGTGCGCGCAAGACTGAATTATCACCCCGAGGGAAATAATCTGCTTTACCTGTCCTACTCGCTGCGCTATCTTAACCACCACAACAACAGCAACATCGTCAACGACAATTTAGCAACAGAAAAAAATAACCCCCAACCCTGATGAGCCCTGGAATTGAAGACGCACGCGTTCAGAAGCACAAGGACACAAAAACACACAAATTCGAAAATATACATAGACAAAGCCGTCCTATTTGCAGTGCTATCACAACAACAAAAAGTCAAAGATCCCCCATATAGCCTCTAAAGGACTATTGGGGCAAGTGCTGTTCGCAAGCACCTGCCTATTTTGACCAGTACGGCACACGAGGGGACGACGGGTCGCTAGCATCACGCCACGCCCGGCCGCCTTTGTTTCCCCGGTGCTAATGTTTATGCACAGCTCCACCAGGTACTGATCTTAAAGGCTGAGTCGACCTAAGGGAGGGCCGAGGATCGATTCAAATATTCGCCACTCATTTGTTCGTGAGCGGAGATCTAACTCGGGCCGCCGGGTTTGTATCGCAGTACGCTGACGACTGCCCCACCGTTCCCTCCACAACAAAACACCACCAACAACAACAGCCGCTTGTGCCAGGCTAGGTGCACTCTGAAGCAGCCAGGTGAAGTGTGGAGGGCTCGCTACAGATACATTACCACAACCACCACCAACAACGAGACATGCTGGATTTATAATCTTTCGGACGTTCGCTCGCCATTCGCTCGCATCAGCGTCAGCATCGATCGCAGGGTCCTGGCCGATTCTTCGACTGACCACTGGCGGCGTGGTGGTGGCATGAACGTGAAGGCCGGATGTCTGCTGAGAGCACCTACCCGGGATCGAACTTGGGAGCTTGTATCTTGCGGACTGTCCAACTTTGTCTCTCCCAGACGCAGGACTGGAGAGGGAGGTGGTAGACGAAGGCTGATTGTTGCTGCTGCTGGTGGCTGTGGTGGTGGTGATGGTGGTGATGGTGGTGATGGTGGTGGTGGTTGCCAGGTAAATATCAAACGAAGCAAAAGCTTAAGGGAGAAATTAGGGCTGAATACATTTTAAAAAACAACTCGAATTCACAACATAATTATCATAAACTAAATCATCATAAATTAATCTCCCCCCCTCTCTCTCTGTTGCTCGATATTTGAAATTGGGAGCGAGGGGGGCAGTCCTTTCGTGCACTACCCTCTACCTGCTAAACAAGAATAATAATTTCTGACGAAGGCCCATAGTTGGCTAGCATCAGTTTGTTGTCCTTCCCCTGCACCGCCGATTAGCACGGTTGGCTACGTACGGTGCGAAAGAAGTTTAACATACATCGACCACTGTGGTTGTGGTTTTAGTGGTGGTGGTGCAGTATTGCCACCTGTCGATTAACGGGGGAAGTCAGTAGCAAGCCCATCAGATTATCGTTCTAAAAATAAAATCATCAAGTCATACACATTTATATATTTACAGACCCTTTGCCAATCCACTGCTGGATGAGGGCCTCACCACTCCTTGATTGTCTATCAAGGGGGTTGTTGGCTATACGTCACCGCGCTGGCCACTGATGTTAGCTTCAGGTAGCCCAGGTTGAAAGTGGAGGGCGCTAACCACTGCGCCACCGCTCCCTCACCTCGAATTAAACAGGCAAATACTGTTACACAGAAAACAAAGATCCCACGGGTAGCCTTACCAGCTTTTTGTGGCAATGGCCGTTAGCGAATATCACCAATGAAGACCGGCACGGGACACAAGGGGTGACCAGCACCACGCCCGGCCGTCTTTGTCTCCCTTGTGGCGATGTTTACACAGCGCAGCAGGTACTCATTTGAGGCTGAGTCGACCTAGGAGAGGCCGAGCACCGGTTGAGCTAATCGTGACAGGTGGGCGAGAATCTAACTCTGGTAGCCGGGTTCGCAGTGCAGCGCGCTAACCACTACACTGCCGCTCCTCACACACGCGTGCAAAGAGACGCACATATAGTCGCACACACACAAATCAGACACCTGCACACACCTACCCTACAGACACAAACGCCATCACTCCATCACCACCACGAGACGCGAGGACGAGAAGGATGATGACGACGTCGGGCGACGGAACCGCCGTGGCGTGCGTCGAGGTGACTGTGTGGGAATGCGAACCCGAGACTCCGAGTCGGCGGCCGTGGCATGGACTGGGACCCTGCCAGGGGATGGGCGGAGTGGCGGGCCTCACGTTGGCTCAGCACGGCGGCAGCTTCATCGCGGGTCAGTTCCTCGTGCCCAGCCACGGCTCAGCGGCCGGCGCCGGTGGCGGTGCCGTTCGTCCGCGTGGATTTGGGAACGGCTCGGCAGGATCTGGCTCCGGCTCGGGCTCGGGGGACGTTGCAGGCGGGGAGGAGAGCCCCCCCCCACCAGCGGAGGTGGAGGAGGGGGCGGGCGGTGGCCCGGGCACCGCGCCCGTGGCCCCCCGACGGCGATGCGCGGTGCTGGACCCGCACGACATCATCCGAGCGCACGAGGCGCACAAAGCGCGCAGCACCCCCAAGGCGCGCCGCAAGGAGTGGGAGTGAGTGGCCGCTGTACCACACACACACACGTGTGTGCGTGTCTATGGAAAGTGTTCACGTGGGGTTGCCAACCTTGAGACTTTTCCGGGGAGAATTTTTTTTAATGAATTATTTTTTTTCATTTAAATTCCCAAATCATTCAAATGTCTAGGATTTCTTTCAATATTCACCGGAAGATGTATACCAATCCCTGCAGAGAGTTCCAGACAATACAGGAGGGTTGGCAACCCCATGTCCATGGCTGGTGACCATTACTCGTGACGAGTACGCGTGACTATTAACATCGCTTGTGACGACTGCAACTGGCGTAACCATTAGGCGTGCCTGTAGTGACCATTCATATAACTCGTCATTATAACTAGTGACTTATCACACACGCGTGACTTATCACACACGCGTGACTGCGACTTGTGTAACGCAGAGGCCAGAATGCTGTGCAGAAGGTGCATTGTCCAAAACGTCGGACACCGGCCACGATGTTATTGATGAATGTGTTGAGAATTATGTTTCGTTACCGCCGTACAAAGAACGTGTAAACAAAATATACACACGCATAAAGACAAAGATTACGCATGTAGCCTTAACATGCTTTTGGGGCAAATGCTGTGAGCGAGCACCTATGAAGGCTGGTACAGCACACAAGCGGGAGGGTGGCCAACACTACGCCTGGCCGTCTTTGTCTAACCGAGTGGCTATGTTATACACCTCACCAGGTACTTATTTGAGGCTTATTCGATCTACAGGAGGCCCAGGACCGGTTAAGATAATCGCCATTGGTGTTGGGCGCGAGCGGGAATTGAAATCGAGTCGCCAGGTGCGTAGCCCAGCGCGCTAACCGCTGCACTCCCGCTCCCAACCACACACACTACACTCACCTCACCAGTAGAGGGCAACATGGTTCCACGGACGTGAACATGCTGTGCACGAACTCTGCTATTCCACATTGGCATCGTACTACTCAAGGGCATCAGCGAAGATGTGCAGGAGCTCGACGATGCCCAATGTGGAGGTCGTGCCAGCGCAGTATTATCCAATAAGCCACAGTAGGCAGTGTGCCTAGGGCCCACTCACTCACCCAGCCACCCACTCACTCACCCAGCCACCCACTCACGCACCCACTCACTCACCCAGCCACGCACTCACTCATCCAGCAACCTACTCACTCACCCACTCACCCAGCCACCCACTCACTCACTCACTTACCCAACCACCCACTCACTCACTCACCCACTCACTCATCCAGCCACTCACTCACCCACTCACTCACCCAACCACTCACTCACCCACTCACTAACCCACTTACTCACCCAGCCACCCACTCACTCACCCAACCACTCACTCACCCACTCACTCACCTACTCACCCAGCCACCCACTCACCCACTCACTTACCCAGCCACCCATTCACTCACCCAACCACCCACTCACCCACCCACTCACTCATCCAGCCACTCACCCACTCACTCACCCACCCACTCACTCACCCACTCACTCACCCACTCACTCACCCAGCCACCCACTCACCCACTCACTTACCCAGCCACCCACTCACTCATCCACTCACCCAACCACCCACTCGTTCACCCACTCACTCATCCAGCCACCCACCCACTCACTAACACACTCACTCACCCAGCGACCTACCCACTCACCCACTCACTCACCCAGCCACCCACTCACTCACCCAGCCACCCACTCACTCACCCACCCACTCACCCAGCCACCTACTCACTCACTCACCCACTCACCCAGCCACCCACTCACTCACCCAGCCACCCACTCACTCACCCAGCCACCCACTCACCCACTCACTCACCCAGCCACCCACTCAATTACCCAGCCACCCACCCACTCACCCACTCACTCACCCAGCCACCCACTCACCCACTCACCCAACCACCCACTCACTCACCCACCCACTCATTCATCCAGCCACCCACCCACTCACTCACCCACTCACTCACTCACCCACTCACCCACTCACTCACCCACTCACTCACCCAGCCACCCACTCACTCACCCAGCCACCCACTCACTCACCCACTCACCCAGCCACCCACTCACTCACCCACTCACTCATCCAGCCACCCACCCACTCACTCACCCACTCACTCACCCACTCAGTAACCCACTCACTCACCTAGCCACCTACTCACCCACTCACTCACCCAGCCACCCACTCACTCACCCAGCCACCCACTCACTCACCCAGCCACCCACTCACTCACCCACCCACTCACCCAGCCACCTGCTCACTCACCCACTCACTCACTCAGCCACCGACTCACTCACCCAGCCACCCACTCACTCACCCACCCACTCACTCACCCAGCCACCCACTCACTCATCGACTCACTCACCCAGCCACCCACTCACTCAGCCACCCACCCAGTCACCCAACCACTCATGCACCCACCCACCAGGGTCGTATCATCCAATAGACCACAGTAGGCACTGTGCCTAGGGCCTGATGATGGAAGAAGAAAAACAATGAATAAAATGCAGCCAAGATATCTTCTTGGATAAATATATTTATATATAGCAAGGATAGGCACAGTGTTTATACAAAGAAGCAGAGTCATGTCAATGTCAATCTTTTTTTTTCATAAGGTGAGAGAAATTAAACACCGGAGATTAACTTTTCGAGATTTTCTCATTGCAAAATTAGCAAATCAACATCTTTATATGGTGCTTTTTCCCACAATCAAGCGAGTGACAGTGGTGGTAGTAGTTGCATTGTGCAGCAGCAGTACCAACTGTTGAAAGTTATCACTGAAGGTTCAACGGCTGCCGTAGTCATCTCAGTGGGTCAACCCCATGGCACTTCCTGGGTCAGTCCCGATACTTCCTGTTTAGCACGGAGCCTTCAAAATTTCACGTGGTCATCAAAGTGCACCTCTCCTGGCACTGACGCCTTGGCGACGTCAGAGTCCTTTAGTGGCGAATGTCGGGGTTACTGGTAGTGATAAATAAATTAAATTCCTCCTCCCCGAAAAAAAATGGGGACTAAGTCCCGAATTAATCCGGATATATGACGTCACCTGCGCATTGTCCCACGTGGCGTCGGGTCGACGTCACTTTTGCGGGCGCGAGAAAGTGGTGACATTAATAATCCCAAAAATTCCAATAACAAATCCGAAATTCTCCTAAAAATTCCAAAAACAGACCTGAAATTGTCCGAAAAATACCAATAATAGATCCGAAATTGTCCTTAAAATTCACAAAAAAAATCTGAAATTGTCCTAAAAAATCGATCCGAAATCGTCCTAAAAATCCCCAAAACAGATCCGAAATTGTCCTAAAAATGCAGAAAACAGATCTGAAATTGTCCTAAAAAAATCGATCCGAAACTGACCTAAAAATCCCCAAAACAGAACCGAAATTGTCCTAAAAATTCCCAAAACAGATTCGAAATTGTTATAAAAATGCAAAAAACAGATCCTAAATTGTCCTAAAAATGCAGATTACAGATCAGAAATTGTCCTAAAAATCCCAATAATAGATCCGGTATAGTCCTTAAAAATCCCCCAAAAAAGTGAGAAATTGTCCGAAAAATTACCAAAACAGATCTGAAACTGTCATAAAAATGCAGTTAATATAATTGAAATTGTCCTAAAAATCCAAGGAACAGATTTGAAATTCAAAAAATCCCCAATAAAAATCAGAAATTGTCCTAAACATCCAAAAAACTGATTCGAAATCGTCCTAAAAGTCCGAAAACAGATCCGAAATTATCCTAAAAATCCCCAAAACAGATCTGACATTTTGATTTAAAGCTTTCGTGACTGCAGTAATTCATATTCTTAGTTTTTTTTCGGTAAAGTCACGTTGAAGAGAAACCACAAAATAACAAAATATATATAAAACAATAAAAAATTCTCACGACGTTTCGACCATAACTCAAACGGTCATCATCAGGTGTGTTGGTTTGCATAAATTTATTTTTAAACGGCACATTTATTTATTTATAAAAAACGTTGGCGTCACGCGCAGCGATTTGGCAGTTTGCCCAGGACTAGTCCATCTATTTTTTTTTAAAGAGGAGGAGGTTCTTTGTAAGCCATCTGGCTTCCATGAGAGATTCGTTCATGAGGCTATCCACATATACAAGCACAGAGACAATTTCAACCGAGAAGATGGATTCTATCTTAGCAATCATTGGAAAGATTTGATAAACCATTTCAGTTCTTAATTGATTGTTCACGCTTACAGTGGCTTTCAGACAGCATACATTATAAAAAAATTCGTCTCCCCCCTCCTCTTTAAAAAAAAAAATAGATGGACTAGTCCTGGGCAAACTGCCAAATCGCTGCGCGTGACGCCAACGTTTTTTTATAAATAAATAAATGTGCCGTTTAAAAATAAATTTATGCAAACCAACACACCTGATGATGACCGTTTGAGTTATGGTCGAAACGTCGTGAGAATTTTTTTTATTGTTTTATATATATTTTGTTATTTTGTTGTTTCTCTTCAACGTGACTTTACCGAAAAAAACTAAGAATAAGATCTGACATTGTCCTAAAATTCCGAGAACAGATCCCAAATTGTCCTAAAAATCCCGATAACAGATCCGAGATGTCCTAAAAATCCCAATAACAGATCCTAAATTGTCCTAACAATCCCGGTAACAAGTTCCAAATTGTTCTAAAAATTCCGAAAATCAGAATTACGATGAATTGCCTCCATTCCCGCTTTCTGTCGGCTTCAGCGTCACACTTTTTTAAAAAAACGTATCCAAAAACGAGGCCTACATTAGATGCAATAGCGCTCTGAACGTGGGTTTCCTCTAGTCGTGTTTCTGCCGTGGGAATGTGGAATTTCCCCGTGGTTATAGCGAGCGCGCTGAGCTTCGACCCAGCGACCAAAGTTAATTTCCCACCCACGACCAAAACAACAGTGGTGAATATTTAAAACGATCCTGGGCCTCACATGAAGTCGACTCAGCCTAAACAAATTCAAACCTAGCGCGGTGTGTAAACATCAGTACTTGGGAGACAAAGGCGGCCGGGCGTGGTGCTGGCCACCCACCCCCTCGTGTGCCGTTCTGGCCTTCATTGGTGCTCGCTAACAGCACTTGCCCCTACAGTCAGTTAAGGTTATATGGGGGATCTTTTATCTTTGTACGTGTGGTGCTGGCGGTAGTGTCGCGCGTTTAGTGCTACAAACCGGGCGGACCCGGGTTCAATTCTCGCTCCCGGCCATAAGCGGTAACGATTATCTGAACCGGTCCAGTGCGTAAACATCGCCACAAGGGAGACAAAGGCGGGCAGGCGTGGTGCTGACCACCCCCCCCCCCCCCCGTGTGCCATGCCGTCCTTCTTATGTGCTCGCAAACAGCACTTGCCCCAACAATCTGTGAAGACTATACGGGGGATATTTGTCTATCTTTGTTTTGTGTGCGCGCGCGTGTATGTAATTAGCTTGTGGGTCATTGGTGTGGATGTGTGTGTTACGGGTATGTGTTTGGCAATGATGTGTGTATGCGTTGTATGTGGGTTTGTTTTGGGGAAACAAAGGCGGCCAGGCGTGGTTCTGACCACCCACCCGCCCGTGCGCCGTGCTGGCTTTCAATCGGTGATGCTCGCTAACAGCATTGCCACCAAATCTGGAAAGGCTATCCGGGGGAGCTTTGTATGTGTGTGCTTGGGATGCGTGATTTATGCTCGTGTCTGTGTGTTGTGCGTGTGTTATGGCAGTGTGCATGCGTGTTTTAGTCCATGCGTGTGTGTGTGGTGTGTATGTGATGTTACACATCATGGTGTGTGTGTCTGTACGTGTGATTTATGGATGCTGGTGTTTACTTGTAATTGGTGTATGCGCATGTGGTGTACGTGTGCGTGCATGTGGTGTAAGTGTGTGTGCATGCATGTGGTGTAGGTGCATGTGGTGTGTGTGCATGTGGTGTGTATGCATGTCGTGTGTGTGCATGCATATGGTGTATGCGCACGTGATGTATGCGTATGTGCATGTGCTGTACTTTGTGTGCATGTGGTGTATGCGCGTGTGCATGTGGAGTATGTGTGTGTGCATGTGGTGTATATGTGTATGCATGTGGTGTATATGTGTTCATGTTGTGTACCCGTGTATGTGCATGTGGTGTATGTGTGTGTGCATGCATGTGGTGTATGTGTGTGTGCATGCATGTGGTGTATGTGTGTGCATGTGGTGTACGCGTGTGTGCATATCGCGTGTGTGTTGGGAGCGGTAATGTCGCGGTTAGCGCACTGCGCCATGAACCCGGCTACCCAAGTTCGATTCCCGCTCACGGCCGACATTCGGCTCAGCCTCAAGTGAGTAGCTGGCGCGGTGTGTAAACATCGCCACGTGGGAGACAAAGGCGGCCGGGCGTGGTGCTGGCCACCCACCCCCTCGTGTGCCGTTCCGACCTTCATAGGTGATGCTCGCTAACAGCACTTGTCCCAACACGCTGCTAAGGCTATATGGGGGATCTTTGTCTTTTTTGCTATTAACCGGCTACTTCAGTCATTCATTGTTTACAAAGAATAGTACCCACAGCAAGTCACTCACTTGGCATGGCATAACAGCGGCAACACCTGAGTCACACAGGGACAGCTGCCACTGGGGGTACCCCCTAGTATAGACCACACAGCAGCAGCAGCAACTATTGTGATAAGCCGCAGGCTATGTCTGTGCAACACGGCAGCGCCTTCCAATACCAAATTTACTCAATTATTATTCATTATTATTTCACATGTTATATGTGATGTCTGTGTGTAGAGTTGAGATGCGCGTCTATTATGTGATGCATCCTCCCGACTGGGTTAATACGGTTGATGTGCGTGTGTGTGTGTGCGCGCCTGTGTGTGTGTATATATAGCTGTGTCATCATCTCTCCGTCGAGCGGACATTGTGTGTGTGTGCATGTGAGTGTGTGCGTGTGGGGGAGCGGTCGTGTTGTAGCAGTTAGCGTGCTGTGCAACGAACCCGGCTACCCGAGTTCGATTCCCGCTCGCGGCCACCAACACCAGTGACGATTATCTGAATCGGTCCCTGGGCCTCACCTAAGTCGACTCAGCCTATAAATGAGTAACCTGGTGTGGTGTGTAAGCATCGTCACTTAAGAGACAAAGGCGGCCGCGCGTGGTGCTGGTCACCCACCCCCACGTGTGCTAAACGGGGGATCTTTATCTTTGTGCGTCTGTGTGTTTTTTGCATATGTGTGCACATACAAACACATCACGAACACACAAGCCTGTGTGTTCGTGTTGTGTTTGTATGTGCACAAGCCTGTGTGTTCGTGTTGTGTTTACAAAATATAAGCATGTGTCGGTGTGCACACATGCATGTATATTGTATCATGTATGTGCATAACGTATACATGAGTCTACATGCAAAAATGCACATATTTCTATTTCATACACATCTCACTCCGTCCCCTTGCATCTCTCTCCCCATGCCTCTCTCTCCGCATGTCTCCCTCTACCCTTGCATCTCCCTCCCTCGTCTCTCTCTCTCCTTGTCTCTCTCTCCTTGCATCTCCCTACCCCTGCCTCCCTCTCCCCCTGCATTTCTCTCCTTGCATCTCTCTCCCCATGCCTCTCTCTCCCTTGCGTCTCTCTGCAGTGCCCCTCTCTCATACACGAATATACAGACGCCTATAAATACCACGCGTGCTCTCTTAATGTCAGTGTGGGACTGAGAAAGAAGAGCTCGAGAGTTACGCAGGGAGAGAGAGAGGGACACGGGGAGAGAGAGGGACACGGGGGGAGAGAGAGGGACACGGGGAGAGAGAGAGGGACACGGGGGAGAGAGAGAGGGACACGGGGAGAGAGAGAGGGACACGGGGAGAGAGAGAGGGACACGGGGAGAGAGAGGGACACGGGGAGAGAGAGAGGGACACGGGGAGAGAGAGATGGACACGGGGAGAGAGAGGAACACGGCCTCCTTCCTCCTGAAACAGCTGGGGGGTCTGCAGTGCTCCAAACAACTATTCTACATGGAGCTGCAGGGCCTCCCACTGCCGTCAGGAGGCTTAACCAGCCGCGATCGGCCGAGGATCTGGTCTTCGAACCGATCCTCAGGAACCCACAGACAAAGCTGCCATCCACCACCGCCACCCCAGGCATGGAGAGGCGCCTCGTCAATGCGCGGCTCACCAGGATGGGAGATCTGGTGGAGCCTGAAACACGAGTGCCGGTGGCTCGGACCAGCAGACATGGCCACAAAGACAGGGCTGCAGTCGCTCCGGGTGGCTGCCTGGATCCTGGCCGAAGCCAAGGGGGCCTTCTCAGCAGCAGCGGTGAGAACGCCCCGCATCGGCGTTGGGGATGACGAGGCCCCTCTCGGTCCCCCTCCACCGGAGCTCTCAGTCGTGCCACTTCATCGCCAATGCCGACAAACGAAGGCGGATCACAATCTATGCTGGCTGGAAGACCTACCGGAGGTGGCCTTCGCAAATGTAAAGAGGAAGGTGCTCTACTCCTACATGGTCCGGTTTCACCAACAGGACACCCTGAGGAGCCACAAGGACCATGCCTGGAGGAAAGCCCTGCCCTGCATCTCTCCGGAGTGGCCTCGCTGGAGGCAACTCTACTCCAGCCCGACGTATAACTGTATCGGCGACCTCAGCTGGAGCATCGCCCACGGCACCGTCATCACCAACGCCTCCCTGGCGCGCTTCACCGACACATCCCCGGAGTGCCGGTTCTGTGGTAAAGTGGAGACGGTGGCGCACCAATACGTGGAGTGCAAGAGCCTGGACTCGCTGTTCTAGGTCCTGAGAAACATCCTCCTAAGGTTCAGCCTCCACTTCTCCCCGACGGTCCTCATCTTTGAATACCCGAAGGGCGACGGACCCCAACATATTTAGGGGCTGGTCAACGTGCTCCTCGGCTACGCCAAGCTCGCCATATACAGGGCGAGGAAGGTGGCCCTGGAGGGGAAACGTCCGGCCAGCAGCCTGGGCATCTTCCGCGCTCTGGTTGGAGCCAGGGTGTGGCCGGAGTTCCGCCACGCGCGGCTGATCCACGCCGTGCCGGCCTTCAAGGAGCAGTGGGCGCTGGAGGAGGCCGTGTGCTCGGTGGCAGAAAACGGAGAGCTCTGCATGCAGATATGAGCTACCCGTCGGAGGCCGTTTGACTGTGAGGAGGGCTGCGTGCAGATGCACCACTTGTCGTAGTTTAAAAAAAGCGAGAGAGAGCGACATGGAGTGGGAAGAGAGGGGTAGAGAGAGAGGGGGGGGCATAGAGGGGGGTAGAGAGAGAGGGAAGGGGTGGGGAGAGCAGAGCGAGAAATATTTTGTTGGGTCTTTCATTTAAAAGGGGGGGGCGGTACATAAAGCAAAGCAATAAAAAAACGAAATGATGAACGAAGAAAAGTGCCGACTGCACCGAACATCTTCTTGTTTCCTCTGATCGTAAAAAAGAGAGGGACACGGGGAGAGAGAGAGAGGGGATTGGGGGGAGAGGGACATGTGGAGAGAGAGAGAGAGGGGGACACGGGGAGAGAGAGAGAGAGGGACATGGGGAGAGAGAGAGGGGGGCACGGGGGGAAAGGGACATGGGGGGAGAGGGACACGGGGAGAGAGAGAGGGACATGGGGAGAGAGAGGGGGGCACGGGGGGAAAGGGACATGGGGGGAGAGGGACACGGGGAGAGAGAGGTGGACATGGAGAGAGAGAGGGGGGACACAGGCGGAGAGGGACATGGGGGGAGAGGGACACGGGGGAAGAGGGATATGGGGTGGGGGGCACGGGGAGAGATGGAGGGATGAAATTTGGGTTACACCCACTGTCCTACATACCCCTTAGCTCTCCCATCCATCTCCCCCTTCTCTCTCCCTTCCTCTCTCTCAGTCGCTCTCCCTCTGCCTCTTGAATGAGACACATTTAAATATTTATTTTGTCTTCCTCCAACCCCCACCTCCCTCCATCACCTCCCCCCCGCACCCCCCCCCCCTTTGTCTCTCTCCCCCTCTCCCTCTATCCCTCCCCCCCTCTCTCCCTCTCTCTCAGTCCCGCATTGCCGATAGCTGCTGCAGCTGACCGCGTACCTACACGTGTGTATACATACACGTGTGTGTGTGTATACATACACGTGTATGTGTGTATACATACACGTGTATGTGTGTGTACATACACGTGTATGTGTGTGTACACGCCTGCGTGTGCACGGGTAGAAGGTACAATTTCGACGCGGCTTGAGGGACGCGGGTGTAACGTAATGAGCGACGGTGCGTAACCATCAGCAGCAGCAGCAACGACATCATCATCAGCAGTAGTCACGTCTCCGCCATCATCAGCAGCAGGAGCGTCATCAGCAGCAGCAGCTTCACCAACAGCGACATCTCCACCAGCATCATCATCATTAGTAGCAGCTTCACTCAGCATTATCAGCAGCAGCAGGAGCGTCATCAGCAGCAGCTTCACCAGCAGCATCAGCATCAGCAGCAAGAGCGTCATCATCAGCAGCAGCTTCACCAGCAGCAGCATCATCATCAGCAGCAGCTTCACCAGCAGCATCATCATCAGCAAGAGCGTCATCATCAGTAGCAGCAGCAGCTTCACCAGCAGCATCATCATCAGCAGCAAGAGCGTCATCATCAGCAGCTTCACCAGCAGCAGCATCATCATCAGCAGCAGCTTCACCAGCATCATCATCATCAGCAAGAGCGTCATCATCAGTAGCAGCAGCAGCTTCACCAGCAGCATGATCATCAGCAGCAAGAGCGTCATCATCAGCAGCAGGAGCGACAGCATTCATCATCATCAGCAGTAACAATAGCAGCATCTCCACTAGCAGCAGCGGCAGCACAGTGGACCACCAGCGTCATCATCAGCAGTGTCGTCAGTGTGAAATATAATTTTATTATTTGACTGTGGTCAGCTGAGACTCAGCGGGCATTAGCTCATTATCATAAACAGCAGCAGCAGCATCAGCAGCACGATGGCTCTGCTCCGGACGTGGGTAAAGAGAAGGTAGCGGTCTGGGCACGCTTCCGGATATTCAAGGCGGCAGGCAGAGGTTTGTGTGTGTACACGTGTGTGTGTGTCTATACGTGTGTACACACACACACATGTATGTGTGTACACGCGTGTGTGTACATACGCACGCGTGTACGTGTTTCACGAGGGTATGTGTGTACATGTGTGTAGATAGGTGCTCGCTAACAGCACTTGCCCCTACGGTCTGTTAAGGCTATACGGGGGATCTTTGCCTTTGTAGACATGTATGTGTCTGTGTACACATGTGTGTGTGTGTACATACGTACGCGTGTACGTGTTCACGAGGATGTGTACGTGTTCACACGTGTGTGTGTACGGTTATGTATGGGGAGCGGTGGCGCAGCGGTTAACGCGCTGCCCTGCGAACATTGGGTTCTGGGCCTTCCCCTCGGTCGACTCAGCCTTAAATGTGATGACCTGGTGCTGTGTGTAAACATCAGCAATGGAGAGACAAAGGCGGCCGGGCGCGCCGCTTGTCCACATCGTCCCCTCGCGTGCCGTTCCGACCTTTATAGGCGCTCGCTAACAGCACTTGCCCCAACAGTGTGTTAAGGCTACACGGGGTATCTTTGTCTTTGTTCCCCCCGCGTAAATTCGAGCTTTTCGCATGAATTTGACTCCCACTATCGACTCCTTCACAGCGGAGTCATCGACTGCAGAGGTACCCGATCGGTGGGGCAAAGCGTGGGTAGCGCCCATCTCTTCCAAGACAATATGGAGTGTCAGCCGTCACGGTTGCTTGGCCATACTTCACCACGCCGGTCAACGTGGGTCGGCGAAGGGAGGGTGGCCCAAGGACCGGTTCGATTATCTCTTCGCTCCCCCACGGTTGGCCGTGGCTGGGAATCCAACTGGGGTGTCTCCGGGCTCAGTGCGCTAACCCACTGCGCCACCGCTCCCACGCGCAGACAACAAGCACACAGATGCCCCGTGTAGCCTTGACACACCCGTTGGGGCAAGTGCCGTTAGCGAGCAGCGCCGATGAAGGCCGGCATGGCACGCGAGGCGATGGTGTGGACAACGACACGCCCGGCCGCCTTTGTCTCTCCATTGCTGACGTTGATTCACCGGCCGAGTCGAGCTCGGGTAGTCTGGCGCGGTTTAGCGAGCGCTGTGCTACCAACCCGGGGAGACCCCCGTTCGATTCACGCTCACGACCAACACCGAGTGACGGTTATCCCGAACCGGTTCGGGAGCCATCCCCTAGGTAGACTCAGCCTTAAATAAGTAGCTTGTTTCGACATTCACCGTCTCGTCAGCAGAGCCAGGCCGGGCTTGAATCAACGCTGGTGAACTGACCAGATGTGTGTGGAGTAGTAACACATCAGCACTGGGGATACAAAGGCGGCTGGGCGTGGTCGTTTGGATTTTTCTCCGAGTCCTCCGGGTTTTCCCTCCACATGTAGAAAAACGCATTTAGAGAATTTGGCTGCTATAAATTTCCACGTGATGATAAGCCACAGGTCAGGCCCCACAGCTATTTAGCCCAGTGGGGCCTTACCTGGTAAAATAAACAAAAATAGTTTATAGATGGTGATGATGGTTATGATGGTTATAAACTGTATCACTGCTGCTGATGATAACGATAGCGATGATATGTGTGCTGATAATGATGATGACCATGGTGAATGTGCTGATGATGATTGTGATAATGGTGAATGTGCTGATGATGATTATGACCATGATGACCATGGTGAATGTGTTGATGATGATTATGACAATGGTGAATGTGGCTGTTGCTGATTCTGCTGATGAAGCTGCAGCAGCAGAAGCGGCGTTGTCAGCGCAGCAAGAAGAGGAGCCGTCTTTGTTACCCCCACGGGAACTCGCACGTTCACACCTCGCCCCCTCTCTGCCCCCCTCTCTGCCCCCCTCTCTCTCCCCCTCTCCCTTCTCCCTATATCTTGTCTCTCTCCCTCTCTCCCTACCTCTCTCCCTACCTCTCCCTCTCTTTTCCTCTTACCTTCTCCATATCTCCTACTTCTCCCTCTCTCTCCTGTCTCTCTCTCCCTGTACCCCCCCCCCCCCCCCCCCCCCACTATCATCTGATTCCTTCTCACGCGTCCACACATCCTCCCCTCATCTCTCTCTTGTCTCTCCCACTCCCCTTCCTCCACCTTCTGGCCATCTCTATCCCCCACCCTCTCCCCCTTCTCTCTTTCCTACTCTCCCTGTCTTCTCTCCATCCCTGATTCCGACCCCTCTCCCTTCATCTCTCTCCCTTCTTTCCCGTGTCTCTCTCTGCTCTGCTCTCCTGACACCTCCTCCACCTCGTCTCACATCGTGGTGAACTCTGCCATCACCTCATCAGCACGGAGCGTGCCTTCTCTGTGCTCTCTCTCCCTCTGTCTCCCGTTCTCCATGGCCTTCATCAACCTCATCCACGTTCCACTCTCTCCCTCCCTCCATCCATTATCGTCTCTCCTCGCTTTCCTCTCTCAAGTCTCTCTCCCCCTTCCCACTCTCCACCCCGCTATATCTCTCACAGAATCTCTCCCGACCATCTCCCCCATCTCTCTCCTTCTTCCTCCTGTTTTCTCTGTAGCCTCGCTCCATCTCTCTTCCCTCGCCTTCCTCTCCCCCTCGGGCCCTCTTTCTCCCTCCTCTCTCCCCCTCCCTTCTCCATCTCTATCTCCCCTCGCTCTACCCCTTCTTTCCCCCTCTCCCTTCCTCTCTCTCTTCACACTCTCATGCTGTCCTCTCCCATCGATCTGTCTCTCTCCCGTCTCCCTCCCCCTCTCCACTTCTCCCTCCCCCTCTCCCTCCCCCCTCTCCCTCCATCCCTCTCTCATCTCTCCCCCCGTCCATCTCTCTTCACAGTGAGCCCCCCCCTCTCTCTCGCGCTCTTTCCCTGATATTGTTATCGCTCATCTGCATTCTGTTCCTTATAGTTTAGTGTGGGGGGAGGGGGGTAGTGAGGTTGTGGGGGGCCGAGGGGAGGGGGGTAAATGCCAGCCCCGGAACATGGATAACACAAATCCACTCACCGTGGCTTTCCAAGTGAGAATTTTTAATGAAACTACCCGGATGAATGAACGGATGCGAGGATATAAACTCGTAGCTGAGTACATTTGTGAATGAAGGAATGATACAAGTAAAAATGCCCAAAATATTAAATCAGATTTCGCTTAAACCTTAACTGCATTCCACTTTGTGAGAATTGGACATATCAGTTTTAATTTGTCACGTTTCGAACACGCATCCACTGACTCACCATCACCACTGTTATCACTATCAACAACAACCGCCATTCGCCACTGAGTGGCGTTGACGTCACCACGTCGCTTGTGCCAGGCTAGGTGCACTTTAAGGCCACGTGATTTGTCGAACGCCCGCTGGCAGCAGGTCACTGGGCAGACCAAGGTGGTGCAATGGGTTGACTGACTGAGATGACTGGCCGATGCCCCACCTGTCACTATCACCACCACGATCACCTTCTCTGTTTGTACCACGCAGGATGTCCCGGCTAGGTGACGAGGCATCACCGCTCTCCTCCGACTTGGCCAACCGCGGCGGGGCCGGCATCCAGCAGCAGCAAACAATGGTGGGGTCAGGTCCGGCTGCTGGTGGTGGTGGGATGGGCGGGATGGGTGGTGGCGCCGGCGGTGGTGGCGCTGGCACCCGAGGAGGAGGTGGCGGAGGTGGTGGAGGAGGAGCAGGAGGGCCGGGTGGGCCTGGGCAGAGGGCCTACAAGCAGACAATGGCGCAGAGGGCCCGCTCTATGGCCCTCTACAATCCGATGCCGGCGAGGAGAGGGTGCCTCGATCCCAACCGATCACTCTTCATTCTGGGAGAAGACAACCCATTCAGGAAACTCGCCAAGCGCATCACCGAGTGGCCATATCCTTACTCGTGCTATCAGCGGCCGTGGAGGGGCTTTTATTATTATTGTTTCGACATTAAATATCTCATCAGCAGAGCGTAGGCCTGGCTTGAATCAACGCTGGTGAACTCCCCAAATGTGTACAGGGACTCCTCTACTTACGAATGAGTTAGGTTCCAGAGATCTGTTCGTAAGTCGATTTGTTCGTAAGTCCAACTTTACTCCCGTCAATTCCAAACATGTTGTACGGCATTTACACTAAACACGGGAAATGGATTTAAAAGTTGTATAATCTCCTGCAGATGTTAATGCCAATTATTCTTCACGCTCTGTAGATGTAGATGCCACCACCAGCATCTATTGCGCGGAGGTTGAATTTATGACTCTCGGTCTGGACAAGTTTGGTCGTATCTCTGAAATTTCGTAAGTCAAATATTCATAACTAGAGGAGTCCCTATATAGGCCAAGACTTGCTTGTATCAATGCTGGTGAACTGCCCAAATGTGTATAGGTCTTTCGACATTCAGTGTCTCATCAGCAGAGCCAGGCTTCATAAAGAAACCTACGACGTTTTGATCGCGTGCGTTGCGATCGAAACGTGGTAGAATTTTGTTATTTTTTGTTTTTTCTTTTAACCTATCTACGTGACTTTACCGAAAGACCCAACGAATATGAATTCCTGCAGTCACGAAAGCTTTAAGTCCAGAGCTAGGCTTGGCTTGAATCAATGCTGGTGAACTGCCCAAATGTGTATAAGTCAGGACTGGTTTCGACATTCAGTTTCTCATCAGCAGAGCCAGGCTTGGCTTCAATCAATGCTGGTGAATTACCCAAATGTGTAAATGCAAACACTGTGTTCGACATTCATTGTGTCATCAGCAAAGTAATACTTTAAGGATAACGCCAAAAGTTGCCTTTCCACTCTGATAAGAGCATTTACATTAACGCATCTGTTTTTGAGTGCTTACAAAATAATTAAGTGTCAAATTAACGGTGATAATTACCCGGATGAGACAAGGGTGCGAATTACATTTAGTTTATAAAGGTCTGTGCGTGCGAGTGAAGACATCTGCGTGATTACGTGGTTGTTGAAGGCGTGCAAGTGATTAGAGCGCTGCACCTCGAACTCCGGCAACCCGAGTTTGATTCCCGCTCAGAACCAATAAAAGTGGCAGCGAACGCTCAATCCCGTACAGACAGAACAGGTAGACTCCACACTCTGCTCTACCGCCTTCAACCTACCCCCCGCCTGCCCCACGGTGATCGATCGGTGACCTCTTGACCCCACGAGGGAAGTGGCTATTGGGCGTCGTGTGTCCGAATTTAATTGCTGGGTATCAGCATCCTGTCTATGTCCGTTCATCTGTCTGGGTCAGAGCACGTGTTTGTCTATCTGTTTATGTCTGAGCACGTATTTGCCCGTCTGTCTGTCTGTGTCTGAGCAAGTAATTGTCTGTCTGTCTGTCTGTGTCTGAGCACGTGTTTGTCTGTCTGTGTCTGAGCACGTGTTTGTCTGTCTGGTGGTCTGTGGAAGTACCTGTCGGGAGGAGCGGTGGCGTGGCGGTTAGCGCGCTGAGCTACGGCGACCCGAGATAGATTCCCGCTCACAGCAGTGACGATTATATGAACCGGTCCTAGGGTTCTCACTAGGTCGGCTCAGCCTTAAATGGAGTACTTGGTGTAGCCGTGCCGGCCTTCGTAAGTGATACTCGCGAACAGCACCTGCCTCAACAGTCTGTTTAGGCTGTATGGAGATCTTTGTCTTTGTTTGTAAGTAGGTCTATGCAAATATATGGCAGTCTTTTTGCCTGTCTATCTGTTTGTGTGTCTGTCAGAGTAACTGTTTGTACGCGAGTCCGAATATTTTCCTGTTGGTCGGTTTGTGTAAATATCTGGCTGCCTGTCTTGAGTGCGTGTCTGTGTGCGTGTCTGTGTGCGTGTCTGTGTGCGTGTTTGTCTGTCTCCCTGCTGGTCTGTCTGCCTGCCTGATGTGTACGGGTTTGTACATCTGTTTGTCTCTCTGTTTGCGTGTTTATCTAGCCCGAGATATTAATGCGTTGGTGTTTGCATTGTCCTTGTACTGTTCGCCTTGAGGCGGCCTTTAGCGTCTAGCGCCGGTGAGACAAAGCCATGAATGAGGTGTCTATTTGGAATTTGAACATCTTAGCACGTCCTGTATTAATGCCAGAAAGGGTAAAGCCTATTTTTTAAAAACCATAATTCAATATCTTTATACTGACGAAATGGTTCTACAGATAAATATATGCCCGTCGATTTAAATATTCTTCTGCCTTCTAGTCTCTGTCTAAGTCTCAGATTGTCTGTCTGGATGATGCACTATCTGTCTGTCACCGACCCTGCCAGCCAGACACCCTCAACCAACAAGAGGGTGTTAACTACCTTGCCTGGTATTCAGGAGGTCATGGATTCGATCCCAACCCTGACACCTGTATATTTAGAGTTTTGCATGTTCTCTCTGGGTCCTCCGATTTTTCCTTCCGCATTTTTTATCAACGTGCATTCAGAGTATATTGCTGCTATGAATTTCCATGTTGAGCCTTCATTTGTGGCCAGGTCGCTTTTGAAAAAGAGATAGGTAGCTCAGTGGGCCTTACAGCTGGTAAAATAAAAATAAAAGTTTAGTTTAGATCCCAAAACGCAAACTCCATCTCTGAACGGATGGCAACGATGGTATCGTGTGCAGCGGGGCGGTGGGCGGTTGGTTGGTGGATATGTCCTCTCATTCTCTGCCCTTGACTCGTCCGTCGTTCCGGGGATCACGCCGTTCGAATGGATGATCCTGACGACGATCATCGCCAACTGCATAGTGCTGGCGCTGGAGCAGCATCTTCCCGACGAGGACAAGACGCCACTGTCCAAGAAGCTGGTAAGGGACATCGCGTGGGCCCACACGTAGGCACACCGCAAACCGTGCATGTGTGGACACGGGAAGACAAAGGTCCCCTGTTGTAGCCTGTAACCGATTGTTAGAAGCAAGGGCTGTTAAGCGAGCAGCACCTATGAAGGCTGGCACGGCGCGTGAAGTGGTGGTTGGCCAGCGCCACACCTGGCCGCCTTTGTCTGGCGACGTTTACACATCGCGCCCGGTACTCATTTGAGGCGGAGTCGACCTGAGGGAGGCCCAGGACCGGTTCACATAATCGTCACCGGTGTTGGCTGTGGGCGGGAATCGAACTTTGGTCGCCGGGTACGTAGCGCAGCGACACAAACGTACACACACGGACACGCACATGAACACACACCGACACACACACATGCACACGCGGACACACACGAACACTCACGCGGACACAAGCACACACACGCGGACACGTACACACAGGCACGCACACACACACACACGTGAATACACATGCGCGCGCTCGCGTCGTCAACGCTGGAACGGGGCTGCGCGCCGTTCTCGCTCCACCGCTCCGGACCCCGCGATCTCGGAGCGAGCGTGAGCGGCGACTCGGCCTCGGCAATTGAAAATTTGCATGATTCGTGTGGAGGCCGTTTTCACTGCCGCTGCGCTCTTTGCCTCTCCTCCGCGCGGTTCTGTCACTCATAGATCCTTCCCCCCCGCATCCCGCACCCCGCCACCACCCCCCCCCCGCCCGCTGGCCACCCAAAAAAAATGAACAAAAAAATCCACACGCAGCCGCCGGCACGTTCCATTTAACAGCCACCACCAGAAACCGCGAGATTTCTGTGCGTCTTTTTTTTGTTCGTTGCCCTCCTGTCTGCCCGTTCGTCCACCCGTTCGTCCGTCCGTGTGAGCACGGCTGTTACGCAATCGTCAGCGTTGCAACACGCGCGGCAAGAGATTGGCGACTGCTTGTCTCTCGTAACTGTCAGAGGTGATTCTGGCTGTCGCCGCAAAGTGCTACCACGAATCCCTACCACCCCCCCCCCCCCCCCACTGACCTCCCCCCTCCGCCGCTGATCCTACCCATCCCCATAGCCCAACTGTCACAACGCTGCCCAAACCAACCCAGCCTTGTGTCACGGGGGGTGGGCGCAGTGGTTCGGAAGTGGTGGGGCCTAACCGGGAAAGGGTGCGGTCTAAGGAGTAAGGTGGTGGGACCTAAACAGGAAGTGGTGGGGCCTAAAGAGGAAGTGGTGCGGCCTAAAGAGGTTCAACTTCCCTGCTGTTGAGTTAAAGCAACACAAGCAGCAGCATCGGAGGTTTCGTGCTACAGACGGGGCAACAGGCCAACTAGTATAATCGATTTGCGTCTTTGAAAAAATGATGAGTTAAATTAATAAAATAGCGAGTACAAATTGTACTAATTAGCTAATAAATAATTTCAGTACAAATCATGAATTTAACAAAAATATACCCTTTAATGCAATTGTTGACCTTTACTGCAGGCGTACACTCCTTTGGTTCTCATTCGTTAAAAACTTTATAATGTTAATAAATACACAGGGTTTGATGAAACAAAGTAAGCTGTAACTTAAAGTGCCCGTGCTTCATTGGTGTTTTCGATTATTTACCTTATAAAAAAATCTGGCCATGTCTCGCACCCCCTGGAAAGGTCATCTCGTACCCCCAGCAGGTGCGTGCACCCCAGATTATGATGAACCACTGCCTTAATGAATACGTTGTAAATACATTATTTTTCAATAACACTGACTCTGGAGACTATCTGAATCGGATCGAGCCTCCCGTAAGCCACGTGGTGTCTGCGTGGCCACCCCACTCTGAATCCCTCCCCTCGCATCTCTGTCTGCATCTAGATCAGCTCACAGGTACAACAGTTTTATTTTGTATTGGGTGCAATTGTGAACAGCAGCCATATCGGACATTAGTACATCTGATCAGCATAATCATTGGGTTCACTGCAGCTCAAAGACTCTACAAGGCGTGTGGCGACGTTAGGAGATACCCCTTGTGTGCGTGTGCTGGGCATTCGAAGGCCTGAAGACCATAATTGGTGATTTTACCGACATCAGGGAGGTGGTTTCCATATCCACAGAGTAGAGTGAAGAAGAATAAGAAGCGAGCTCCTGCCCAGGGAGTCAGGAACCTCCTGCCCAGGGAGTCAGGGAGCTCCTGCCCAGGGCGCTCCTGTCCAGGGAGTCAGGGAGCTCCTGTCCAGGGAGCTCCTGTCCAGGGAGCTCCTGTCCAGGGAGCTCCTGTCCAGGGAGCTCCTGTCCAGGGAGTCAGGGAGCTCCTGTCCAGGGAGCTTCTGTCCCAGGGAGCTTCTGGCCAGGGAGCTTCTGTCTCAGGGAGCAATATTCTGGCAACTGAGTGGGGAGGGGGCAAGGGTGCGGCTTGGCAGTGGTCGTGCATAAGCTTGTGGCACGGCATCTTTCGTATGGGGGTGCTCGTGTGGCCTGAAGGTCTGTGGGGGGCGAAGGGGGGCGGTAGTTGGTGTGCATTTTGTACCAGGGACTGTGACAGCAGTTGCTCGATGTTATCATTAAAACACAAGTTGGCCAGGTCACTTCCGAAAGAGAGCTACGTAGCTCAGTGGGGCCTTACATCTAGTAAAATAAAAGTAATTTAGTTTTAGACTGAGATGCTACCACCCTTGAGGATCACGTTGATGAGGGTGGCGATGATGATGGCAAATATAATGGCAACGATGGTGATGTGACTTTGACTCTCTCGCTCTCTTCGTATGTATGTGTGTAAGTTGATTTTCTTTCGCATCGCAGGTAGCCAACCGTGCTAATCGGAGGTGCAGTGTTTAGTCTATGGGCAGTGTTGAGTCTATGGACAGTGTTGAGTCTATGGGCAGTGTTGAGTCTATGGGCAGTGTTGAGTCTATGGACAGTGTTGAGTCTATGGGCAGTGTTGAGTCTATGGGCAGTGTTGAGTCTGTGGGTAGTGTTGAGTCTGTGGGTAGTGTTGAGTCTATGGGCAGTGTTGAGTCTGTGGGTAGTGTTGAGTCTATGGGTAGTGTTGAGTCTATTGGTAGTGTTGAGTCTATCGGTAGTGTTGAGTCTATGGGTAGTGTTGAGTCTATGGGCAGTGTTGAGTCTATGGGTAGTTTTGAGTCTGCGGGCAGTGTTGAGTCTATGGGCAGTGTTGAGTCTATGGGTAGTGTTGAGTCTATGGGAAGTGTTGAGTCTATGGGTAGTGTTGAGTCTATGGGTAGTGTTGAGTCTATGGGTAGTGTTAGTCTGTGGGCAGTGTTGAGTCTATGGGTAGTGTTGAGTCTATGGGTAGTGTTGAGTCTATGGGCAGTGTTGAGTCTATGGGTAGTGTTGAGTCTATGGGAAGTGTTGAGTCTATGGGTAGTGTTGAGTCTATGGGTAGTGTTGAGTCTATGGGTAGTGTTGAGTCTATGGGTAGTGTTAGTCTGTGGGCAGTATGTATGTACGTATGTGGAACTTCTTTCCCACCGTACGTAGCCAACCGTGCTAATCGGAGGTGCAATTAGCACAGTGACAATGATGATGATGGCGATGGCTATGATGATGACAACAATGGTGACTGGCTTTCTCTTGCTCTGTCTCTCCTTCCCCCTTCCCCTTCTCTCCATCTCCCACGGCGTCTGCAGGAGGAGACAGAGCCATACTTCATCGCCATCTTCTGCTTCGAGGCGGGCATCAAGATCCTGGCGCTGGGCTTCCTGCTGCACAAGGGCTCTTACCTGCGCAACGGATGGAACGTGATGGACTTCGTGGTCGTCGTTACCGGGTAGGGGATGCGTTGGGGCCAGGGAAAGAAGGAAAAAAACTAACAACCCGGCGGTGTTCCCTGGCTGTTGTTGTGGGTATCCGTGTTGTGGTGGGGGTCTGTGTTGGGGCGGCGACCTGATGGCATTGTCCCGGTAACCTGGGTGTTGTGGTGGGATCCGTGTTGAGGTGGGGGTCTGTGTTGGGGTTGGTAATCCTACTGGAGATGACATGGAGTCCTTGTTGTAAATGTGTTAGATTTTTAATTGGGTCAAGGTGGATCCTGCGTTGTGGTCGTCCCCTACGTTGTGGTCGTCCCCTACGTTGTAGTCGCCTCCTGTGTTTTGGTCGCCTCCTGTGTTTTGGTTGCCCCCTACGTTGTGGTCGCCCCCTCAACACTGCATCTCCGATGAGCACAATTGGCTATGTACGGAGCGAAAGAAGTTCAACGTAGTACGTGCATGCACGCAAGGAGAGCTGAACCTTTGTTAAAGAGCTGATGGTGGTGTCGTATTCAGTTCAGCGAAACGTCGTTTTTAAACATGACTCCTCCAGGTTTTTTGCTGATGAGCTAAAATCAATCGGCACATTCGCCCACGGTGTTACAACTGGATTTTAATTATCTCTGCCGCTGGGTGGTGGAGGGCTTCTCGTGCCAACAACAACAACATAATAATGACATTATACCCACATGTCGATCTCACCCAAACAGAAACTAATTATGAATCATGATGTGTATATGTATTATTCACAGTAGAGTTTTTTTGGGTTCGATCGCGTAAATATAAATGTGCCGTTAAAACCGACACTGTCCGATGCAGCCAATTAAGTGAGGGTTTGTCACGTAACAAAACGTGGCCAATTCGTTACAAGTTCAGCACTAACCGGTTGTGTGTTGGGGGGGGGTTAATATATGCATATAAATTACAATGGATATCCATTACCGGTTGGGTTATTCGTAGGGTGATCAGCATACATGTATCTTGTCGTGGCAGCCTAAGTATTAACTTAGGTCATGTGCTGCGTACATCGGCTTAGCTGCGCAGGGACAGCTGCCACTCGGGGTTGCCACTTCGCCACACGATCTGAGCATCCCGTGGGCATCCTCGTTGGCACGAGTTTGGCCGTCGCATGCCGCAGGCATCGGGTACACATTTGACATTTGCAAAAAATTGAAGGTAGAAGAATATTATTATTGTCTGCTCGCTCCTGTGACTACTGTCGGAATCTGAATAGTTTTGTTTGCGCTGGAGGAATCCGATGAGCCGTGAAGCACTTTGTTTTGGCACAGATGTCCGGTAGCGCTAAGCATCTCCCCGTGTCACGCGCGAGAGAGGGGTCAGGGGTCACGTACAGTACGGCAGTGACCTTGCCGGGCGCCGAGGTCGCGGAATTTCGTCTCCTCTCACCCGGAGAGAAGGGGCGACTCGCTGGATCTGCAGTAGATGGAGGGTTGCCAACTGTCCCGGACTTTGCCGGAAGACCTCGGCGGGAATTGGCACCCCCCTGCACCCCTGCCCCCCCGGTGACAATTGAAAGCAGTCGTCGAAATTTTAAAAATCGGATAGATTTGAAAAAGTAATGAAAGATATTTCCCAGAATAGTTGGCTGCCCCGATGATGAATCCGAGCACGCGCGTTCCGCTCTCAGCAGTCACATGGGACTCCGCCGCGGTGCATCGGTTAGCATGCCAGTATGGTGATAAACAACTCCTACCCTTCCCCCATATGACTGACAAGCTGTGGGAGAAGCCGTCGTTCAGCAGTGGATTTATACAGAAACCTACAGACTCGCACAGAGACCCACAGACTCACACAGAGACCCACAGACTCACACAAAGACCCACAGACTTACACAGAGACCCACAGACTTACACAGAGACCCACAGACTCACACAAAGACCCACAGACTTACACAGAGACCCACAGACTTGCACAGAGACCTACAGACTTACACAGAGACCCACAGACTCACACAAAGACCCACAGACTTACACAGAGACACACAGACTTGCACAGAGACCTACAGCAGCGGGCTACACGTGGGGACATCCTTGGTATGTGGTGGGGTAGTGGTGGGGGCGTTGTGGGGGGGGGGGGGGTTGTGGTGGGGGGGTTGTGGTAGGTGGGGTTGTGGTGGGGTGGTGGTGGGGTGGTGGTGGGGGCGTTGTGGGGAGGTGGTACGGGGATTGTGGAGGGGTGGTGGGGGGGGGTTGTAATGGGGGGGGTTGTGGTGGGGGGGTTGTGGTGAGGTATTGCTGGGGGGGAGGCGATCTGCATCACGTGAGCATGAGACAATGGAGGCCGAAATTTGCTTCATCGCTCGGCGAGGTGCGGCTGACTCAGTCGCTCTCTCACAATTTCATCTCTCTCACTGTTTCTCTCTCTCACTGTTTCACTCTCTCACTCACTTGCGCCCTCTCTTTCACTCTCACACTCACTCCACTCTCTCTCTCTCGCAAAAATAGCGTTTAGCGAGCTGGCAAGCACCAATGTGGCCCTATTAGGTGATTAGAACGATGTGGTCCGTCCCTTCGTCTCACGCTTCCGCTTGCTTGCGATTTTAGTTTTAGGCCGTCCGTGTGGGTGTGTCTTTACATCTGTCCGTGTGTCCGTCCGTCTGCCCGCCCGTATGTTTGCCCATGTGTCCGTCCGGGTGTGCGTGTGCATCCTGCGTGGTCCGTCCGCAACCTCGCTCGCCGGGAGGAGAGGCGGCTCAGCGCAGTGCGGACTAAAATCATCTGTTCCTTCTGCGTGGGATAGACTATTAGACTCTCGAGCGACGATTCACTCGTCGCGCGCGGTGCGTTTTCTGCGGCCACCCCGGTTTCCTCCCGCACATAATATACAACAACAACCATTGGAATGTGTAATGCATGAAGAGCAGGAGACGAAAACAGAACCAGGGGGCAACCGACCGAACTCGAGAGGCAAGGCAAAGAGATGGAGTTTCAAAGCGGACTTGAATCTACAGACTCTGATTGCCCTGATTGCAAGTGGCAAGGCGATCCGTGCTTTCGGTGCCATGCTAACAAAACGCCCGGTCACTAAAAGAGCGCATCCTAGACCCTGGGAATGCCGAGCAGTTGGAGATCAGAAGATCTTAAGGACCTTGATGGAATATATACAGAGGGCTGCAGAGCTTGGGGGAATGGTTGATAGCGCCGGCTTGCCGCACGGCTGCTGCTGCTGCTGCTGCCTTTCCACTTGTCTCCTTCAGCGATTGTGAGATATGCAATTTGTACAGACGGCCATGCTATATATGAAACATTACAACATTATATCATAATTTTGATTTAAAGCTTTCGTGACTGCAGGGATTCATATTCTTGGTTCTTTCGGTAAAGTCACGTAGAAGGGAAACAATAAAATAATAAAAATATAAAACAATAAAATTATCACGACGTTTCGACTGCAACACAAGCAGTCATCATCAGTTGTGAAAACCACAACAAGAAAATTTGAAAAAAGTGGCGGTTTTTTAATGTTAGCACCACGGATAGCGATTTGACAGTTTGTTCAGATGGACGAGTCCATCTATGTTCGGAAAAGAGGAGGGGGGAGACGAAAAATAATGGATGCGGTCTGAAAGCCACCTTAAGCGTGATCATTCAATTAAGACCCGAAATGGTTTCTCAAATCCTTCCAATGATTGCTAAGCCAGAATCCATCTTCTGGGTTGAAATTGTCTCTGTGTTTGTATATGTGGATAGCCTCATGAGCGAATCTCTCATGGTAGCCAGATGGCTTGCAAAGAACCTCTGTCTTGGAGAAGTCAATGTTATGTGAACCTACTGAATTATAACAGTGATCTGCCACTGCCGAGGTGTTGGTCCTACCGTTTTTCAGGTCTGCTTTGTGTTCACGAATGCGGTCCGAGACATGTCATTTGGTTTCTCCAATTTAAATACTACCACAGAGGCAACTTAGTTTGTAGACGCCAGGGTACTGTATGTCCGGAATCACATCTTTTACAGACGGAACCAGATCACGGATTTTATGTAATGTGTTGAATCGGACCTGGATCTTGTGTTTATTCAAGATTTTGTAGATCTTTTTGTGATGTAGGGTAAAGTGATGGTTTTGAAAGGCACCTCAGTGGGTTCTCAAATAACATCATTGTTATTTGAGAACCCACTTTAATTCGGTTGTGCACCTGGAACCCAGATTGGAACCCAGGCTGTGTCAGCTGTGCAGGCTCAGTGTATCTGCTGCTGCTGTTGTTGCTGCAGCAGTTGTTGGTGGTGTCAACGGCAGTGGTGATGGCTGTTCATGTCCGGCCCATTTGCCGACTGGCGCTTTTTCCGGGACAAAACTGCCGCGGGGAATCACGTGGCTTGGGGGGGTGTCATAACTTATTAACGTGTCCGTCGTCTCTCGTGCCGAACAAAAAAAGGAAAGGCCCGCAGGTGATGGCGACAGGTGGGCAGGATGAGAGTCCCGACAAGTATCCTTTTGTTTCCATAGGGGCGTCGTAACAATAGCGAGTTCGTCACGGCAACTATCATTGTGATTATGCACAGAGGTGGTGGCGGGCAGGGAGCGGTGGTGCAGCGGTTAGGGCTTTGCGCTACGAGCCCGGCCTACGCAGGGTTTGATTCCCAGGTCCACGGCAAACACCAGTCGTGAGTGATCTCACCTGAAACTGTCCCGGCCATCACCTCAAGGGTGCTGAGCAGCGTGGTGAAGTACGGTCAAAACAACCCTGATGCCCGACAAGTCATGGGGGGGAGGCATGAATATCCAGCAGTGGATTGCCATTGATAATGCATTATTATTATTACTACTACAATTAAACATTTAACCTGCCCTGGTACAAGCCTGGGAAGGAGTCAAACCATAGAGGAGGAGTGGTGATGATAATGAGAGAGGAGGGAGGAAGGAGCGAGCAGCAGCAGTGAGCCACACGGAGGAGCAGGGTCTGTTTTCACAATGGGCGGGGTTGGGGTTGAGCGGAGGGGTTCAGAGTAGGGGGATGGGCACGTACAGAAGTCACGTGGTGTACGGGAGGCTTGAACTGATTTAGACAGAGAGAAATGAGGACATGGACGCTGCCACAGCGGTAAACTATAAAATTGTTTAAAATGTACCAGGTGTAAGGGCCCACTGAGCTATGTCGCTCTTTTTACGAAGTGAACATGGCTATCACAAAGATTATCATCATCATCATCACGTGGACATTTATCGCAGCAGCCAAATACTCTAAACGCGTGGTGATGTTCATTCTAAATATGGAGGTTAAACACCGGAGGACCCGGACAATAATCCACGCGATCGCGGGGAGAACGTGCAAACTCCAAATATACAGCAGGCGTCAGGGTCGGGCTCAAACTCGCAACCTCCTGTCAACCAGGAGAGGTAGTTAACATCTCCTAGCCACGGTGGCGGTGCAACGGTCAGTGTGCTTGCCTTGCCATCCGCTTCGAGTCCATCTCAACAAGTTTTTGAAACCCACCACCCCAGCTGCCGTGCATGGCGGTGGGATAAAGCGTGGGTATTGCCACCTCTTCCGAGACTGTCTAAGAGTGGAGCAAATGCTTCGTTAGTTAATCCCCTTCATCCCCTATGGGACATGAAGCCGCAATGAGTTCCTTCCACTTCGTCCTCTCCTTGGCAACATGTTGAGCCTCGCCCAAAGAGAGGCCGATCGCTGATTGCAGCTCCTCCTTCCCGGTCCTTTGCCAGGTGGTCTCGAGTCTCCCGGAGTTTCCTTTTGCCGGTGGTATCCACCTTCGGGGCAATGTTTGGTATACGGTCCTTGGTCCATTCTGAGAACACGAACGAGCCCATCTGACGGAAGAAGGGGGGCCACGGTGTATTCCGTGGCAGGGGCTTTTCCCAAAGCGGATGTCGAGCGGAGAGGGGGGGGGTCGTCTCCGCCAGCGGCGGTCGCGAGCGACGCAAGTTGCAGGGGCTGCGCCCCGCGCCTGTCGCGTGCTATGAGTGTGATGTGACACTTCCCGCTTGATTCGTGAGATTAACGTGGTGAACGAAAATTAGGGGAAAAAACATTTAAACCCCCATCACTTTATTATCTATGGAGCATCGACGGGTCCCAACTGTGACGGCGATAATGATGCGGATAAATATTTAATTGTGTCTCTGTGTGAGATGTTACTGCACGAGTGTGTCACACCGAGTGCTGTTGGGGAGCGGTGGAACAGCGGTTAGCGCCCTGCTCCACGAACCAGCCGACCCAAGATCGATTCCCGCTCACGGGCACCAACACCAGTGGCGATTATCTGAACCGGTCCTGGGCCTCCCCTAGGTCGACTCAGCCTTAAATGAATACCTGGTGCGATGTTATAAAACGTCGCCACTGCAGGCGTGGTGCTGGCCACCTAACCCCCTCGTGTGCCACAGTGCCGGACTTCGTAGGTGCTACTCGCTACTGACAGCACTTGCCCCAGTAATCTTGTTAAGGCTACACAGGGAATCTTTGTCTTTGTGTGCTGTTCCGTTCGGGACGGTCCAAGCAATATCCTCTTCTAAAGGTCACCGGCTCCTCGCTCACCGCCACAGCTGAGCCACTGACGACAATCCCATCACTCTGTTAATCAGGTTACTCGAGTAATCGGATCACTCAACTGATTGCTCAAATAATTGGATTACTCTACCGATTACTGTGGTAATCAGATTACTTCCCCAATCATTAAAGTAATTCGATTACTCTCCCGATTACTCACTTAATCAAATTGCTCAACCAATTGCTTAAGTAATCGGATTACTCTACCTATTACTCGAGTAATTAAAATATTATCCAGATTACTATAGTAATGCGGTTATTTTACAGATTACTCTAGTAATTGGATTACTCTACCGATTACTCTACCGATTACTCGAGTAATCAAATCACTCTACCGATTACTCGATTAATCCGATTACTCTACCGATGACTTAAGTAACCGATTGCGGTGTTATACAAATAACAGTAATTAATTATACCAATTTTGTAAGTAATCTATTACTCGACCAATTAGGTGAGTAATCGATTGCACTGCAGATTACTTGAGTAACCTATTACTCTACCGATTACTTAAACAATCTTTCTCTCCCGATTACTTAATTAATCAACTACACTGGAGATTAGTTGATTCATTTATGACTCCAGCGATTACTTGAGAAACCTATTGCTGTCCCGATTACTCAATGAATCAAGTACACTGCAGACTACCTGAGAAATATATTCATCTGCCCATGACTTAAGCGACCAATCACTCGACCGATCATCGGTTGAGACCGCTCGAGCAATCGGACGGCATTAAAATGGTCGGGAGAAGAGGAAGTCCACGCGTGTGCCACTGGACGGGCGGTGACGGGCGGGGCCTGCTGGCGTCATAGATATCATTATCGTGGGGGGGGGGGGGTGTGTTTCCCACCTTCGACTCCACGGATGGACGAGTGGGAAACTCAGCGGGGGAAGCCGGAGGTTGTCTCCCTCCATGTACAAGCGTTGACAATCCGCGTTGACTTTTCTCTCCAGAGAGAGACATAAAATAACCGTTGGCATTCGGTGAAGGGAGAGAGAAAGAGAGATGTAATTTAGCGAGAAGGAGAATTTGTCTTGTCACTATCAACAAATTCACACCGCAGGGCGTCGTTTTATTTCGGTTATTTTTTTCCGCCAAAATAATGGAGCTCGCGAACGATGCACCCGGCGTCGTGCAGTGGTTGTTGTTGGTGGCAGCGGTGGTGGTGGTGTCGATGGTGGTGGTGGCGGGGATGGTGGTGGCGGTGGTGGTGGTAGTAGAGGCGGTGGTGGTGGCGGCGGTGGTGGTGGTGGCGTCGATGGTGGTGGTAGTAGTGGTGGCGGCGGTGGTGGTGGTGGTCGATGGTGGTGGTAGTAGTTGCTGTGGTGGAAGTAGTGGCGGTGGTGGTAGTAGTGGTGGTGGCGGTGATGGTGGTGGCGATGGAGGTGGTGGCGGTGGCGGCGGTGGTGGTGGCGGCGGTGGTGGTGGTAGTAGTGGCGATAGTGGTGGCGGCGGTGGTGGTGGTCGATGGCGGTGGTGATGGCCGTGATGGTGGTGGTGGCGGTGGCGGTGATGGCGGTGACGGTGGTGGCGGCGGTGGTGGTGGTGGTGGTGGCGGCGGCGGTGGAGGTGGTGGTGATGGTGGCGGTGGTGGCGGTGGTGGTGGTGGTAGTGGTGGTAGCGGTGATGGTGGTGGTAGTAGTGGTGGTGGTGGTGGCGTTGATGGTAGTAGTGGTGGCGGTGGTGGCGGCGGCGATGGTGGCGTTGGTGGCGGTGATGGTGGTGGTAGTAGTGGTGGTGGTAGTAGTGGCAATGGTGGTAGTAGTGGTGGTGGCGGTGATGGTGGTGGCGGTGGCGGCGGTGGCGGTGGTGGCGGCGGTGGTGGTGGCGGTGGTGGTAGTAGTGGCGGTGGTGGTAGTAGTGGCGGTGGTGGTAGTAGCGGTGGTGGCGGTGACGGTGGTGGCTGTGGCGGCGGTGGCAGTGGCGGCGGTGGTGGTGGCGGCGGTGGTGGTGGCGGCGGTGGTGGTGGTGGTCGATGGCGGTGGTGATGGCCGTGATGGTGGTGGTGGTGGTGGTGGCGGTGGTGGCGGCGGTGGTGGCATTGGTGGCTTTGGTGGCGGTGGTGGCGGTGATGGTGGTGGTAGTAGTGGTGGTGGCGGTGATGGTGGTGGTAGTAGTGGTGGTGGTGGTAGTAGTGGTGGTGGTGGTAGTAGTGGTGGTGGTGGTAGTAGTGGCGGTGGTGGTAGTAGTGGTGGTGGCGGTGATGGTGGTGGCGGTGGCGGCGGTGGCGGCGGTGGCGGCGGTGGTGGTGGCGGTGGTGGTAGTAGTGGCGATAGTGGTGGCGGCGGTGGTGGTGGTCGATGGCCGTGGTGATGGCCGTGATGGTGGTGGTGATGGTGGTGGTGGTGGCGGTGGTGGTGGCGGTGATGGTGGTGACGGTGGTGGCGGCGGTGGTGGCGGCGGCGGTGGAGGTGGTGGTGATGGTGGCGGTGGTGGCGGTGATGGTGGTGGTAGTAGTGGTGGTGGCGGTGATGGTGGTGGTAGTAGTGGTGGTGGCGGTGATGGTGGTGGTAGTAGTGGTGGTGGTAGTAGTGGTGATGGTGGTGGTGGCGGTGGTGGCGGCAGCAGTGACGGCGGCAGTGGTGGTGATGGTGGTGGTGGCGTCGATGGTTGTGGTAGTTGTGGTGGTGGCGGCGGAGGTGGCGGTGGTGGTGGCGGTGGTGGTGGTGGTGGTGGTGTTGATGGTGGTGGTAGTAGTGGTGGTGGCGGGGATAGTGGTGGCGGTGATGGTGGTGGCGATGGTGGTGGTAGTAGAGGCGGTGGTGGTGGCGGCGGTGGTGGTGGCGTTGATGGTGGTGGTGGTAGTAGTGGCAGTAGTGGTGGCGGCGGTGGTGGTGGTGGTCGATGGTGGTGGTAGTAGTGGCGGTGGTGGTAGTAGTGGCGGTGGTGGTAGTAGTGGCGGTGGTGGTAGTAGTGGTGGTGGCGGTGACGGTGGTGGCTGTGGCGGCAGTGGCGGTGGCGGCGGTGGTGGTGGCGGCGGTGGTGGTGGCGGCGGTGGTGGTGGCGGCGGTGGTGGTGGTAGTAGTGGCGATAGTGGTGGCGGCGGTGGTGGTGGTGGTCGATGGCGGTGGTGATGGCCGTGATGGTGGTGGTGTTGGCGGTGGTGGTGGCGGTGACGGCGGTGACGGTGGTGGCGGCGGTGGTGGTGGTGGTGTCGATGGTGGTCGTGGTGGTGATGGTGGCGGCGGCGGCCGCGGGGGTGGTGGTGGTAGTGGCGGCGGCGGTGGTGGTGATGGTGGCGGTGGTGGCGGCGGTGATGGTGGTGGTAGTAGTGGTGGTGGCGGTGGTGGCGGCAGCGGTGACGGCGGCAGTGGTGGTGATGGTGGCGGTGGCGTCGATGGTTGTGGTAGTTGTGGTGGTGGCGGCAGCGGTGGTGGTGGTGGTGGCGGTGGTGTCGATGGTGGTGGTAGTAGTAGGTGGCGGCGGTGGTTTCAAGTTTGGGTGCAACCGTAACAAACAAAATATGAATCTACATTGCAGAAAACTATTACACCACAACCAGACCAAAATAAAGCTACAAAAACAATGTACCAACAGTAGTCATAGGAACTGTGATTTTAAATTTAACAATAAACGATATACATAACACGTACGACAAAACCTGCAGCCATAGCTGGCAGCACGACACTCCCAGTGTATGATGTGTGAGTGAGTCAGCAGCAGTGTGAGTGAGTGTATGATGTGCGAGTCAGCGTATGATGATTGAGTCAGTATTAGGTTGAGTGAGTGTATGATGTGAGAGTCAGCGTAGGATGTGCGAGTCAGCGCATGATGAGTGAGTGAGTGTATGATGTGCGAGTGAGCCAGCACACGATGAGTGAACCTGTGTATGATGAGTGAATGGGTTAGTGGTTGTGCGAGTTTATGACGTGTGAGTGAGTAAGCGCATGATGAGCGAGTCAGTGCATGATGTGTGAGTGAGTCAGTGCATGGTGTGAGTGAGTCAGTGTATGATGTGTGAGTGAGTCAGTGCATGGTGTGAGTCAGTGTATGATGTGTGAGTGAGTCAGTGCATGGTGTGTGAGTGAGTCAGTGTATGATGTGTGAGTCAGTGTATGATGTGTGAGTGAGTCAGTGCATGGTGTGAGTGAGTCAGTGCATGGTGTGAGTGAGTCAATGTATGATGTGTGAGTGAGTCAGTGCATGGTGTGAGTGAGTCAGTGTATGATGTGTGAGTGAGTCAGTGCATGGTGTGTGATTGAGTCAGTGTATGATGTGTGAGTGAGTCAGTGCATGGTGTGAGTGAGTCAGTGTATGATGTGTGAGTGAGTCAGTGTATGATGTGTGAGTGAGTCAGTGTATGATGTGTGAGTGAGTCAGTGCATGGTGTGAGTGAGTCAATGTATGATGTGTGAGTGAGTCAGTGCATGGTGTGAGTGAGTCAGTGTATGATGTGTGAGTGAGTCAGTGTATGATGTGTGAGTGAGTCAGTGTATGATGTGTGAGTGAGTCAGTGTATGATGTGTGAGTGAGTCAGTGTATGATGTGTGAGTGAGTCAGTGCATGGTGTGTGATTGAGTCAGTGTATGATGTGTGAGTGAGTCAGTGCATGGTGTGAGTGAGTCAGTGTATGATGTGTGAGTGAGTCAGTGTATGATATGTGAGTGAGTCAGTGTACGATGTGTGAGTGAGTCAGTGCATGGTGTGAGTGAGTCTGTGTATGATGTGTGAGTGAGTCAGTGTATGATGTGTGAGTGAGTCAGTGTATGATGTGTGAGTGAGTCAGTGCATGGTGTGAGTGAGTCAATGTATGATGTGTGAGTGAGTCAGTGCATGGTGTGAGTGAGTCAGTGTATGATGTGTGAGTGAGTGAGTGTATGATGTATGAGAGAGTCAGTGTATGATGTGTGAGTGAGTCAGTGTATGATGTGTGAGTGAGTCAGTGCATGGTGTGTGAGTGAGTCAGTGCATGGAGTGTGAGTGAGTCAGTGCATGGTGTGAGTGAGTCAGTGTATGATGTGTGAATGAGTCAGTGCATGGTGTGTGAGTGAGTCAGTATATGATGTATGAGTGAGTCAGTGCATGGTGTGAGTGAGTCAGTGTATGATGTGTGAGTGAGTCAGTGCATGGTGTGAGTGAGTCAGTGTATGATGTGTGAGTGAGTCAGTGCATGATGTGTGAGTGAGTCAGTGCATGGTGTGAGTGAGTCAGTGTATGATGTGTGAGTGAGTCAGTGTATGATGTGTGAGTGAGTCAGTGCATGATGTGAGTGAGTCAGTGCATGGTGTATGAGATAGTCAGTGTATGATGTGTGAGTGAGTCAGTGTATGATGTGAGTCAGTGTATGATGTGTGAGTGAGTCAGTGTATGATGTGAGTCAGTGTATGATGTGTGAGTGAGTCAGTGCATGGTGTATGAGAAAGTCAGTGCATGATGTGTGAGTGAGTCAGTGTATGATGTGTGAGTGAGTCAGTGTATGATGTGTGAGTGAGTCAGTGCATGGTGTGTGAGTGAGTCAGTGTATGATGTGTGAGTGAGTCAGTGCATGATGTGTGAGTCAGTCAGTGTATGATGTGTGAGTGAGTCAGTGCATGGTGTGTGAGTCAGTCAGTGTATGATGTGTGAGTGAGTCAGTGTCGGCTCCCTCTGCTCGCGCCGTCGCCCCCCCCCCCCCGACTCCGTCGGCCTCCCCCCAGCTCCCCCGGCTCCCCCGGCCCCCTCGGCCCCGTCGGCCCCCTCACAAACGGCCCCGCCAGCCGCTGCTGGGAGCGTGGCCCGGGAGTGCGCGCGCCTCAGGCGGCCATCTTGCCCCTGAATGGTGACTTTGCGGAGAAAAGTAAAGAGCAGTTTTCCGATAGAAATACTATCCCCGCCATATAAATGTGGAATTTCCACCACTGGCTCTGCAGGGCTATACCCAGGAAGCGAGCGCCAGTCCCTAAATGCCCACGTGAAAAGTGGATTACGCTGACTGTGTGTGTGTGTGCGTTTTAAGAGGAGAAAAACCTCTGTTCTGGCATGGTCGTCTCCATCATCCTCTCCTTTCCCCAGTCTCCATGGCGATGCCTGTGGACCCCATTGTTGGTTGCCATGGCGACCCGTTACCATGGTTCCTCGCTTCCGGGTGAGGGGATGCTGATGGGAAGTGGCGCGTGGCTTTTTCGCACTGTTGGTGGGCGTGCGTGTATGTGCGTGCGTGCGTGATGTGTGCGTGCTGTGTGTGCATGTGGTATGCGGGTGTGTGTGTACATGGTGTGTGTGTGTGTGTGCACACGTGAATTTATGTGCGTGTGTGTGTGTGCGGCCAGCACGCCGCGCTACGAACCCGGCCACCTGAGTTCGATTCCCGGCCACGACCGCCAACACCGGCGACGCCGATCGATAACTGAGCCGGTCCCAGGCAGCCCTCCGCATCACGAATGTGCACCGAAGCAGCACGGTCAATTATGGTCACACAGCCCCCATGAGGCCGGCACGGCGTGGCGAGGCCTTCATCCAGCAGCAGATTGACCGACGCCTCAGGGTTATGATTATAATTGCATTTTATTACCGCTGTACAACCAAGGGCGTTTGCAGTTAAAGTAGGCCAAGGCTTTGTGCGGTGATGCCTATCCCCCTGAGACATTTTCACAAAATATCCATAGCCCATCGAGGCGTTCTCTCACTTCCGCGCGTTCCATTTCAAGTTAAAGGCGTTGATTGTTCTTTTACCCGTATTTATTTATTATCGATGTCATCGTTTTCCTCGTTCACCCAGGAGAGAGCCTCGCTGAGTCTTGTGACTTGTTTTCAGGAGGGTCGTGCCAGGTATGGCAGCAGAGTGGTGGTGGTGGCTATGAGATGTTAACTACCTCACCTGGTATACAAGGAGGTGGTGGGTTCGATCCGGACCCAGATGCCTGCTGTATGTTTGGAGTTTGCGTGTCTCTCTCTCCCCGTGGTCGCGTGGATTTTTCTCCGGGTCCTCCGGTTTTTCGCTCCACATTTGGCTGTTGCTATACATTTCCACGTGATGATGATTTCGGAACGAAACAGGTGGACTTCTCCACAAATATGGCTGTTGCCTGATGAAGCTAGTTGTAATTACTGGTGAAACGTTGTACTCAGATTGTAAATGTTGTAGCTTGGCTCTCCAACACACTGGTGTGCTGTACTAGTGATGAATGGGCATGTTCTGTTGACACGACAAACCTTACTTATTGGCTGTCGGGTGGTGGCAGGTTTAACGACACGTTTTAATATTTACGCGATCTAACTCAAACAAAACCTCTATTATGGATGATGATGATGATAAGCCGCCGTTGAGCTGCGTTTGTGGTCATGGGGAGCGGTGACACAGCAGTGACACGGCGGTGACACAGCGGTGACACAGCGGTGACACAGCGGAGGCACAGCGGTGACACAGTGGTGGCACAGCGGTGACACAGCGGTGACACAGCGGTGACACAGCGGTGACAGCAGTGACACAGCGGTGACACAGCGGTGACACAGCGGAGGCACAGCGGTAACACAGCGGTGGCACAGCGGTGACACAGTGGTGGCACAGCGGTGACACAGCGGTGACACAGCAGTGACACAGCGGTGACACAGCAGTGACACAGCGGAGGCACGGCGGTGACACGGCGGTTCACGCGCTGTGCCACCGCTGTGCTCTGTGATTCCAGCTCACGGCCAGCGCCGGTGACGATTATCTGAACAGGTCCTGTGCTTCCCCTAGGACGACGCAGCCTCAAATGAGTACCTGGTGCGGTGTGTAAACATCGTCACCGGGGAGACAAAGGCGGTCGGGCGTGGTACTGGCCACCCACCCCCTCGTGTACCGTGCCGGCCTTTGTAGGCGCTCGCAAACAGCACATGCCCCGACAGTGTGTTGAGGCTAGGCGGGGGATCTTTATTTTTGTGTGCGTGCGTGTCCTTGTTCTCTGGTCTCTCTTTCCGCTCCCGTCGTCGCTCGATTGAAAATCCGAACGCATCCACGACCCTCTTCTCTACACACACTGTGACACTACACTCACACTACACACACACTCACACTACATTCACACTACACTCACACTAACACTACACTCACACTACACACACACTGACACTACGCTCGCACACACACTACACTCACATACACTACACACACTCACACACACTGACACTACACCTACACTCACACTACACACACACTCACACTACACTTACACTACACTCACACTGACACTACACTCACACTACACACACACTGACACTACACTCACACACACTGACACTACACTCACACACACTGACACTACACACACACACTACACTCACACACACTGACACTACACGCACACTGACACTACACGCACACACACTGACACTACACTCACACTACACTCACACACACTGACACTACACTCACACTCACACACACTGACACTACACTCACACTACACACATTGACACTACACTCACACACTGACACTACACACAAACACACTGACACTACACATACACTGACACTACACTCGCACACACTACACGACACTCACACACACTGACACTACACACACACACTGACACTACACTCACACACACTGACACTACACCACACACACACTGACCCTACACTCACACTGACACTACACTCACACACACTAACACTACACTACACACACACTGACACTACACTCACACTGACACTACACTCACACACACTGACATTACACTCGCACACACTGGCACTACACTCACACTGCACTAATGTTTCTCGGCCACAGTCATGCCCTTCCTCCTCTATGCTTCTGAAACGTGGACCCCGCTAATTGAACATCTGCGCTGGTTGCAAACATTCAGGCTGGCATGCCTAAGATCCATCCTGGGTTTAACCAGGTTGGATTGTGTGAGGAGCTCCCAAATCCTTGAAAGATGTGGACACGTTCCCATCGGTGAGTGACTCCAGCAAGCGAGGCTGCATTTGCTGGGTCATGCAGCCCGCATGCCCAGCCACCGCCGGATAGAGGGGGCTAAACGGACGCACACGGGCTAGAGAAGAGACAGACTAATACGGTACGGGAGGATGTGGAACTGGGTGGACTTGCCGAAGACTGGTACCAGCATTGTCAAGATCGGCCTCTGTGGGAGGCAGTCGCCCTCCAGCAACAGCGGAGGACAGAGGGGCGATGCTCACAACAACGAGTGGAGCACAGGGCAGCTAAAACACAGCAAGTTGGCACAGTAGGGGTTACAGCTGGTCATGCATCTATCGGTCATCTTAGTCGGCCAACCCGTGGTACCTGCTGGGTCTGTTCCGAGACCTCCTGCCAGCAGCGAGCATTCGACGCTGCGCGCGGCCTCAAAGTGCACCTGGCCTGGCACGGGCGCCATGGTGACGTCACCGTCACCGAGTGGCGAGTGGTGTTGGTGGGGGTGTTGGTGCTGGTGCTGGTGTTGGGTGCGGCAGTCAGGGGCTCTTGGTCACGGCAGCGGTGGGCGCGCCGCGCTACGAACATCACGGACCCGAGTTCGATTCCCGCTCGCAGCCACCCCACCGAGTCGCAGCGAATATCGGAAACTGGCCCTGGGCCTCCCCTAGGTCGACTCGGCTTCAAATGCGTCCCCGGTGCGGTGTGTGTAGACGTCACCACCGGGGAGACGAAAGCTGGCGGGCGAGGGGCTGACCACCCACTTGCCCTCGTATGCCGTGCCGGCCTTCAGAGGTTCTACTACCCGCTAGCAGCACTTTCCCCAACAGTCGGTGAATGGCTACACGGGGGATCTTTGTCTTTGTGTGCGTGCCAGGCTGCTCGCTAACATGGGCAGCTACTACGACCTGCGGACTCTGCGTGCCGTCAGAGTGTTACGGCCGCTCAAGCTCGTGTCTGGCATCCCAAGTACTCCCTCGCACTCCCTCGCAAGCCTTCACACTCCCTCACACTCCCTCACTCTCCCTCGCCCTCCCTCACACTCCTCACAATCCCTCACTCTCCCTCGCACTCCCTCACACTCCTCACACTCCCTCACTCTCCCTCGCACTCCCTCACACTCCTCACAATCCCTCACTCTCCCTCGCACTCCCTCACACTCCCTCACACTCCTCACACTCCCTCGCACTCCCTCACACTCCCTCACACTCCTCACACTCCCTCACTCTCCCTCGCACTCCCTCGCACTCCCTCACAATCCCTCACACTCCTCACACTCCCTCGCACTCCCTCGCACTCCCTCACTCTCCCTCACACTCCCTCACACTCCTCACACTCCCTCACTCTCCCTCGCACTCCCTTGCACTCCCTCACTCTCCCTCACACTCCCTCACACTCCTCACACTCCCTCACTCTCCCTCACACTCCCTCGCACTCCCTCGCAATCCCTCACTCTCCCTCACACTCCCTCACACTCCCTCACACTCCTCACACTCCCTCACTCTCCCTCGCCCTCCCTCACACTCCTCACAATCCCTCACTCGCCCTCGCACTCCCTCACACTTCCTCACACTCCCTCACACTCCCTCACACTCCTCACACTCCCTCACTCTCCCTCACACTCCCTCGCACTCCCTCACGCTCCCTCCCACTCTCTCTCAATCTCTCAGTCTCTCACACTCTCTCACAACTCCCAACACAATCCCCCACTCTCTCTTGCACTCCCACACACTCCATCAGACTCTCCCATCTCTACCCACGCACACTCTCGATGGCTGCGTTCGATGATGTAGATGATGGTGTAGGCATGAACTGCTGATGGTGATTCTGCTGATGCTGCTGATGATGCCGATGATGATGCTACTGATGATGATGCTGCTGTTGATGATGATGCTTGCTAATGGTGCTGCTTATGATGATGTTGCGACTGATAATGGTGCCGATGATGATGATGCTGCTGATGATGATGATGATCATGCTGCGACTGATGATGATGATGCTGCTGATGTTGATGGTGATGGTGCTGCTTGCTGCTGCTGATGAAAATGATGCTGCTAATGATGATTGTTCAGCTATTGATGGTGGCGATGATGCGGCTTCTGGTGATGATGGTGCTGCTACTGATGACGATACTGCTGCTCCTGCTGATCATGCTGCTGATCATGCTGCTGCTGCTTCTACTGCTGATGACGATCGTGCTGCTGATCATGCTGCTGCTACTGCTGATGACGGTGCTGCTGCTGATGATGCTGCTGCTGATCATGACGATGGTGCTGATGATGATGATGCTGCTGATGATGCTGACGATACTGCTGTGCTTACTACTAATGATGATGATGCTGCTGCAACTTCTTATGATGATACCGATGATACTGTTACTGATGATGATGCTGCAACTGCTTATTATGATGCCGATGATACTGTTACTGATGATGCTGCAACTGCTTATGATGATGCCGATGATACTGTTACTGATGATGCTGCTGCAACTGCTTATGATGATGTCGATGATACTGTTACTGATGATGATGCTGCTGCAAATGCTTATGATGATGCTGATGATACTGTTACTGATGATGATGATGATGCTGCTGCTGATGCTGCTGCTGCTGATGATGCCGTGCAGGTCTGCAGGTGGTACTCAAGTCCATCATGAAGGCGATGATTCCCTTGCTACAGATTGAGCTGCTCCTCTTCTTTGCCATCCTCATGTTCGCCATCATCGGCATGGAGTTCTACATGGGCAAGCTGCACAGCACCTGCTATAACAACGTCACCGGTGCGCACTCTCAACCCTCGCCAGCATCACCAGCAGCAGTAACATCATCATCATCATCATCAAAACCATCATCATCACAATCAGCAGCCCCAGCAGCATCACCAAAACAATCATCATCACAATCAGCAGCATCATCAAAACCATCATCACAATCATTAGCAGCAGCATAATCAAAACCATCAGCAGCAGCATCATCAGTGGCAGTGTTATGAGTATCATCAGCAGCATCATCATCAGCGGCTGTGTTATGAGTATCATCATCAGCAGTATCATCAGCGGCAGTGTCGCGAACATCACCATGATGGCTGCGTCACTATGGGTGAATGAAGGGTGGCACAGGTGGTGCATCTGCCGCTCATCTCCGTCAGTCGACTTATAACGCCTGGGGTTTGTCCAGGTCACGTGATCTCCTCGACGCGTACCTAGCCTGGCACAAAGCACCGTGGTGACGTCACCGCCACCTCAGTCGCTAATGGCGTTTTTTTGCGCAAATAGGTAACGAGGATGATATCGATGACGACGATGGTGTCTTCCCCTCTTCCTCCTCCCAATCCACCCTCCTCTTCCATCCTCCACCCATCCTCCATCCTCCTCGTCCATCTTCCGGCAGAATCCTGGGAGGACGACCGCCTGTGTGGGGTGCGACCTTGCCCCAATAACCTCGTGTGCCAGTCGGGCTGGATCGGCCCCAACTTCGGCATCACCAAGTTCGACAACATCCTCTTCGCGATCCTCACCGTCTTCCAGTGCATCACCATGGAGGGCTGGACAGACCTCCTCTACTATGTGAGCGGAACGCCGCTGCTCGATTGACAACTCATTTCCTTAGGACTGTGTTTAGATTGTTGTCCTTCCCCCACCCCGTGCCTCCGATTAGCACGGTCGGCTACGTCCGGTGCTGCGAGAAACGTTCATCGTGCGTACGTACGACCAGCCCTGTGTGCACCACACTGCCTTGCTGATCTCGGCCCGGAGCATCGATTATAATCTTGAGTGTCTCACCCCTCACATCGGTGCCTCTGGTTAACCGTCAGACAGAGACGACAGTCACGGCGCTTTCAGTCGCGCCGCTTCTGCGGCCGTCTGGAAAGCTCTTTCCTTCCCGATATTTGGAAGGCCATGGGAGCTGTGATGCACTTTTAGACCGTCATCATCATCTATATTGAAGACTAATTTATTCATAACTGCTTTTTGTGTTTAGTTTGTTGTCCTTCCCCCGCACCTCTGAGCAGCACGGTTCGCTACGTACCGTGGTACGAAAGAGGTTCAACATAGTACATACAAAGGTCCCCCCGTGTAGCTGACACGGGATCATCGGGGCAAGTGCCGGGTATCGAGCGTCGCCCGCCGGCACGACCAAGCGCCTTTGTCTCCCCGGTGCCGACGCTTGTTTCTACGCAGCGCGGACGCGCCGGCCACCCGTCTAAGGGGGGGGGGAGGCCTCTGACGTTTGGCTGCGAGCGGCTCTCGGACTCGACTCTGCTGGGCTCACGAGCGTGGCGTAGCGCTAACAACCGCTGGGCGCACAAAGACAAACATCCCCCCGTGTAGCCTTCACTGACTGTTGGGGCAAGTGCTGTTAGCGAGTTGCACTGACAAAGCCTGGGCGTCACACGAGGGGGTGGGTGGCCAGCACCACGCCCGGCCGCCTTTGTAGCCCCAGTGGCGACGTTTACTGCACACCGCACCGGGTACTCATTTGAGGCTCAGTCGACCTAAGGGAGGCCCAGGACCGGTTCAAATATAGTCGTCACCAATGTTGGCCATGAGCGGGAATCGAACTCGGGTCGCCCGGTTCGTAGCGCAGCGTAGCGCTAACCGCGACACCACCGCTCCCCGCAAACACGTGCGCGTACACATGCACGTACACGCACGTGTACGTACACGCGCGTGTACGTGCATGTGTACGCGCATGTGTACGCGCACGCGTGACGCTGCTGAGCCCCGCACTCGTTGCAAATGAAGTGCTCTGGATTTGTTCTGCGTTACCCCTGCCTGCAGATCGATGGGCTCATCTGCGTTCATTCAGAGGGGCCGCGCTCGGCACGATCGATCCCTCTGACGTCACTGATAATCAGTGGGATGTGTCTGATCAGGGGGGAGGGGTCTGATTAGTGGGGAGGGGTCTGATTAGTGGGGAGGGGTCTGATTAGTGGGGAGGGGTCTGATTAGTGGGAGGGGTGTGATTAGTGGGGAGGGGTGTGATTAGTGGTGAGGGGTCTGATGAGTGGAGAGGGGTCTGATTAGTGGGGAGGGGTCTGATTAGTGGGGAGGGGTCTGATTAGTGGGGAGGGGTCTGATGAGTGGGAGGGGTCTGATTAGTGGGGAGGGGTGTGATTAGTGGGGAGGGGTCTGATGAGTGGGAGGGGTCTGATTAGTGGGGAGGGGTGTGATTATTGGGGAGGGGTCTGATTAGTGGAGAGGGGTCTGATTAGTGGGGAGGGGTCTGATGAGTGGGAGGGGTCTGATTAGTGGGGAGGGGTCTGATTAGTGGGGAGGGGTCTGATTAGTGGGGAGGGGTGTGATTAGTGGGGAGGGGTCTGATTAGTGGAGAGGGGTCTGATTAGTGGAGAGGGGTCTGATCAGGGGGGAGGGGTCTGATTAGTGGGGAGGGGTGTGATTAGTGGGGAGGGGTCTGATTAGTGGGGAGGGGTCTGATCAGGGGGGAGAAATTCTAAATTTGTAACGTTGGCGATCCCTTTAAAGTCCACACGTGCCTAATTTAATAATTATTCATTAGAATTTGTATGTATTTTTATTTTATTGGGGTTTAAATAGCGCCCAGTTCCCATGCCGTTGCTGCGCCTGATATGATTCAGAGTGGAGCAGAAACAAGTCAGCGGTGATTGATGATCCGACGCTCCACTCAGCCCCTCGCTTATCAATCACCCCGTGATTGCTCCTCTGATCGCTCCTCTATCGCTAGTACTGCCACTGTGGGTCACCCTTTCTCCGTGAATTTCACTCACGGGTTCGCTCGCTGACAGACGGGCAGCGTGCGGGCGCGTCGCACGGCAGCGTGCGGGCGCGTCGCACAACAGCGGCGGTATTAACCAGGGCGGCGGCTGGATTGGAACGGCGAACCTAGGCCATGTGCACCATTGGGGGAGCAGGCTGAGACACTCAAGCATCAACTCCGTGTCTATTCAAAGTTCAAGTTGATGGTATGTTGTACTGTGTTGTACGTACGTTGTACAACGTTTAACTTATTTTGCACCGTACGTAGCCAACCGTGCTGACCGGAGGTGTTCACCAGAAGTAAGAACTCAGGAGGCCAGAATGAGTCTCGTTCGCAAGAGTGTGTGAATGAGTGTGTGAATGAGTGAGTGAATGAGTGAGTGAATGAGTGAGTGAATGAGTGTGTGAATGAGTGTGTGACTGAGTGTGTAGGTGGTGAGTGAGTGGGTGACTGCATGTGAATGATGGGTGAGTGAGACGGTGGGTGATAGCACAGTGGGGGGGGCAAAGCTGCTGGTGGCTTCTGCCAGCCATCTCAATTGGTCAACCCATGGCACCTGGGTCTGTCCCGTAACCTCTTGCCAGTGGGCCTTGGACACTTCACGTGGGGCGCAAAGTGCACTTAGCCTGGCACAAGCGCCGTGGTGACGTCGCCACCACTTAGTGGTGAACGGCGGTCGTCACTGGGGGCGCGCTGCGCTTCGAACCCAACGACCCGAGTTCGATTCCCACCCACTGTCACCAATAGCGGTGAGTCGACCTGGGCCTCCCCTAGGTCGACTCAGCCTCAAATGAGTACCTGGTGCGGTGTGTAGGAAACATCGCCACTGGGGAGACAAAGGCGGCCGGGCGTGGTTCTGGCCACCCACCCCCTCGTGTGCCGTGCCGGCCTTCATAGGTGCTACTCGCTAACAGCACTTGCCCCAACAGTCTGTTTAGAGTATACGGGGGATCTTTGTCTTTGTGTGTGCGTGCAGACTAACGACGTGTACGGGAGCAGGTGGAACTGGCTCTACTTCGTTCCCCTCATCATCATCGGCTCCTTCTTCATGCTCAACCTCGTGCTGGGAGTTCTGTCTGGGTGCGCTCCCCCCCCCCCCTTGGTCCTTCTCTTGGCGAGTCTCAAGACTCGTCTCTCTGTCAGTCCGCCGCCCATCGTTCCACGTGTCCACATATCCCTCAAAGCTTAACAACCATCTCTACGTGCGTCTCTCGTACCTCCAGCACCTCCTATGAGCACAGTTGGCTACATCCGGTGTTAAAGAAGTTCATTGTACACGCACACATACTGCACACACTAACACTACCCATAGACTATACTCTTTGGTTATTTCGGTAAAGTCACATGGGTTTTAAAATAAAATAAGAAATAAAATATCATGACGTTTCGATCGCAACATAAGCGGTCGTCCTCAGGCTGAAAAAATAATCCAGCAGTCGTACTGCCGAACCAGGAAGAACACAGCGAGAGAGCCGCTACAACAATAACAAGAGGTGTTACAACAACAAGAGGTGTTATATACAACAAGAGGTGTTACAACAACAAGAGGTGTTATATACAACAAGAGGTGTTATATACAACAACAAGAGGTGTTATATACAACAACAAGAGGTGTTATATACAACAACAAGAGGTGTTATACAACAACAAGAGGTGTTATATACAACAACAAGAGGTGTTACAACTACAGCACGAGCCGTTACAACAACAAGAGGCGTTATATACGTGGTGAAGGGCAAGCAGGCGTGGTCTGAGCTGGAAAGGAATCCATCCCCGCACGCAAGCACGTCAGTTGTGTTAATGGTGGAGATTAGGGAGAGTCTACACTGCTTATAGACTAACACTATCCATAGACTCAACACTGCCCATAGACTCAACACTGCCCGTAGACTCAACACTGCCCGTAGACTCAACAATACCCATAGACTCAACACTGCCCATAGACTCAACACTGCCCACTTCATCCACCCACCCACCCATCAGCACGTGTCTAACCATGACCCCCACGTGTCTGCGCCTACATGCCTCCGTGACCCTGTGTGTGTGTGTGTGTCTGGGACCCCCCGCCTCACTCCCGCGGACGCAGGGAGTTTGCCAAGGAGCGTGAGCGTGTGGAGAACCGCCGCGCCTTTCTCAAGCTGCGTCGGCAGCAGCAGATCGAGCGCGAGCTCAACGGGTACATGGAGTGGATCTGCAAGGCCGGTGCGACACACCACCACTACCGCCACCAGCACCACCACCGCGACCACCACCATCACAACCACCACGACCGACACCAGCATCACCACCGCCAGCACCACTGCCGCCACCACTGCCGCCACCGCCGCCAGCATCACCACCGCAACCGCCACCGCCACCACCGCCACCAGCACAACCACTACCACCACCGCCGCCACCGCCGCCACCACCGCCAGTACCACCACCGCAACCATCCACCACCGCCACCTGCACCGCTTCCACCACCACCGCCACCTGCACGCCGTAGCACACCACCACCGCGACAACCACCACACACACACCACAACCCTCAGCACACCACCACCACAACGCGTGGCACACAGCAACGCTCGGCACAACACCACGCGCTTGTATCTGTGCACGAGTGTCTAGACGTGTCTGCGTGTGTGTGTTTACGTGTGTATGTCTGCGTGTGTTCACGCGCCCGTGTGCCTGTGTCCCTCTCTCTGTGTTTGCCTGTGTAGCTACGTGTGTGTATGTGTAGCTACGTGTGTGAGTGTGTAGCTACGTGTGTGAGTGTGTAGCTACGTATGTGAGTGTGTAGCTACGTGTGTGTGTGTGAGTGTAACTACGTGTGTGTGTGAGTGTAGCTACGTGTGGGGAGCGGTAGTGTAGCGGTTAACACGCTGCGCTATGAACCCGGCGGCACGGGTTCGATTCCCGCTCACGGCTAACACCAGTGACGATTATCTGAACCGGCCTCCCCTAGGTCTATTCAGCCTAAAATGAGTACCTTGTGCGGTGTGTAAAACATCGCCACTGAGGAGACAAAGGCGGTCAAGCGTGGTGCTGGCCACCCACCTCCTCGTGTACCATTCCGGCCTTCATAGATGCTCGCTAACAGCACTAGCTCCATCAGTCTGTTCTTTGTCTCTGTGGGGTGCAAGTGGTGTCTCGCTCCCCACCCGCTTAATATTTTATTACGGCAGGTGTGCCAGCCAGGTGTGCTCATAAAGACGCGCTCCACTATAATAGTGCAAAGACACCCCGTTCCGAAGCGCGTGTGTGTGTGTGCGTGCTCGTGTGTGTGTGTGCGTGCGTGTGCGTGTATGTACGGAACACAGCAGCAGCGTCTTCATCATCAGTGTCACAGGGGGGAGGTGGAGTAACTCCGCGCACAGCTGGAGGGGTAATTTATTATTTGTAAGGGGGGGGGGGGGGGGTAGAACACAAAAACTGAAATGAAAATGCGGGCAACATTAATATTTAATGTGCCGCTAAACGGGCCCGGAGATGAGCGGCGTTGAGTTTTTTGACACGCGCCCCCCCTGGGGAGTGGAAGGGGGGGGGTGTTATGCACTACAGGGGAATCCTCTACTTAAGAACATTCGACTTACGAACTTTCAGAGATACGAACAAACCTGTCCCGTTTGTCCAGTTGCCTGTTCGGTCCAAGAGTCGTATGTTAAACTGCCCCGTGCAAGAGATGGCGGTGGTGCCATCTACAGTGAGGGAAACAAGTGTTTGATCCCCTGCTGATTTTCTACGTTTGCCCACTGACAAAGAAATGGTCAGTCTATAATTTTAATGGTAGGTTTATTTGAACAGTGAGAGACAGAATAACAACAACAAAATCCAGAAAAACGCATGTCAAAAATGTTATAAATTGATTTGCATTTTAATGAGGGAAATACGTATTTGACCCCTCTACAAAAAATGACTTAATACTTGGTGGCAAACCCCTTGGTGGCAATCACAGAGGTCAGACGTTTATTGTATTTGGCCACCAGGTTTGCACACATCTTAAGAGGTATTTTGTCCCACTCCTCTTTGCAGATCTTCTCCAAGTCATTAAGGTTTCGAGGCTGACGTTTGGCAACTCAAACCTTCAGCTCCCTCCACAGATTTCTATGGGATTAAGGTCTGGAGACTGGCTAGGCCACTCCAGGACCTTAATGTGCTTCTTCTTGAGCCACTCCTTTGTTGCCTTGGCCGTGTGTTTTGAGTAATGGTCATGCTGGAATACCCATCCATAACCCATTTTCAATTCCCTGGCTGAGGGAAGGAGGTTCTCACCCAAGATTTGACGGTACATGGCCCCATCCATCGTCCCTTTGATGCGGTGAAGTTGTCCTGTCCCCTTAGCAGAAAAACACCCCCAAAGCATAATGTTTCCACCTCCATGTTTGACGGTGGGGATGGTGTTCTTGGGGTCATAGGCAGCATTCCTCCTCCTCCTCCAAACACGGCGAGTTGAGTTGATGCCAAAGAGCTCCATTTTGGTCTCATCTGACCACAACACTTTCACCCAGTTGTCCTCTGAATCATTCAGATGTTCATTGGCAAACTTCAGACGGGCATGTATATGTGCTTTCTTGAGCAGGGGGACCTTGCGGGCGCTGCAGGGTTTCAGTCCTTCACGGCGTAGTGTGTTACCAATTGTTTTTTTGGTGACTATGGTCCCAGCTGCCTTGAGATCATTGACAAGATCCTCCCGTATAGTTCTGGGTTGATTCCTCACCGTTCTCATGATCATTGCAACTCCACGAGGTGAGATCTTGCATGGAGCCCCAGGCCGAGGGAGATTGACAGTTCTTTTGTGTTTCTTCCATTTGCGAATAATCGCACCAACTGTTGTCACCTTCTCACCAAGCTGCTTGGCAATGGTCTTGTAGCCCATTCCAGCCTTGTGTAGGTCTACAATCTTGTCCCTGACATCCTTGGAGAGCTCTTTGGTCTTGGCCATGGTGGAGAGTTTGGAATTTGATTGATTGATTGCTTCTGTGGACGGGTGTCTTTATACAGGTAAGCTGAGATTCGGAGCACTCCTTTTAAGAGTGTGCTCCTAATCTCAGCTCGTTACCTGCATAAAAGGCACCTGGGAGCCAGAAATCTTTCTGATTGGGATGGGGTCAAATACTTATTTCCCTCATTAAAATGCAAATCAATTTATAACATTTTGGACATGCGTTTTTCTGGATTTTTTTAATTGTTATTCTGTCTCTCACTGTTCAAATAAACCTATCATTACAAGTATAGACTGATCATTTCTTTGTCAGTGGGCAAACGTACAAAATCAGCAGGGGATCAAATTATTTTTTCCCTCACTGTACATCTGCAGAACGTGAAGTACCAGTGGCATCTACATCTGCAGAACGTGAAGAACCAGTGCCATCTACATCTGCAGAACGTGAAGAATCAGTGGCATCTACATCTATAGAACGCGAAAAACCAGTGGCATCTACATCTGCAGAACGTAAAGAATCAGTGGCATCTACATCTATAGAACGTGAAGAATCAGTGGCATCTACATCTGCAGAACGTGAAGAATCAGTGGAATCTACATCTATAGAGCGTGAAGAACAAGTGGCATCTACATCTGTAGAACGTGAAGAACCATTAGCATCGACAGCTACAGGAGATTATACAACTTTTAAAGCCATTTCTCGTGTTTAATGTGCACACCATACAACACATTTGAAATCGACAAGGGTAAAGTTGGACTTACTAACAACTCGACCCACAACTCATTCGTCTGTGTCCATGTGTATATGTGTGTGTATGTGTGTGTTTTTGGCCTTTGTGTATGTGTACGTGTGTGGGGAGCGGTAGTGTAGCGATTAGCGCGCTGCGCTATGAACCTAGCAACACGGGTTCGATTCCCGCTCACGGCCAACACCAGTGACGATTATCTGAACCGGTCCTGGGCTTCTCCTAGGTCGACTCAGCCTCAAATGAGTACCTAGTGCAGTGTGTAAACATCGCCACTGGGGAGACTAAGGCGGTCGGGCGTGGTGCTGGCCACCCACCCCCTCGTGTACCATTCTGGCCTTCATAGGTGCTCCCTAACAGCACTTGCCCCAACAGTCTGTTAAGGCTACACGGGGAATCTTTGCTTTTGTGTGTGTGTATGCTGGACTTCTTTCGCACGGTACATAGCCAACCGTGCTAATCGGAGCTGCGCTGGGGGGGGGGGGGGGGGGCGGACAACGAGTCACTAAAAGCAGCAGCAACAACAACAACAAGCAGTTCCAAAAGAGAAGAGTTTTCAATGACCGTGCATTCCACCGTGGCGTGTCCCCGCCCCCTCGTGTCGTCTCTCGTGTCCAGAAGAGGTGATGCTTGCGGAAGAGGACAGGAACGCGGAGGAGAAGTCTGCCTTCGACGGTAAGGGCGCCCCCCCTACCAGCAATCGGTGGCAAAAGCCGCCACGGTCAGCTCCACCGGGCGAGGCGGCTGGTGTCGTTAGCGAGCACCTATTAAGGCCAACAGCGCTGAATCAGTGTCTTATTGGCGTTTGAACATTGCCTTTCTGGCAATGTTCAAACGCCAAATAGACACCGTTTGCAAGGCATCATCAGGTCTGCATTAACGACACGTCCTTGTGGCAAAACATGCAAACAGCCATGGCGTTAATAATAATAATAATGTACACATCGTCTTTGAAACTGTGATTGGGCCTACACTAGAGTCAGCCTCCTTCATGGCCTCGTCTTACCACCATCTCGCCGCGGTGGCTAGGAGATGTTAACTCCCTCGCCTGGTATGCAGGAGGTCGTGGGTTCGATCCCGAGCCTGATGCTTGCTGTATATTTTTCGATTTAAAGCTTTCGTGACTGCAAGGATTCATCTTCTTTGGTTCTTACGTGACTTTTCCGAAAGAACCAAAGAAGAAGCCTGCTGTATATTTGGAGTTTGCGTGTCTCTGTCTCTCCCTGTGGTCACGTGGATTTTTTTCCGGGTCCTCCAGATTTTTTCCTCCCCATTTAGAATCAACGTTGCGTTCAGAGTGTTTTGCTGCTATAAATTTACACGTGATGATGATGATGATAAGCCACTTTGTTGAGCTATCGTTACACTTCTGAAAAAAGAGCTGCGTAGCTCAGTGGGGCCTTCTCTGATCAAATAAAAATAGCAATAGAATAATAATAGAATCGCAACCGCTGTGATAATAATGATTATTAACTAGGGCGGCCAATGTAATGGCAACCACAAACCCCCGAGCAGCCGCGTCACCGCAGTCCATCGATCACCCCCCACGCCACCCCTACCCCCCATGCACGCGCGTGCCTCCAACAATTGATTGCGACCTCCAATCAAATGCTTTGCCCTGCTCCATAATCCCTGGGATAGTTCTCGTAGGATCACGGACGCACGCACGACATGCGCACACACAGACAAAGATCCCCCGTATAGCCCATACAGACTGTTGGGACAAGTGCTGTCGGCGAGTAGCACCTACGAAGTCCGACACGGCACACGAGGGGGTGGGCGGCCAGCACCACGCTGGCTGCCTTTCTCTCCTCAGTGATGCTGATATTTTGCTTCCACATCGCACCAAATACTTATTTAAGGCCAAGTCGATCTAGGGGAGACGCTCGGTTGGGATTCTCCGGTTACCTCCCACGTGATGCTGCGTCAATGGGATTGGCCACACGTCCCAGTATTAGCAGCACTGAATTCCCGACGCAGCCAATTAGTAAGGTTTGTCACGTAAACAAAACGTGTGAATTCGTTACTAGTATGGCACAATGGTGTGTTAGAGATTAAACCCACAACAAACCTCTTTTATGGACAATGTTGGTCGCGAGAGCCCCACGTGTTTAAACTTTTATCAATGCAATCACCACGAAACAAATGATTGTCACACGCAATATATAAATATATTCCTCCCGCACATAATCCATCTCTCCTCCACAACAAAGAACAAACCCATCGCCATGCTCATTTCTGACGATGGCGGACACATGCCGCGCCTCGTCAGGCACATACGGGAGGTGCCACGATGGTTTGCGAGCGCCTATTAAGGGACTGCCCATCCCACAACGGGTACACGTGTGAGTATGTACACACACGTGTGTGTGCATACTCGCACGTACGTACGTATGTACACACGTGTGTACGTACTCACGCCCAACAGCCGTGGACACACACACACAAAACGCAGCCAGAGATCCCCCCCTCCCCTCGTGTAGCCTGCACAGGCTCTTCGGGCAAGTGCTGGTTCGCAAGCAACCTCTATGTAGCGTGCCTAATGAGAGGGGGTGGTGTGGCCAATCACCACACTCGGCCGCCTTTGTCTTCCCCCCACCCCTCGAGGTATAGACTTCAGGCTGAGTTGACGTACGGACCGAGTAGGGCTGTGCAGCGCGCTACAGTTGCTCTCATCGCTCTACGAGGTGCTGTTGGGTAATTCTCCACTCCTGTTGTCCACGGATATGAATTTGCAGCAGTGGGCAGAGGTCAAAGACACAGCCCTGCAATCTCTTTGCTCACACCACCGCTGGGCGCAAGGGCCCCCCTCCGGTAGAGGAAGCCCTACAGAGAGAATCCCTCTCCGAGTGGTATTTGGTCTACTCTTCCACGCTGAGTCCTACGTCTCTGGAAGGGGTGGAAGTGACTCCCGCCACGCCGGTAGAAGGTGCGGTGGGTGCAGTGCCGGATTATCGTAGAATCACAAGTAGCTACAAGTGTAGCTACGGGCCCCGCGCTTTCAAGGGCCCCGCGCTAAATGCTTTCAAGCAATCAATTCCGGTTCAGTGATTTGCACTTGCTCTATTACAATAGTACTATACTGCCTTCACCTTTTACAAACGACTGGGTGTTTAAGGTTAACGATTTGTCGTATTATCTGGCTGAATAGCGAATGAAGAAATCCAATTACTTTACTATGGAAGTAAAAAATTGTGCTTTAATATGGACGTGTTTTTTTAAGGGCCCCTTCATAACAACATGTGCTACAGGCCCCGCACTCGCTTAATCCAGCACTGGGTGGGTGGAGTGGGGCATTGGACCGTCGGGGGTGAGAGGGAGTGGGGGGACGGGGCAGTCTGGAAATATGAAGCTTCTAAACGTGGGCACCTTACATTCAGAAGAAAATAAAAACATAAATTATTTTCTATCCAAATTTCGATTTAAAGCTTTCGTGACTGCAATGATTCATCTTCTTTGGTTCTTTCGGTAAAGTCACGTAGAATGAGAATAAAATAATAAATTGATAAAATAAAATAACACAATAATATTCTCACGACGTTTCGGCCACAACACAAGCGGCCTTCATCAGGTGAAGGGGCGAGACTGTCTGGTAGGACAGCGCTGGAGTGTCCTACCAGACAGTCTCGCCCCTTCACCTGATGAAGGCCGCTTGTGTTGTGGCCGAAACGTCGTGAGAATATTATTGTGTTATTTTATTTTATCAATTTATTATTTTATTCTCATTCTACGTGACTTTACCGAAAGAACCAAAGAAGATATTTTCTATCCATAATAGAGGTTTTTTTGGGTTAGATCGCGTAAATATAAATGTGTCGTTAAACCCGCCACCAGCACTCGACACGGCCAATTAGTAAGGTTTGTCACGTAAACAAAACGTGCCGATTCGTTATTAGTCTAGCACTAACCAGTTGTTTGTTGGAGAGTGAACCCACTACAGCATTACAATTCCGGTACTCGAATTGTAAATGTTGTAGTGGGTTTATACACCGGTTGCCTGTTGGACAGTGAACCGACTACTACGTTTACAATTCGAGTACCTGGCAATGTTTCGACGGTAATTACAACTAGCATCATCAGGCGGACCGCCAGAGTTGCGGAGAAATCCTCCTCCTGTTCCGATCTTAAATACTTTCTTTGTTAAATGTTAATTATCAAGGCAATAGCTCTTGTTGTTATTATTTATCATAATTATCCCGAGTCCGCAATGATCCTAGAGGTCTGTGTCACAATGGGGGCAGAAGCACCCCTGCCGAGCCGTGGCGCTGCCGCGAGGCGCCCGCACGGCGTCACGTGACGGATTTGTGACATCACACGGTGGCCGCTCAGCCAATGAGAGCGTTCGTCGAGTAGACCCAGAGTTCGCGACGACGATCTCCTGCGCCTCCTCCTCCACCTCCCTCCTCCACCTACCTCCTTCTCCACCTCCTCCAACTCCGCCTCCTCCACCTCCACCTACCTCCTTCTCCACCTCCTCCACCTCCTCTTCCCGATTGGTTGTATTTTGATGGCGCCCACCCAACCGCTGGGCAAGGCGGCTCCTCAGCGGACCGCCGCTCGCTGCCGCTGCGACGATGCGCTCCAGGCTACTGCTGCTGCTAACGGCAAGCGAAGTCGTTCGATAGGGAAAGCGCTGCGGCGCACTGTGCCCATTGCACGAATCCAGGGCAATCTTCAGGGGGTGCAGGGGCAATCGCCCCCCTCCCATCACCCCCCTCCCCTCTCATCCCCGCCCTTCCCCGGGTTTGTACCTTTGCTTGCGATGATGGCATGAGCTGTGCATCGGTGGGGCGGAGGAGGGGGTCTCCGTGCATGTGCACGTCCGCATGCGCGGGTGTTGGCGAGCGCGCGTGTTCGCGAGGGCGTGTGTACAAGTACGTGGGGGGAGCGGCGGTGCAGCGGTTAGCGCACTGCGCTACGAACCGGGCGACCCCCCCCCCCGAGTTGGATTCCTGAACCGCGGCCAACGCAGGTGACATATCTAGCACGGTCCTGGGCCTCCCCTAGGTCGACTCAGCTTTAATCAAGTACCTGAGCGTAAGTGCGTAAAGATCCTCATTGGAGAGGCGAAGGCGGTCGTGCGTGGTGCCGGCCACCCACCCCCTCGTGTGCCACAGTGCCGGCCTTCACAGGCGCTGCTCGCCAACAGCTCTTACCCCAACAGCCTTATAAAGGCTATACGGGGGATCTTTGTCTTTGTGTTGCCGCGGTCTGTGCCAGAGTCAACTCATAATGCTATCACCTCTTCCGTGGTTCGACAACAGTGCATACACAATGTGGCACGCAGAAGCATCTGTCCATGACAGAGCTCTTAGCAACCTCCTCTTCCATTGACGAGGCGATCACTCTCGGGCCCCATCGTTTGTGGTGCAAGATGACGATGGCGATGACGATAGAGACACCCCCCGCCAGCTCACGATGATGGCGGTGGTCACGGTGATTACGATTCATGGTAAAGGGGCAAGTGGTGCAGCTATCGAGTGTGCAGTCGGTGCAGCTGCACCGGTGCTGGGCTAACGAGGAGTTTGCAGAGTCGGCGGAGGGGGCAGGCATTTTATATAAAGCACCAGGACCCATGACAACCACAACATTACGCCTGCAGTTGGTTCCGTCAGTGGATGTACCACTCTTTATTTAACCCGCGAGATTAAATATCAATCAGAAGATTGTATTTATATTCCACATTCCTATGGCGAGGGAGGGCGAGTCTTATCAGTAAGGATAACCACCATTGACTTCCGCCACAAAGTGGTGCTGAAGTTATCGACCCATCCGACCCCCGGAGGAATGATGATGGGGGCCGAGTCAACTCCCCCACAAATCGGGATTTGACCTCATGACCTTCCGCTCGCAAGCCGCTCGCTCTCACGTGGAACAGCGAACGTCCATGCACAACACAAATATACACACAACACAAATAGACAGAACACAAATAGACACACAACACAAATATACACAAAACACGCACTCATTAACAAGAGTGATTTACGATGACGACAATGATGGTGACAGCGGTGACGTTGATGGTGACGCTAATGGTGACGATGACGCGGATGGTGATGACGATGATGACGCGGATGGTGACGATGATGACGCTGATGGTGACGATGATGATGCTGATGGTGACGAAGATTATGGTGATGGTGACGATGATGGCACTGATGGTGATTACAGTGATGGTGATAATGAAGACGCTGATAACGATGACGCTGATGGTGATGATGATGACGCTGATGGTGACGATGATGACGCTGGTGACAATGATGATGCTGATGGTGACGCTGATGGTGACGATAATGATGGTGATGATAACGATGATGACACTCATGGTGATTACGGTGATGGTGATAATGAAGATGCTGATAACGATGACGCTGATGGTGACGATGATGACGCTGAGGGTGACGATGCTAATAGCGATGACGATGGCAACGACGACAATAACGATGACGATAACGAGCCCGGCGCCGGGATCTCTCCACAGTCCTGAGGAGGGCCACGCTACGGAAAAGCCGGAATGATTTAATCCACGCAGAGGAAGGTGGCCTGGCCGCAGAGAAGCAGCAGCAGCAGACGCCCAGTGTCGTGGAACCTGGTCAGACGCACTCCTCGTGCTCGTTTGTGCGTCCGTGTGTGTGCAGGGCCGGATTAACATTCAGGGGTGGGGTTGGTTATAGATTGGGGGAGGTGCCGCGTTGGTTATAGTTGCCCCCCTCCGCCCCCCACCGTGTGGTGTATATTCGACTCCCTCCCTCTCTAACCGGTTCATCACGGCACGCCCGTGCCCGGTGCCAAACTCTCGTCATCTCTCCCCGAGTTAACGTCCACGGTGGGTTCGCCCGCTGCTCGCGTGTTCGTCCCCTGTTGGTCACGGTCCATGTGGGGCCCTCCGGCGGCATCCGCTTGCTCTCTCCCGTAGAAAGAGGCACTGGGAGGGGGAACCACGGACGAGCGTGAGGACAGGGGTACCAATAATTCCCCAAGCTCTGGGGGTCCTGCGTATTTTAAGGTAGTGTCGGCCAATTGACGAGTGTCCATATATGTGTTGGAGGAGACCCGCTTAACCGTAAGGAGAAGGGAAAAAAAACCCCGCGCGTGCGAGGGGGAAATGCTCGATCCCGTACCGACGGATCGAGGTGGAGTCCACATTTTTACTGAACCAAGGGGGTTTGGCTCCTCCTCGACGCCCACCCACGGAGATGGGAGTGAGGGAGTTTCACAGCATCATTGTGTGATCCACCAACCCTTGCTGCAGCCCCCCCCCCCCCAGTGCTGGATGACTGGCGTGTGCCACTCGTGTATTTATATATTTATTTATTTAAGTCATTTACTTTTTTATAGAGGGACAGAAACCATAAAAAATCCAGAGGCCCTCTGGCCTGGCCAGAGACCCTGATAGCCCCCTATGTTAATCCGGCCCTGCGTGCTTTGTGTTACCGTGCTGTCGGTGTCGTGATGCCGTTTGTGTCACTCTGTGCACCACTTTGTGCGTCACTCTGCATGCGCTTTCTCTGTCGCATGTGGGTGGAGGTCCGGGTTTTGCCGTGGTGTTATCATTTCTCGCGATGCGACGATTACCGGCGATGTCAGTTTCTCGCGAACAGTTGTAATCACCTTTCACAATTGGCGGTACTTCCAGACTAAGTTAAAGATTACTTAACTGTTCACGACACACTAACACACACTAGCGCTAACACACGCGACCAACAACAATAACCACAATTTGCCGCTGAGTGGCGTTCATGTGTCCACGTGAAGTGTCGAATGCTCGCTGACGGAAGGTCATGGCACAGAACCAGGTGCCACGGGTTGACTGACTGAGATAACTGACAGATGCACACCAGCTATGCTTGCCTGTGCTCTGCTCGTTGTTGTGAGCATCGCTCCTCTGCCCTCCATTGTTGCTGGAGGGCGACTGCCTCCAACTCGCCAGGAGCGATGTCAAGATCGGTATCCACAAAGGCCGATCTTGACACTGCTGGTACCGGTCCACTCAGCTCCGCGTCCTCTTGTACCGCATCAGCCCCATCTCTAGCCCGTGCTTCGCTCGGTTAACTTGTAACTTGCTGGCTACCATAGTACCAGCCGTGCTATGCAGCCCCTGTAATTATTCGCTTACCATGTGAATTGGTGGCTACCGTCGCATCAGAAGAGGGGCCCTAAATGACAAAAGAGCTTCTTAGCCCAGTGGGCCGTACCCGGAATAAAGCAACTTGACGGACTGACTGCAGATGAGACGCTCCAGAGAGGAGGGAGATGCACAACAGGCCCCATGCCAGGCATTGCCGCCTGTCATAGCCCCCCCCGCCAACCCCCTTCCCCCACCCCCCCACCCTCCTACCCCCTCATCCCCCCACCTTCCCAACCCCCCACCCCCATGGCCGCGCTCCCCAAATTGAAGCGGTGTCACCCCACGGTTCGCGACTGGATTAGCCGAGCGTCGTCGATTCTCCGCCGCCAGATATCGATCGCTCCCATTTCGCACGTGAATCACCCCCCACCCCCCCGGCCCCCCAGCCCCCGCGTCTGCGCCCGTTCGAGTCGCCCAGCACGTCCACCGCTGGCTGCTCAACAGTAGCAGAGAGCTCTGGGGGTTCCCTGTGAATGGCAGTCGGGAAGAAGCAAAAATATTTCGTCTGTCTGTTCGAGGTTTGCCGTCACACGGGACGCTCAATGTAGCTTTCGCGGTCAAGGGCTGCCACCACGCTACGTAGCCGGCAGGCCCGGGTTCGATTCCCGCCCGTGACCGCGACAGCGGTGGCGAAGATTGAAATTGGTCCCGCACTTTCCGGTAGGTCGACTCGGCCCTTAATTGAGGGACCCCGGTGCGGTGTGTTAAACATCGGCACCGGGGAGACAAAGGCGCCCGGGCGTGGTGTTGGCCACCCACCCCCTCGTGTGCCACGGTGCCGGCCTTCATCGGCGATGCCGGCACTAGGGGTGTGGCGAATCGGGGCGACCACCCCACACCCCGCGCTTTAGGGGTGGTTGGCCCCAGAATGCGTTGATGGGCAGATGTGCAGTCTGCCTATCACTGCATTCTGGTCCTCACGAGAGCAAACCATGCAACATTTTATCGTTTTACTTTTAATATAAACGTCTCTGTGTAAGTACATGGAGCTATGTTTATGGGTCTCTATGCCAGTCTCTTGGTCTCTATGTGAGTATATGGGTCTCTGTGAGTCTATGGGTATCTATGTGAATGAGTCTATCGTTCTCGATGTGAGTCTATTGATCTCTGTGTGGGTCACTGGTGACCGGGTTGAGACCATCAATTTACCGCACTCGAGAAACCCGGTTTAACCACAGGCAGCGACTGTGACCCGGATTGGAACCCATGTGCTCTCAGCGGTGTAGGCTCAGCATCTGTGATCACTCAACCATCTGGTGCCTCTTTTTAAACGAAAACAACAACAACAAGAACTCTACCCGAGGAGGTCGAAAACAAGCGGCCTGAATCGCAGCTTTGATGTAAAAGGGATAATGACGGTACAGGGATCGGTGATCTTACAATGGGTTATAGGTGCAGGCGTGTCAGTTCTGGCTCACAACCACCCCTGGTAGGATACAAGTCCCACGATATCTCGAGGGAGATATATCTCGAGGGAGATATCGTGGCGCTTGTATCGTATGGGTTATTGTGAATCTTGTATCGTATGAGATATCGTGGGTGTTATATTGTACAATATATTGTGGGTCTTATATCGTACTTGGATCTTATATCGTATGAGATATAATGGGGATTTGTATTGTGCAAAATATCGTGGGTTTTATATCGTATGAGATATCGTGGTTGATGCATTATCGCAGCAAAACCGTGGCTTACAACATCCCTCCTCAACTGCACCTTCACGCTCCCTTGATCGCTTCCTTTCTCTCCTTCCCTTGGGTAAGTGGGGGAGTGAGCGAGTGATTGGGCCATTGGGTGGGTGGGTGGTGGTTGAGTGGGTTAATGAGTGAATAGGTGAGTGGGTTGGTAGATGAGTGAGTCGGGTGAATAAATGAATGAGTAGGCGGGCGAATGAATGGCATGGATAAGTGGGTGAGTCAGTGGATGAGTGAGTCGGTGGGGAGGTGAGTGAGTAGGTAGGTGGTTGGGTGAGTAAGTAGGTGGGTGAGTGAATGAGTAGGTTGGTGGGTGCGTGAGTTAGTAGGTTGGTGGGTGGATGACTGAGTAAGTGGGTTGGTGAGTAGGCGGGTGGGGGCATAAGCGAATGAGTGGGCGATCGAGTGAGTAAGTGAGCAGCCTGGCTGAGTAGGTTAGCAAGCGGGCGGACATCTGAGTGAGGTCAAAGTGAACTCGTAGCTCTACGGACGCATTGCAAATCCAACCACCATCGTCAGCCACCATCGCCACCCCCCTCCTCCTCCTCCTCCTCGTCATCGTCGTCGTACACGTGACCTCCCTGCACGTTGCCCGTCCACCCAGGCTCCCCGTTCGCCCGCGCCAGCATCACCGGCATCAAATCCGACGGCGCCAGCGCTGGCATCGGCGTGGGAATTGGCGGCGTCGGAGGGGGCAGCCTGGCCGGTGCGTCGGGCGGCACCGGGGCCGGCGGCATTGCAGCCGGCGCCGCTCCGGCCTCCTCCTCCTCGTACTTCCAGCGCAAGGAGAAGCGCCTGCGCTTCTGCATCCGCCGCATGGTGAAGTCGCAGGCGTTCTACTGGACGGTGCTCTGCCTGGTGGCGCTCAACACGCTCTGCGTCGCCATGGTCCACTACAAGCAGCCCAAGGAGCTCACCGAAGTGCTTTGTGAGTCGGCACTACTCCCATCCCCCCATCAGTCCCTCCCCCTCCTTTCACCAACCCCCCCCACCTACCAATCCTCCCCCCCCCTCGCCGATTTCTCCCCCCCAATCCGACAGAGAAATCCATAGACTCGCATAGAAACCCATAGACTCGTGTAGAGACCCACATCATTGTGTAGAGACCCACAGACTCGCATAGACACCCATATCATCGCATAAAGACCCACATCATCGCATCGAGACCCATAGACTCACATAGAGACCCACATCATTGCGTGGCGACCCACCACAGACTCGCATACAGATCCCATGGATATAGGGAGATCAATAAACAAATAGAAAGGCCTATAGACTTATGCAGAGTCCCCATAGGTTTACAGAAAAGCCCATAGACTCCCATAGACTGACGACGGCCCTGTGGCCAAACTGGGTTCTCTTGTGCGGCAAGTTTATGGTCTCAGCCCGGTCACTCGGCGACCCCGAGTTCGATTCCCGCTCACGGCCAACATCAGTGACGATTATCTGAACCGGTCCTGGGCCTCCCCTCGGTCGGCTCAGCCTTAAATGAGTACCTGGTGCGGCGTGTAAACATCGCCGCTGGGGAGATAAAGGCGGCCGGGCGTGGTGCTGGCCACCCAGCCCCTCGTGTTGCCGTGCCTGTCATTCGTAGGTGCTACTCGCTTGAAAGCACTTACCACAAAAAGTATGTTGAGGCTGTACGGGGGATTTTTGTCTTTGCAGCTTACATGGAGTTTGTGTTCCTGGGTCTCTTCCTGCTGGAAATGATGCTCAAGATGTATGGGCTCGGGATGCAGAACTACTTCCACTCCTCCTTCAACTGCTTCGACTTTGCGGTGAGATGCAGGCAGCAGCTGTAGTAGCAGCAGCAGTAGTAGCATCAGTAGGAACATGAGCAGTAGCATCATCAGTTGCAGCAGTAATAGTAGTAACAACAGCATCAGCAAAAACAGCAGATATGTCATATCTTAAGATATGCTCACGACCTACTGAAGAGATACTTACTATATACAGGGACTCCTCTACTTACGAACGGTTCCAGATATCTGTTCGTTAGTCGATTTTTAAGTACAAATTTACTCCTGTCAATTCCAAAGAAGTTGTACGGCATGTACACCAAAGACGGGGAATGGCTTTAAAAGTTGTATAATCTGTAGATGTAGATGCCATTGGTTATCCATGTTCTGCAGATGCAAATGCCACTGGTTTTTCACGTTCTGCAAATGTAGATACCACTGGGTTTTCACGCTCTGCAGATGTAGATTCCACTGGTTCTTCACGTTCTGCTGATATAGATGCCACTGGTTCTTCACGCTCTGCAGATGTAGATGCCACTGGTTCTTCACGCTCTACAGATGTAGATGCCACTGGTTCTTCACACTCTGCATATGTAGATGCCACTGGTTCTTCACGTTCTGCAGATGTAGATGCCACTGGTTCTTCACGCTCTGCAGATGTAGATGCCACTGGTTCTTCACGTTCTACAGATGTAGATGCCACTGGTTTTTCATGCTCTACAGATGTAGATGTCACTGGTTCTTCACGTTCTGCAGATGTAGATGCCACTGGTTCTTCACGTTCTGCAGATGTAGATGCCACTGGTTCTTCACGTTCTGCAGATGTAGATGTCACTGGTTCTTCACATTCTGCAAATGTAGATGCCACTGGTTCTTCACGTTCTGCAGATGTAGATGCCACTGGTTCTTCACGCTCTACAGATGTAGATGCCACTGGTTCTTCACGCTCTACAGATGTGGATGCCACTGGTTCTTCACGCTCTACAGATGTAGATGCCACTGGTTCTTCACGCTCTACAGATGTAGATACCACTGGTTCGTCACGCTCTACAGATGTAGATGCCACTGGTTCTTCACGTTCTGCAGATGTAGATGCCACTGGTTCTTCACGCTCTACAGATGTAGATGCCACTGGTTCTTCACGCTCTACAGATGTAGATGACACTGGTTCTTCACGCTCTACAGATGTAGATGCCACTGGTTCTTCACGTTCTGCAGATGTAGATGCCACTGGTTCGTCACGCTCTACAGATGTAGATGCCACTGGTTCTTCACGCTCTACAGATGTAGATGCCACTGGTTCTTCACGCTCTACAGATGTAGATGTCACTGGTTCTTCATGCTCTACAGATGTAGATGCCACTGGTTCTTCATGCTCTACAGATGTAGATGCCACTGGTTCTTCACGTTCTGCAGATGTAGATGCCACTGGTTCTTCATGCTCTACAGATGTAGATGCCACTGGTTCTTCATGCTCTACAGATGTAGATGACACTGGTTCTTCACGCTCTACAGATGTAGATGCCACTGGTTCTTCACGCTCTACAGATGTAGATGACACTGGTTCTTCACGCTCTACAGATGTAGATGCCACTGGTTCTTCACGCTCTACAGATGTAGATGACACGGGTTCTTCACGCTCTACAGATGTAGATGCCACTGGTTCTTCACGCTCTACAGATGTAGATGACACTGGTTCTTCACGCTCTACAGATGTAGATGCCACTGGTCCTTCATGTTCTGCAGATGTAGATGCCACTGGTTCTTCACGCTCTACAGATGTAGATGCCACTGGTTCTTCACGCTCTACAGATGTAGATGACACTGGTTCTTCACGCTCTACAGATGTAGATGCCACTGGTTCTTCACGCTCTACAGATGTAGATGCCACTGGTTCTTCACGCTCTACAGATGTAGATGCCACTGGTTCTTCACGCTCTACAGATGTAGATGCCACTGGTTCTTCACGCTCTACAGATGTAGATGCCACTGGTTCTTCACGCTCTACAGATGTAGATGTCACTGGTTCTTCACGCTCTACAGATGTAGATGTCACTGGTTCTTCACGCTCTACAGATGTAGATGCCACTGGTTCTTCACGCTCTACAGATGTAGATGCCACTGGTTCTTCACGCTCTACAGATGTAGATGCCACTGGTTTTCACGCTCTACAGATGTAGATGCCACTGGTTCTTCACGCTCTACAGATGTAGATGCCACTGGTTATTCACGCTCTGCAGACGTAGATGCCACTGGTTCTTCACGCTCTACAGATGTAGATGCCACTGGTTCTTCACGCTCTACAGATGTAGATGCCACTGGTTCTTCACGCTCTCCAGATGTAGATGCCACTGGTTCTCCACGCTCTACCGATGTAGATGCCACTGGTTCTTCACGCTATACAGATGTAGATGCCACTGGTTCTTCACGCTCTACAGATGTAGATGCCACTGGATCTTCACATTCTACAGATGTAGATGCCACTGGTTCTTCACGCTCTACAGATGTAGATGCCACTGGTCCTTCATGTTCTGCAGATGTAGATGCCACTGGTTCTTCACGCTCTACAGATGTAGATGCCACTGGTTCTTCATGCTCTACAGATGTAGATGACACTGGTTCTTCACGCTCTAAAGATGTAGATGCCACTGGTTCTTCACGCTCTACAGATGTAGATGCCACTGGTTCTTCACGCTCTACAGATGTGGATGCCACTGGTTCTTCACGCTCTACAGATGTAGATGCCACTGGTTCTTCACGCTCTACAGATGTAGATACCACTGGTTCGTCACGCTCTACAGATGTAGATGCCACTGGTTCTTCACGTTCTGCAGATGTAGATGCCACTGGTTCTTCACGCTCTACAGATGTAGATGCCACTGGTTCTTCACGCTCTACAGATGTAGATGACACTGGTTCTTCACACTCTACAGATGTAGATGCCACTGGTTCTTCACGTTCTGCAGATGTAGATGCCACTGGTTCGTCACGCTCTACAGATGTAGATGCCACTGGTTCTTCACGCTCTACAGATGTAGATGCCACTGGTTCTTCACGCTCTACAGATGTAGATGTCACTGGTTCTTCACGCTCTACAGATGTAGATGCCACTGGTTCTTCATGCTCTACAGATGTAGATGCCACTGGTTCTTCACGTTCTGCAGATGTAGATGCCACTGGTTCTTCATGCTCTACAGATGTAGATGCCACTGGTTCTTCATGCTCTACAGATGTAGATGACACTGGTTCTTCACGCTCTACAGATGTAGATGCCACTGGTTCTTCACGCTCTACAGATGTAGATGACACTGGTTCTTCACGCTCTACAGATGTAGATGACACTGGTTCTTCACGCTCTACAGATGTAGATGACACGGGTTCTTCACGCTCTACAGATGTAGATGCCACTGGTTCTTCACGCTCTACAGATGTAGATGACACTGGTTCTTCACGCTCTACAGATGTAGATGCCACTGGTCCTTCATGTTCTGCAGATGTAGATGCCACTGGTTCTTCACGCTCTACAGATGTAGATGCCACTGGTTCTTCACGCTCTACAGATGTAGATGCCACTGGTTCTTCACGCTCTACAGATGTAGATGCCACTGGTTCTTCACGCTCTACAGATGTAGATGCCACTGGTTCTTCACGCTCTACAGATGTAGATGCCACTGGTTCTTCACGCTCTACAGATGTAGATGCCACTGGTTCTTCACGCTCTACAGATGTAGATGCCACTGGTTCTTCACGCTCTACAGATGTAGATGTCACTGGTTCTTCACGCTCTACAGATGTAGATGTCACTGGTTCTTCACGCTCTACAGATGTAGATGCCACTGGTTCTTCACGCTCTACAGATGTAGATGCCACTGGTTCTTCACGCTCTACAGATGTAGATGCCACTGGTTTTCACGCTCTATAGATGTAGATGCCACTGGTTCTTCACGCTCTACAGATGTAGATGCCACTGGTTATTCACGCTCTGCAGACGTAGATGCCACTGGTTCTTCACGCTCTACAGATGTAGATGCCACTGGTTCTTCACGCTCTACAGATGTAGATGCCACTGGTTCTTCACGCTCTCCAGATGTAGATGCCACTGGTTCTCCACGCTCTACCGATGTAGATGCCACTGGTTCTTCACGCTCTACAGATGTAGATGCCACTGGTTCTTCACGCTCTACAGATGTAGATGACACTGGTTCTTCACGCTCTACAGATGTAGATGCCACTGGTTCTTCACGCTCTACAGATGTAGATGCCACTGGTTCTTCATGCTCTACAGATATAGATGCCACTGGTTCTTCACGCTCTACAGATGTAGATGCCACTGGTTCTTCACGCTCTACAGATGTAGATGTCACTGGTTCTTCACGCTCTACAGATGTAGATGCCACTGTTTCTTCACGCTCTACAGATGTAGATGCCACTGGTTCTTCACGCTCTACAGATGTAGATGCCACTGGTTCTTCACGCTCTGCAGATGTAGATGCCACTGGTTCTTCACGCTCTACAGATGTAGATGCCACTGGTTCTTCACGCTCTACAGATGTAGATGCCACTGGTTCTTCACGTTCTGCAGATGTAGATGCCACTGGTTCTTCACGCTCTACAGATGTAGATGCCACTGGTTCTTCATGCTCTACAGATGTAGATGCCACTGGTTCTTCACGCTCTACAGATGTAGATGTCACTGGTTCTTAACGCTCTACAGATGTAGATGCCACTGGTTCTTCACGCTCTACAGATGTAGATGCCACTGGTTCTTCACGCTCTACAGATGTAGATGCCACTGGATCTTCACATTCTACAGATGTAGATGCCACTGGTTCTTCACGTTCTACAGATCTAGATGACACTGGTTCTTCACGCTCTACAGATGTAGATGCCACTGGTTCTTCACGCTCTACAGATGTAGATGCTAATTCCCTTTGGTGTTCGTGTTTTCTCTACTCTCTTTAAACAACTGACTGAGAGATGTCTGCACAGTTGCTCTCTTCTTTTCATAAATCAACCTGTCACAGGCAATAGCATCGTGAACAGCTGCAACTGGACATACGAACAGATTTGTTCATATCTCTGAACGTTCGTAAGTCGATTTATTCGTAAGCAGATTCCCCCTATATACGAAGCGGAGCTCACCAGGAGGAGCAATGGCGTTGATGGGAGGGGATGTCCGTGCGGTGCAGGTGGTGATCGGCAGCATCTTCGAAATCATCTGGTCCACTCTGCAGCCCAGGTCGGCGTTCGGCCTCAGGGTTCTGCGGGCCCTGAGGCTTCTGAGGATCTTCAAGGTGACCAAGTGAGTGGGACCCCCCACACCCCCACATCCCCCCACCCCCACCACCCCCCCCAACGACACACGATACTTCTTAGCGCTTGGGGACTTTCCGTAGCGGCAGCCGATGGCGATGACGACGACGATAACGACAACGACGATGACGACGACGACGACGACGACGACGATGACGACAACGACGATGACGATGACGACGATGATGACGACGACGACGATGACGACAATGACGACGACGATGATGACGATGATGACGACGATGACAACGACTCGCCCTGCAAGACGCTTGGCGCTGTGCGGACGAACGAAGTGTCGCGGTGTCCGATGTGGCCGCGGTGCGTGTACCCAGTGCGATGTGTAAAGAAGCGTCACTGCCGGGGGGGTGGGGGGAGACAAAGGTGGCCGGGCGTGGCGGTGTCCACACCCATAATACAAGTTTCCCCCCCCCCCCTCCATGGGTTTGATCGCGTAATTATAAACGCATGCGCCGTTAAACCCGCCACCACCCGACACGACCATTTGGTAAGGTTTGTCACGTAACACAAAAACGTGCGCAATTAGCTTCGACATCAGCACGAAGCCGGTTGTGCGTTGGAGCGAACCCATGGCAATATTTACATTTCGAGTGACCGTGACGTTTGGCTGGCGATTGTGGTCGCCACCCACCCCTAGCGTGTACCACGGTGGCGGCTTTCATACGTGCTGCTGCTGGCTTACGGCACTTGCCCTCAACAGCCTGCGAGAGCCTATATGGGGGGCCTTTGTCTCTACGTGGGTAATGGTCGTCTCTTGAGGGGAGCGGTGGCGTAGCGGTTAGCGCCACGCTGCGCTACGAACCCCGGCGACCCGGGCTCCATCCCCGCTCACGGCCAACACCAATGACGATTATCTGAACCGGTCCTGGGCCTCCCCCCGAGGTCGACTCAGCCTCAAATTAGTACCTGGTGCTGTGCGTAAGCATCGCCACTTAGGGAGACAGAGGCGGCCGCGGCGTGGTGCTGGCCACCCCCCTCCTCGTGTGCGACAGTGCCGGCCTTCATAGGTGTTCGCAATCAGCACGTGTCCCCAACAGTCAGCACGTGTCCCCAACAGTCTGTTACAGGCTACACGAGGGGGCGGGGATGCATTGTCTGTGCGCGTGCGCTTGTATGTAGGTACTGGTCATCTTTGCGGAATCTGGTTGTGTCTCTGCTCAACTCCATGAAGTCCATCGTGTCCCTCCTCTTCCTGCTCTTCCTCTTCATCGTCGTCTTCGCTCTGCTGGGCATGCAGCTCTTCGGGGGCCAGTGAGTGGAATGCAGTCAAACTTTACCAGGGTCCCCCCCCCCTCCTGCTGGATTCCGACCGCGAAAAAAAAATCTCCACAAATACCGGAGAGAGAAGAAATCCGTTGGGGGTGAAAATAAAATCTCGCACGCCAAATGTAACCCCCCCCTCCTCATCCTCCTCCTCCTTGTTATCAGAGAACGGAACCAACTTAAGCAGATATCATACAGCTACCTCCGAGATCCGCTTCTTGAAACGACGTCTGGTCCACACAGAACGGCTTCACGGAAGCGCATTCCACAGAACTACCTCTGAGATTTCTTCTGCAGAGGGCAGCAATCTCCCCCCCCTGCTCTGCCATATGAGAGTAATGTTTGTTGCACGGCAGTAAAAATTTATGTTTGTTTTATTTTTGTTAATTCTCAGAGCCAGCAATGGGATCTCTAGCGGATGCGCCCTCGGATGTCTTTGTAATTCGTTTTCTCTCTCGCCCGTCTTCCTCCAGATTTAACTTCGACCACAGCACCCCCGACACGAACTTCAACACCTTCCCGGCGGCCATCATGACCGTGTTCCAGGCAGGTCCCTCTGTTCCTCACTCGCACCCCCGGTATCGCGCACTCCGCACGAAGCATGCAGCCAGGGGACGACGATGGTGACGGTGGTGGCGGTGATGGTCGGTGGTGGCGATGATGGTGATGGCAATGATGAAGATGGTGATGAAGATGATGACAATGATGATGATGATTTTTCGATTTAAAGCTTTCGTGACTACAAGGATTCATCTTCTTTGGTTCTTTCGGTAAAGTCACGTAGAATGAGAATAAAATAATAAATTGATAATATAAAATAACAATAAAATTCTCACAACGTTTTGGCCACAACACAAGTGGCCTTCATCAGGTGAAGGGACGAGACTGTCTGGTCGTGACAGCAATGATGGCGATGACAATAGCAATGATGATGCCGATGATGGAGATGATATTGGTGATGAAGATGGTGATTGAGATAGTGATGATGATAACGATGAAGCGATGATGATGATGGCGATGATGGTAGTGATGATGGCAATGATGGTAGTGATGATGGTAGTGATGATGGTAGTGATGATGGTGTTGATGGAGAAGATGATGATGGCGATGATGGTGGCGATGGTGATGATGGTGATCATGACAGCAATGATGGCGATGACAATAGCAATGATGATGCCGAACATGGTGATGAAGATGGTGATGATAACGATGATGGCAATAATGATGATAGTGATGATGGCGACGATGGTGGTGATAGCGATGATCGCGATGATGGTGGCGATGATGATGATGACGACTTGCCCTGCGCTGCTTGCAGATCCTGACGGGCGAGGACTGGAACGTGGTGATGTACGATGCCATCGTGTCGCAGGGCGGCGTCGACGACGGGATGTTCGCCTCCCTCTACTTCATCGTCCTCACCCTCTTCGGGAACTGTATCCTAACCCCCCACCACCCCCACCCTCCACATCATCGTCCTCACATGAACTCCAGTCATCCTCGCGGCAGTAGCAGCAGCAGTGGTGGTGGCTTTCTTGGCTGGCTGCTGCTCCTGCGACCGTCTGGAACGCTCTTCCCTTTCCGATATTAAGAAGTCCACTCCAGGAGCTGTATGGCACTTTAAATCATCATTTGGATTGACAAACTAATTTCCTGAGAACCGCTTGTTGTTGTTGTTGTTGATGTGTCTTTAGTTTGTTGTCCCTTTCCCCCGCCCGCACCTCCGATTAGCATGGTTGGCTACGTACGGTGCGAAAGAAGTTCAACGCACGTAGATACGCAACGCACTCCAGCTGAGGCGTGAAATGTTTAAACATCAGCTCTGTCCATCTGTCTGCCTGTCCATTTGTCTTTCCGTCTGGGTTCCCATCGGTCTCTCTATCCGTGTGTCTCCCCATCTTTCCATGTGTCCATCTGTCCATCCCTCTGTTCGTCCGTCCGTGCGTCCGATGTCTGTCCATCCGTCCACCCGTCCGGCGTGTGCGTGCTCGTGTCCGCCTGCTAAGGTTGTCCCTTGAGCTTCTGCGCGGTGTCCGTGCTGAGCCCTTAGCGACGTCCACTGTGACGCACAGACACCCTCCTCAACGTCTTCCTGGCCATCGCTGTGGACAATCTCGCCAATGCCCAGGAGCTGACCAAGGTGATGAATCGATGAGGGTGATCGTCGGTGCCCCGAGCGCAGGGAGCAGCGGCGCAGCGGTTAGCGCGGCCGCGTTACGAAACCCGGCAGCCCGAGTTCGGTTCCCCGCTCACGACCCACCACCGACACCGGTGACGGTTGTCTGAACCGGTCCCGGCCTCCCCCTAGGTCCACTCAGCCTGCGACGAGTACTTTGTTCAGAATACTGCAGCGAGAGTGCTTACACGGTCACCATTCCGTGAGCGCATTACACCAGGTCCTCTTAGCACTTCATTGGCTACCGGTCAAATTCCGGATGCATTTTTATGCTACTGCTATTCACCTTTAAGGCTTTAAAAGGGCTCGCCCCACATTACTTGCAGGAACTATTACATTGATATATTCCATCACGGTCCTTAACATCTTCTGATCTCCAACTTCTCGGCACTCCCAGGTTGCGCTCTTTTGGTGACCGGGCTTTTGTTAGTGTGGCACCGAAACCATGGATCGCCTTGCTACTTGAAATCAGGGCAATCAGAGTCGGTAGATTCAAGTCCGCTTTGAAACTCCATCTCTTTAAAGTTGCCTTGCCTCTCGAGTTCGGTTGGTTGCCCCCTGGTTCTGTTTTTGTCTCCTGCTCTTCATGCGTTGCGCACTGGGATCCCAGGTATGAGAATGCACAACCATACATTTGATTTATTATTATTATTATTATCGCTGCAAACATCGCCACTCGAGAGACGAAGGCGTGTGGTGTGTTGGCCACCCGGGCACCGGCCTTCCGTGGGTGCCGCTTCATCGCCAAACGGCATTTGCCCCGACGGTCCGTTGCGGCTACGCTGGGGCGACCTTTGTCCTTGATGTGGCTGGCGGTGGGAGCTTGACGCGTACGGGAGATGTATGTGGGTGTTGCGCGGTTACTCCCAGCAGGACGAGGAGGAGGAAGAGGAGGCTGCCACGCATAAACTCGCCATGCAGAAAGCCCGGGAGGTCGCGGAGGTCAGCCCCATGTCGGCCGCCAATCTGTCCAGGTGGGGATACGCGGCGGCGTCGTCGTCGTCATCGTTGTTGTAATCATCATCGTCACCATCAACGTCATCATCGCTGTCACCCTCATCATCATATCATCATCACCATCGCCACCGTCGCTTACTCCCTTCCTCCCTTCCTCCCCGCGCCGTCGTGCGCCAGCAAGGAGCCACGGCTCTCCTCCAAGCCACGCTCCGTGTGGGAGCAGCGCGCCAACGAGCTGCGGCGCCAGCACCTGCGCGCCACCAGCACGGAGGCCCTCAACGCCAGCCCCTTCCGCACCTCGTCGGCCTGCTACCGGCCCCCGCCCGACCCCACGGCCACGCGGCCCCCGCAGGCCGCCGGAGCCGCCGGAGCCGCCGGAGCCGCCGTCGTTGGCGGCGGCTCCGGCGTCGGAGTCGGCGGAATCGCCGGCGCCGTGCCGACCGGAGGCCTGGCGCTCGGGCACCCGGGCCGCGATGACGTGTTTACCGGTGAGTGGTGGTAATGGTGGTGGTGGTAACGGTGGTGGTGGTAATGGTGGTGCTAGTAACAGTGGTGGTGGTGGTAACGGTAGTGTAGTAGCATGTTAGCGCCGTGTTGCGCAACGAACCCGGCAATCCCGAGTTCGATTACTGCTCACGGTCACCAACATCGGTGATGATTATCTGAACTGGTCCTAGGCCCCTCTCCGAGATCGACTCATCCTCAAAATGAGTACCTGGTGAAGTGGCTGGATGGTGTGGACGGTGGTGGGTGGTGTTCAGTTAATTCTTCAACCCAACCATCTATCCGCTCCACCCACCCATCCATCCGTTCGTCCATACGACCGTCCATCCGCCCATAAGTCCATCCTATTTGTCCCCCTGTCTGTCAGTCCAACCGTCTGTTTGTCCATCCATCCAATCTGTCCAATCCGTCTGTCCATCCATCCGTCGGTGCATTTATCTGACCGGCTGCGTGCGTGTGCCTCGCAGGAGAGAGGGAGTTCCTCCTCACCTCCTCGGGCCTGGAGGCCCCGCGGAGACCCAACGGAGTGCCGCGGGACGGGGAGCTCAACGGGCAGAGGGGCGCCGCCGATGGCGTGCGCAGGTACCGGTTCGAATCCAGTGGCCGCCCCCCGGCCAACAACAATAACAATAATCAATTACATTTATAAAGTGGCGCACCTTTATCCGCAAATGCTCGCAGGCTAGGCGGGGGAGTTAAAGGTCTGTTTAAAAAGTGAGTTTTCAAGACAAAACTTAAACAGCAGTCCCTAATGTCTCATTGCCAAAGGCGCAAAGCAATGAGTCTGGCAGCTGCACAGTGGCAACATCCATTCACCCATTCACCCATTCACCCATTCATCCACTCACCCAGTCACCCACTCACCCGCTCATCCACTCACCCACTCATCCACTCACTCACCCAGTCACCCAGTCACCCACTCATCCACTCACCCAGTCACCCACTCATCCACTCACCCAGTCACCCACTCACCAAGTCACTCACTCACCCACTCACCAAGTCGCTCACTCACCCACACACCCACTCATCCACCCACTCATCCACTCATTCACCCACTCACCAACCCAACCACTCAGACGCATCCACTCACCCACTAACCTACAAGACGGCACTGAAACAGCTCTCTCTAAGTAGGACGCTAGATATCCGGCGATGCCACTCGCAAGCGGTAGGCCTCTACGTGATGGCATCGTGGTCAGAATGCGCCAATAATTTTTCTTTTTTTTCATCTTTATCCACACCGCAAACGACCCGATTGGGTATGCCGTGGAGAAGGGCCATCACCCGGAACGTCACGCGAGTTGAATCGTTAGTTGTAACAATAACAAGAAGGGTGTTTTATTTTTCTCTTTTTTTTTTACTTGTGTACGGCACTTTTGAGATGACCAATTTGATAAGTGCTTCATTAAACTGAGTTCCTCATCATCGTTATAATTATGATCATTATAATAAAAGTAACTCATGGAGAGTCAGTCTCCACCCGCTTCCCCGACACGCAGCCAGAAACCGCCCGGGTTCGAGTCCCGACTCGGGTGATGGTGTCTCGCTTCCCCCCACGCCACCCCCCGCCCAGGGACGGCCACATGGGCATCAACGCCACCGTTGGCGTGCCCTCCCTCGACGCCAAGGGCCCAGGGTCAGAGGGCAACGGCAAGGGTGGGGGCAAGGCCGAGCCGAGCCAGCTGGTGAAGATCCCGGTCACTCTCACCGGGCCCGCCGGAGACTCCACGCAGCTGCAAGGTGCCAGGTTTACTCTGCCTCCCTCCGCACGGGCGTGGCAGTTTAACACGCAGTGGTAGGCTTTCGTAACCAACATCATCCACATTCCACAATGGAGGTTTTTTTTGGGTTAGATCGCATAAATACATGAATGTGTCGTTAAACCCCGCCACCATCCGACACAGCCAACTAGTAAGGGTTGTCACATAAACAGAACATGCCAATTCGTCACTAGTGCAGCACACCGGTGTGTTAGAGAGCCAAGCCACAACATTTACAATCTGAGTACGACGTTTCGCCAGTAATTACAACTAGCTTCATCAGGCGACAGCCAGATTTGTGGAGAAGTCCACATAACTGATGTCACTACTGTGTTGAGACAGTCCCAGGAAATGAAGGGTTCTGTAGGTGGAGAGCGTCCGGGTGTCACTGAGGTCGCGTCAGGCAGTGACATCTGGCGTGAACCCGATAGGGCACGTGACCGGACCAAGGGGGGCCAGGGGACCCCAGATGGGGGCGCGGTGGTCACGTGGTAAGGGACCTAGACCTTCCCGAAGGATCGGGAAGGGGGCGTGGCCGAGGGCGGAGCCGACCACGCCGCAGCCGTTATAAGCCTCGTGCGGAGAGAGAGCGGGGCTGAAGATGCCATCTTCGGTCCTCGAGTCTCCGATCTCCGCTCGTGCACCAGGCAGCCTGGTCACCTGTCCTCGTCCCGTTATGTATTTATCCCTCCCAGTGTTAGTTAAATTAGGAACGGCGGTCACCACCTTATAAAGTTGTTCGAGTGTGTCTGTTTAATAAATAGTGTTGCCTCCAAGTTTAAGTGTGCGTCTCAAGTGAACCCATTACACTTATATAGAGGCATATATGTGTTGACCACACTTCTACGCTGTTCTTGCGAAAAGTGGGGGGGGGTGGGGATTAATGAGTCAATGTACATTATGCATGTGCATTATGCGAGCCCATTGCCTGTCCATTGTGTGTATTAAAATAGGCACTAAGTGGGTAGCTATCCGAACGGTTCAAATTATTTTTATTTTTTTCAATTTAGATAGATTATCTAATTAGATTAATTATTACTCTTGGCCAGTAGTAGCTAGTTTTGGCGTGGTGTCGAGCAGTTAGCATCGGCACGGTGTAACAACAACGCCACCGTGACCTCCGCCCTCACCACTACCACCGTCACCGCCGCTACCACCTTCACCAACACCACCGCCACTGCCACCAACACCGCCAACACTACCATCGTCACCACTACCACCATCACCACTACCACCATCACCAACACCACTACCATCGTCACCACTACCACCGTCACCACCGCTACCACTATCACCAACACCATCACCACCACCAACACAACCAATGCTGCCACTACCAACGTCACCACAACCATTACCAACACCGCCAACACCATCACCTCCAATACCACTGCCGCCACCACCGTGGCCGCGTTTGTGCCACAGGCGCGGGGAAGGAGGAGAAAGAGGCGGAGGCGGAGGAGGGGGAGGGGGCGGAGGGCGACCCCACGGGCCCCAAGCCCATGGTGCCCTTCAGTTCCATGTTCGTCTTCAGCACCACCAACCCGTACGTACTGCCACGCACCACCACACACCACCAACAGAAACCGCCACCACCACCGCCACGCACCACCACCACGCACCGTCACCACCACCATCACCACCACCACCACGCACCGTCACCGTCACCACCACCACACACGACCACCACAAACCGCCACAACTACCGCGCACCGCCACCACCACAAACCACCACCGCCACCACAACCACCATGCACCACCGCCACCACCACGAACCACCACCTCCACCACCGCCACCACTATGAACCACCGCCGGCACTTACACCACCACCATGCACCACCACGAACCACCACCACCACGAACTACCGCCACCACCACGAGCCACCACCACCACGAACCACCACGAACCACCACCACCACGAACCACCACCACCACGAACCACCACCACCGCCGCCCAGCTGATCACCGCGTGTGCGTGCAGTGTGCGCCGTGCGTGCCACTACGTGGTGAACATGCGCTACTTCGAGATGTGCATCCTCCTGGTCATCGCCATGAGCAGCATCGCGCTCGCCGCAGAGGACCCCGTCGATGCCGGCTCCATCCGCAACAAGGTGCGCGCACGCAGACACTGACAAAGATCCCCCGGGTAGCCTCGACGGACCGTTGGGGCGAGTGCCGTTAGCGGGCGCCTGCGAAGGCCGGCACCGCGGCACACGAGGGGGTGGTTGCCCGGCTCCTGACAGCGGGTCTTGCTCTGTCGTTGCAGGTGCTGCGGTACTTCGATTACGTCTTCACTGGGGTCTTCACCTTCGAAATGGTCTTTAAGGTTTGTCGGCGTTCGCCGTTTGTTGCGCCCCTGGCGGCAGCCGCTGCCGGGAACGTTGTCCATCCTCGGGCGGTGAACGTCATGATGATGACGATGACGACGATGATGATGATGACAATGATGACAACGAAGATGACAACGACGATGACAATGACAACGACGATGATGACAACGACGACGATGATGATGATGATGACGATGATGATGACGACGATGACGATGATGATGATGACGACAACGATGATGATGACGACGATGATGACGATGATGACGATGATGACGATGATGACGATGATGATGACGACGACGACGACGATGATGATGATGATGACGACGACGACGACGACGACGATGATGATGATGACGACGACGATGATGATGACGATGATGATGACGACGATGACATGGATGATGATGACGACGATGACATGGATGATGATGACGATGATGACATCGATGATGATGACGACGATGACAACGACGATGACAACGACGATGACGACGATGATGATGATAACGACGATGACAACGGTGATGATGACGACGATGACAACGATGATAATGATGATGATGATGACGACGCACGCAGCGCATTCCTGGTGACGCTTACGGGGTTTACGTTGTGGGCAGCTGAGGGACAGCATGGCAAACGCCATTGCTGTACTGTAATCCTACGCCCCCCCCCCACATCCATTTCTGACGGCGGGCCGCCGGTATCCCCCCCTCTCACTCTGCTCCTCCTCCCCCTCCTCCTCCTCCCTTCTCCTCCCTCCTCTCTCCCCTCCTCCTTCTCCTCGTCGTCGCTGCCTGCTGCGAGCAGATGATCGACCTGGGCCTGGTGCTCCACCGTGGGGCCTACTTCCGCGACCCCTGGAACATCCTGGACTTCATCGTCGTGAGCGGCGCCCTCCTCGCGTTTGCCTTCTCGTGAGTCCACGCTCGCAAACGCGCCGCTGGAGCGCCACCTGACCGCTCAAGCCTGACCTTGACAGCTAAACCCTGAACCTGACAGGCAAACCCTGACCCTGACAGCTAAACCCTGAACCTGATAGCTAAACCCTGACCCTGACAGCTAAACCCTGAACCTGACAGCCAAACCCTGAACCTGACAGCCAAACCCTGAACCTGACAGCCAAACCCTGAACTTGACAGCCAAACCCTGATCCTGATAGCTAAACCCTGACCCTGACAGCTAAACCCTGAACCTGACAGCCAAACCCTGATCCTGACAGCTAAACCCTGACCCTGACAGCTAAACCCTGACCCTGACAGCTAAACCCTGACCCTGACAGCTAAACCCTGAACCTGACAGCCAAACCCTGAACCTGACGGCCAAACCCTGAACCTGACAGCCAAACCCTGAACCTGACAGCCAAACCCTGACCCTGATAGCTAAACCCTGACCCTGACAGCTAAACCCTGAACCTGACAGCCAAACCCTGAACCTGACAGCCAAACCCTGACCCTGATAGCTAAACCCTGACCCTGACAGCTAAACCCTGACCCTGACAGCTAAACCCTGACCCTGACAGCCAAACCCTGACCCTGAGCGCTCAATTCTGACCCTGACCGCTGGACGCTAGACATAACTGCTACACCCTGACCTTGACCACTCAACTCTAACCCTGACCGCTAAATGGTAACCCTGACCGCTAAACCTAATCCTTACCCTGGCTGCTGAACCCTGACCGAATGAACCCTAACACGAGCTGCCACACCCCCCCCCACCGCGTGTCTCTAACTCCACCCTCTCCCCTTCTCTCTCTCCCCTCCACAACCGCAGAAGCAACACGGAAGCCGAGTAAGATGTGACGCCTCGGTGCACTCCACCGCTGCACGTTACACACAAACATACACACCATCCCTCCCTCCCTCCCACCCACCATCCCTCCCACCCACCTCCCACCACCCTTACCCCCCACCACCCTTACCCCCCACGACCACCCACCCACCATCTCTCCCTCCCTCCCACCCACCATCCCTCCCACCCACCTCCCACCACCCTTACCCCCCACGACCACCCACCCACCATCCCTCCCTCCCTCCTACCCACCATCCCTCCCACCCACCTCCCACCACCCTCCACCCTTACCCCCCACAACCACCCACCCACCATCCCTCCCTCCCTCCCACCATACCTCCCACCCACCTCCCACCACCCTACACCCTTACCACCCACCCACCCACCATCCCTCCCACCCACCTCCCACCACCACCACACCCCCCACCACCCTCCACCCTTACCCCCCACGACGACCCACCCACCATCCCTCCCCCCTACCACCCACCACGGCTCCGCCGATCTGGCTGCTGTGGCCGAGGTTAGAGGCGGTTCCGGTGAGGGCCGTGGGCTCCGCCGCTCCCGGTGTTTGCCCGAACCGCGGTAACTGCACCGGTGGTGATTTCTTCGGCTTAGCGTGGCGGGTCGCCGGCTCTCCCGGCCCGGTCGCCCCGCTCACGTTGCCAGAGTGCCCCCCAATGGGATTTATTTTTATTTTTTTCGGTCTCGCGCCGATTGTTTTTAAAACCGCACCGTCGTGCCGCTCTTTCCGTTGCCGACGAGAATTCAGTGAAGCGTTGGGGACGCCCAGAAGCGGTTCACGGTACGTATGTATGTTGTATGTTGTATGTATGTTGTATGTATGTTGTATGTATGTTGTATGTATGTTGTACATGCGTATGTCGTACGTGTGTACGTTGAACTTGTTCCGCGCCGTGCGGAGCCAACCGCACCGCACCGACGTCGGCCGTAGCCGGGAATGGAAGTCGCTGGGCTCTTAGTGGCACAGCGTGGCTAAACCACCACGACCACGACCATCACCACCACGACCACCACCACAACGACCACCACCACAACCACCACCACAACCACCACCACAACCACCACCACAACCACCACCACCACGATAACCACAACTACCACCACAACTACCACCACCACCACGATAACCACAACTACCACCACGACCACCACCACAACCACCACCACGACTACCACCACGACCACCACCACGACCATCACCACCACCACAACCACCGCCACAACCACCACGACCACCACGACTACCACCACCACGACTACCACCACCACGACCACCACGACTACCACCACCACGACCATCATCACCACGAACATCACCACCACGACCATCACCACCACGACCATCACCACCGCCACAACCACCGCCACAACCACCGCCACAACCACCACGACCACCACGACCACCACCACACCCACCACCACAACCACCACCACGACAACCACGACTACCACCACCACAACCACCACAACCACCACCACGACTACCACAACCACCACGACCACCACCGCTGCCGCCACTGCCGCGCCACAGCTCCTTTGCCTCCCTGATTGGTGGGTTTACAAATCAATTCCTCGATATACAAACACTACAAATGCAATCAGATGGGTGCGAACGCGTGTGTGCGTCCGTGCGTGCGTGTGTACGCGTCCCTGCGTGTGTGCGTGCATGCGTGCATGCGTGCGAGCGTGTGCATGCGTGTGTGCGTGCGTGCGCGTGCGTGCGTGTGTGTGCGTGCTTGTGCGCAAGCACAGACAACAACGACAAACAACACAAACCCAACACGTTCCGTGTCAATAACAACAACCACTCAACATGTTCCATTTCAATAACAACAACCCAACACGTTCTGTGTCAACAAGAACATCAACACGGCACACCGCTTGTGGGCTTGAAAGGAAAACAACATATACCCAACAGGCGACGTTTCGTGCGATGGCCCTTCTCACCGATGCGCTCTTGTCCGCTGTCCGCTCGGTTCGCAGGGGCCCCAAGAACCGCAAGGGAGGCAAGGGAGGCAAGGATCTGAACACCATCAAGTCCCTGCGCGTGTTGCGCGTGCTGAGGCCCCTGAAAACTATCAAGAGACTCCCCAAACTCAAGGCAGCTCGCTCACCCGCTTGCTCACTCCACACGCTCACTCGGATCACTCGCTCGCTCACTTGCTCACTCACTCGGTCACCCACTTGCTCGCTCGCTCACCCGCTCGCTTCCCGCCCACCGGCTCGCCCGCTTGCTTGGTAAACCCGCTTCCTCGCTCTCTCCGCTCGCTCACTCAGTACAGCCCCCTCGCTCACCGCTCTCAGTTGATGATGATCATTGTGAGATGATGACGATGATGACCATCGTGACTCTAACCAGGTTAACGATATCAGCGATGTTAACGAAATTAACGATGAAAACGATGTTAACGACGACGTCGCCCCGCAGGCCGTGTTCGACTGCGTAGTGAACTCGCTGAAGAACGTCCTCAACATCCTCATCGTCTACATCCTCTTCATGTTCATCTTCGCCGTCATCGCTGTGCAGCTCTTCAAGGGGCGCTTCTTCTTCTGCAGCGACAACTCCAAGGATCTCGAGAAGGACTGCAGGTGAGGGCAGCAGCACAGCCATGGATTCTTGAATCCATCTGTGTGGAGCGTTGAGTGTGTCCGCCCCTCCCCCACAGCCCCGCCCACCCTGCCTCCCGCCCACCACGCGAAGTGAAACTCGCACTGCTTTCGCAGCAATGGGCGCCGCGGTGACTAGGAGACTACCTCGCCTGGTGTGCAGAACGTCGTGGGTTCGATCCCGACCCTGACGCCTGCTGTGTATTTGAAGTTTCCCTGTCTCTCTTCGTGGTCGCGTGGATTTTTCTCCGCGTCCTCTGGTTTTTCCCTCCACATTTATAATCAACATCACAACGCATTTAGAGTATTTCGCTGCTGCTATAAATGTCCACACGATGATGATGATGATGATGATCCACTTCGTTGAGCTATCATTTTCGATGGCCAGGTCTCTTCTCAAAAAGAGCTACACAGCTCAGTGGGCCTTACCTGGTAAAATATTAAAATAGTTTTTACTTGTACGCATCCGCAACGTAGCAGAGCCCCTCTTAAAATGGGGAGTGGCGGCGCTGTGTGAGCGGTTAGCGCGTCACGCTACGAGCCCCGGCTACCCGAGTTCGATTCCCACTCCCGGCCATCTCCGGCGACGATTACCTCAACCGGCTACTGGGCCTCCTCCGCTATGTCGACTCAAATGAGCACCTGGCGCGGTGCATCGTAAACGTCGCCGCTCGGGAGACAAAGGCGACGGGGCACGGTGCCGGCCGCCCGGCCTCCGCCGCCGCGTCGCTCGCCCACGGCGTCGCGGCCACGCGGGGGATCTCTGTGTGACGTGTGCGCGCCCCCAGGGGCTACTTCCTGGAGTACAAAAAGAACACGGTGGCCGAGGCGAAGAAGCGCGAGTGGCAGAAGTTCGACTTCCACTACGACAACGTCCTGTGGGCCTTCCTCACGCTCTTCACCGTGTCCACTGGGGAGGGATGGCCTCAGTGAGTGGCCGGCGCCGCCCGTGGTACCGCTGCTGTTCGTGTTCACTTTGTTGTCCTTCCCCGCACCTCCGGTTCACATGGTTCACGCCGCTCCATGCGCTCCACGCGTTCACGCTCTGCACACTCCACGCGTTCACGCTGCCCCACGCGTCGACGTGGCTCCGCAGGGTGCTCATGCGCTCGGTGCAGGCGACTTACGAGGACCAGGGGCCCAGCCCCGGCTACCGCATGGAGATGGCCATCTTCTACGTCGTCTACTTCATCGTCTTCCCCTTCTTCTTCGTCAACATCTTCGTGGCGCTCATCATCATCACCTTCCAGGAGCAAGGCGACAAGGTCATGTCCGAGTACAGCCTCGAGAAGAACGAGGTGCGTGCGCGTGTGTGAGTGTGCGTACGTGTGGTGTCCATGCGGTGTCCGTGCGGTGTCCGTGCGGTGTCCGTGTGTTGTCCGTGCGGTGTCCGTGTGGTGTCCGTGTGGTGTCCGTGCGGTGTCCGTGCGGTGTCCGTGTGTTGTCCGTGCGGTGTTCGTGTGGTGTCTGTGCGGTGTCCGCGTGTTGTCCGTGCCGTGTCCGTGTGTTGTCCGTGCGGTGTCCGTGTGATGTCCGTGCGGTGTCCGTGCGGTGTCCGTGTGTTGTCCGTGTGGTGTCCGTGTGGTGTCCGTGTGGTGTCCGTGTGTTGTCCGTGTGTTGTCCGTGTGATGTCCGTGTGATGTCCGTGTGGTGTCCGTGTGTTGTCCGTGTGGTGTCCGTGTGTTGTCCGTGTGTTGTCCGTGTGATGTCCGTGTGATGTCCGTGTGTTGTCCGTGTGGTGTCCGTGTGATGTCCGTGTGGTGTCCGTGTGTTGTCCGTGTGGTGTCCGTGTGTTGTCCGTGTGATGTCCGTGTGGTGTCCGTGTGGTGTCCGTGTGTGCGTGCCACAGCGCGCCTGCATCGACTTCTCCATCAGCGCCAAGCCGCTGACCAAGCACATGCCCCAGAACCGCAACACCTTCCAGTACAAGATGTGGAAGTTCGTCGTCTCCTCCTCCTTTGAGTACTTCATCATGACCATGATCGCCCTCAACACCGTCGTGCTCATGATGAAGGTGGGTGGGGGGGGTGGGCGGGGCGGGGCTGGGGGGGGGGCGGGGCCGGGGGGGTGGGCAGGGCCGGGGGGGGCGGGCCCACTTCAGTGCTCGCCCCTGACACAATCAGAATCTACACTGGAGGAGCTCTTTTCTCACAGATGTCCAGTAGGGGCACGGGGCAAACTACAAAAAGGTTTAAAAAAATCACCCAATCGCATTCAAACACCTTTAAATCATCCCCATCGTCACCAGCCAAACCCCACTTAGGTTGTTCACTTATTTTCAGAAGCGACCTGGCTGCCACAAATGATAGCCGTTCAACAAAGTGGCGGATCATCATTTGGACATTTTTAGCAGCAAAATGATCTAAATAGTCTCATTATCATCATCGTCGTCGTCATCGTCGTCATCATCGTGCTGCTGCTGTCACCAACCCCCCATGATGGTTTCAAACGGTGTGGTAGCATCCACACACACCGCTGAAGTCTTATCGGCATCCACACACAGAGCTGACGTCTTTTCGGCATCCACACACACCGCTGAAGTCTTATCGGCATCCACACACACCGCTGAAGTCTTATCAGCATCCACACACACCGCTGAAGTCTTATCGGCATCCACACACACCATTGAAGTCTTATCGACATCCACACACACCGCTGAAGTCTTATCGGCATCCACACACAGAGCTGACGTCTTTTCGGCATCCACACACACCGCTGAAGTCTTATCGGCATCCACACACACCGCTGAAGTCTTATCAGCATCCACACACACCGCTGAAGTCTTTTCGGCATCCACACACACCATTGAAGTCTTATCGACATCCACACACGCCGCTGAAGTCTTATCGGCATCCACACACACCACTGACGTCTTATCGGCATCCACACACACCGCTGACGTTTTATCGGCATCCACACACACCACTGAAGTCTTATCGACATCCACACACACCGCTGAAGTCTTATCGGCATCCACACACACCGCTGAAGTCTTATCGGCATCCACACACACCGCTGAAGTCTTATCGGCATCCACACACACCGCTGAAGTCTTATCGGCATCCACACACACCGCTGACGTCTTATCGGCATCCACACACACCGCTGAAGTCTTATCGGCATCCACACACACCGCTGAAGTTTTATCGGCATCCACACACACCACTGACGTCTTATCGGCATCCACACACACCGCTGAAGTCTTATCGGCATCCACACACATAACTGACGTCTTATCGGCATCCACACACACCGCTGAAGTCTTATCGGCATCCACACACACCGCTGAAGTCTTATCGGCATCCACACACACCGCTGAAGTCTTATCGGCATCCACACACACCGCTGAAGTCTTATCGGCATCCACACACACCGCTGAAGTCTTATCGGCATCCACACACACCGCTGACGTCTTATCGGCAAAAGTGGCACCCCCCCCCCCCCCACCTCTGAAATTGTAGTGAAGGACGCTGCTCTGTGTGGTTTTTTTACCACTCGCACCGACCGTGCCGTGCCGTGCCGAGCTCTGCCGTGCTGTGCCGTGCCGTGCTGAGGCGAGTCCATACATAGCCGTGCCATGCCGAGATTGCACGCGGTGAGCGAGTCGATGAAAAAGCGACCAACGCGACAAATTTATATTTCGCATTTTATCAAAGGGGAATTTTCTTTCTTTTTCCCCGTGGCAAAATGGAACGCTATGACCATGGCCATGGTGATAACGATGGCGGTGGGCACGGTGGTGGTGGCAGCGACGGCGGTGACTTTCACAACCGATGTTAGGATTCAGAATTCATGTTTTGGTCAGGCCGCCTGCGTCGTAACAATTTGGCGAGTTCCAAGATCCAGGAAGTCGCAATCATTATCACTTCCTGGGTGTTTTATTCTGACGATGATGACGATGTCGTCGCCGATGATGATGATGATAGCAACGATAACGCTGACATTGATGACGCTGATGAAGATAATGATGTTGAAGATGATCATGAAGATGTAAATAATGTTAATAATGACGACGACGACGATGATAATCGCGACGTTGACGACGATCATGATGATCGTCACGACGCTGACCGTGATGATGATGACAATGACGACGGTCGTTGGTTCTGCCCGTGCAGTTTCACAACGCCCCTGTGGAATATGAGCAAGTGCTGAAATACCTGAACATCGTCTTCACCGTGCTCTTCTTCATGGAGTGCCAGCTCAAGATCATCGCCTTCGGGACCCTGGTGAGCCGCTCCGCACCTCACCTGCGCACGGTAGAAGTTGATGCCGCTGGTCGCGTTTTTATAAAAAACGACACGAGGCAGACAGAGAGGGGAGAGAGTTTTTGCCGGCTGGTGTGCAGGCGGGCAAAGGAGCAGGTGGTGACGTCTCCGCGCCCCCCCCACCCCCCAACCATAATCAGTAAGCGAGCGAATATCACAACCAATTCTGTATCCCTCCACCTTGGACGCCCCGCGGTGACCAGCGTGGTGAAGTATGGTCAGCCAAGCAGCTGAGATGACGGCCGGCCAGCCGGCCGGCATAGCGGTGGCCGGGCGGATTGTTACGGCGAGGGATCGTGGCCGCGGCCGTTAGTCCAGCAGTGGATCGACCACGGCTGATGGCATGGACAAATGCAGAGACGGGAGACGGGTGGTGGCGGACGGCGATGGACGGCCGCGTTGTCGTCATCGTTGTCGTCATCGTTGTTTTTGTTGACGCGTCTCTGCTCAGAACTACTTCAAAGACTCGTGGAACATATTCGACTTTGTCACGGTGATTGGCAGCGTGACGGATATCGTGGTGACGGAGCTCATCAAGGTGAGCAGCACCGGCGGTGAAACACCGCCAACGTGTACCGGTCGCCAGCCGGCCGCTGCTTCATCTCGCGCTTGCATCTATCCTCCATCCCGCTCCTTACTGTACCATCCACATTCACGCTCCCGCCATTCCTCCACCATCGCCTCCTTCCCCTGCTGCCATATCAACATTATTTGTCCAAACCCGGTTACTCACGGCATACTACCCCAGCCGTCTTTCCCTTAGTTTGGCATTTTGTACCGTAGTCGGTAAGCACTGTCAAGCGCCTCGGCGATAGTCGCCTTTATGAATCTAAAATAGAATAGAATAGACACGCACACACGTGCATGCACACGCACGCACACGCACGCACACGCATACACACGCACGCACACGCACGCAAACGCATGCACACGCATGCACGCACACACACGCATGCACGTGCGTGCACACGCACGCACGTGCATGCACACGCACACGCACGCACGTGGACGCACACGCACGCACACGCACGTGGACGCACACGCACGCACACGCACGTGGACGCACACGCATGCACACGCACGTGCACGCACACGCATGCACGCACACGCACGTGGACCGGTGACACCGGGCGGCCACACAACGCCGACGTCGTTCCGCGCTTCCGTTCGGTCCGCACGCCGCGCGGACGAGACGGTGGATGGACGCACAGACACGTGAGCGACCTCGCCCCCCCCCAACAGAAGAAGAATCTGAACCTCAGTTTCCTGCGGCTCTTCCGAGCGGCACGGCTCATCAAGCTGCTGCGCCAGGGCTACACCATCCGCATCCTGCTGTGGACCTTCGTGCAGTCCTTCAAGGTGGGTGCACCCGGCGCGGCGTCGCCGCCTGCGTCCAGCGGGCGGCGACGGCGCCGCAGCCTCTTCGTGACGCCTGAGCTGAGGGCGGCGTTTGAGTGCGGTGTCTCAGTGAGTGTGGTGTCTCAGTGCGGTGTCTGAGTGAGTACGGTGTCTCAGTGAGTGTGGTGTCTGAGTGAGTGCGGTGTCTGAGTGAGTGTGGTGTCTGAGTGAGTACGGTGTCTCAGTGAGTGTGGTGTCTCAGTGCGGTGTCTGAGTGCGGTGTCTGAGTGAGTGCGGTGTCTGAGTGCGGTGTCTGAGTGTGTGCGGTGTCTGAGTGAGTGCGGTGTCTGAGTGAGTGCGGTGTCTGAGTGAGTGCGGTGTCTGAGTGAGTGCGGTGTCTGAGTGCGGTGTCTGAGTGAGTGCGGTGTCTGAGTGAGTGCGGTGTCTGAGTGTGTGCGGTATCTGAGTGTGGTGTCTCAGTGAGTGCGGTGTCTCAGTGAGTGCGGTGTCTGAGTGCGGTGTCTCAGTGAGTGCGGTATCTGAGTGAGTGCGGTGTATGAGTGAGTGCGGTGTTTAAGTGTGGTGTCTGAGTGTGTGCGGTATCTGAGTGCGGTGTCTCAGTGAGTGCGGTGTCTGAGTGTATGCGGTATCTGAGTGCGGTGTTTAAGTGTGGTGTCTGAGTGTGTGCGGTGTCTGAGTGCGGTGTTTAAGTGTGGTGTCTGAGTAAGTGTGGTGTCTGAGTGTGTGCGGTGTCTGAGTGCGGTGTTTAAGTGTGGTGTCTGAGTGAGTGCGGTGTCTGAGTGAGTGTGGTGTCCGAGTGAGTGCGGTGTCTGAGTGAGTGTGGTGTCTCAGTGAGTGTGGTGTCTGAGTGAGTACGGTGTCTGAGTGTGGTGTCTCAGTGCGGTGTCTGAGTGCGGTGTCTGAGTGAGTGCGGTGTCTGAGTGAGTGCGGTGTCTGAGTGAGTGCGGTGTCTGAGTGAGTGCGGTGTTTAAGTGTGGTGTCTGAGTGTGCGGTGTCTCAGTGAGTGCGGTGTCTCAGTGAGTGCGGTGTCTGAGTGAGTGCGGTGTCTGAGTGTGTGCGGTATCTGAGTGCGGTGTTTAAGTGTGGTGTCTGAGTGTGTGCGGTGTCTGAGTGCGGTGTTTAAGTGTGGTGTCTGAGTAAGTGTGGTGTCTGAGTGTGTGCGGTGTTTGAGTGCGGTGTTTAAGTGTGGTGTCTGAGTGAGTGCGGTGTCTGAGTGAGTGTGGTGTCCGAGTGAGTGCGGTGTCTGAGTGCGGTGTCTCAGTGAGTGTGGTATCTGAGTGTGTGCGGTGTCCGAGTGAGCTCGGTGTCCGAGTTTGGTGTCCGAGCGCGGTCTGTCCGACGGAGCGCGGTCTGTCCGAGTGAGTGCGGTGTGTCCGAGTAGCGGTGTGCCTGCGCCGACTGTCTGCCCACATGCCCGCGTCGTGCCGTGCGTCCCCAGGCCCTGCCCTACGTGTGCCTCCTCATCGCGATGCTCTTCTTCATCTACGCCATCATCGGCATGCAGGTCGGCACCGCACACACACACACACACCGTAGACTCACACACACACACACCGTAGACTCACACACACACACACCGTAGACTCACACACACACACACCGTAGACTCACACACACACACCGTAGACTCACACACACACACCGTAGACACACACACACACACCGTAGACACACACACACACCCCGTAGACTCACACACACACACCGTAGACACACACACACCGTAGACTCACACACACACACCGTAGACACACACACACACACCGTAGACTCATACACACACCGTAGACTCACACACACACCGTAAACACATACACACACACCGTAGACTCACACACACACACCGTAGACTCACACACACACACCGTAGACTCACACACACACACACCGTAGACTCACACACACACACCGTAGACTCACACACACACACCGTAGACACACACAGACCGTAGACTCACACACACACACCGTAGACTCACACACACACACCCACACCGTAGACACACACACACACCGTAGACTCACACACACACACACACCGTAGACACACACACACACACACCGTAGACTCACACACACACCGTAGACTCACACACACACCGTAGACACACACACACACACCGTAGACTCACACACACACACCGTAGACTCACACACACACACACCGTAGACTCACACACACACACCGTAGACACACACACCGTAGACTCACACACACACACCGTAGACTCACACACACACACACCGTAGATACACACACACACCGTAGACTCACACACACACACCGTAGACTCACACACACACACCGTAGACTCACACACACACACCGTAGACTCACACACACACACCGTAGACTCACACACACACCGTAGACACACACACACCGTAGACTCACACACACACCGTAGATTCACACACACGCACCGTAGACACACACACACACACCGTAGACTCACACACACACACACACCGTAGACTCACACACACACACCGTAGACACACACACACACACCGTAGTCTCACACACACACACCGTAGACTCAAAATCACACACCGTAGACTCTCACACACACACACACCGTAGACTCACACACACACACCGTAGACACACACACACCGTAGACTCACACACACACACACACCGTAGACACACACACACACACCGTAGACTCACACACACACACACACCGTAGACTCACACACACACCGTAGACACACACACACACACCGTAGACTCACACACACACACCGTAGACTCACACACACACACCGTAGACTCACACACACACACCGTAGACTCACACACACACCGTAGACACACACACACACACCGTAGACACACACACACACCGTAGACTCACACACACACACCGTAGACTCACACACACACACCGTACACACACACACCGTAGACACACACACACATACCGTAGACTCACACACACACACACACCGTAGACTCACACACACACACCGTAGATACACACACACACCGTAGACTCACACACACACACACACACCGTAGACTCATTCACACACACACACGGTAGACTTACACACACACACCGTAGACTCACACACACCGTAGACTCACACACACCGTAGACACACACACACACCGTAGACTCACACACACACACACCGTAGACTCACACACACACACACCGTAGACTCATACACACACACCGTAGACTCACACACACCGTAGACTCACACACAAACACCGTAGACTCACACACACACCGTAGACACACACACACACACACCGTAAACTCACACACACACCGTAGACTCACACACTTACACCGTAGACTCACACACACACACCGTAGACACACACACACACACCGTAGACTCACACACACACACCGTAGATACACACACACACCGTAGACTCACACTCACACACACACATCGTAGACTCACACACACACACCGTAGGCACACACACCGTAGACTCACACACACACCGTAGACTCACACACACACACCGTAGACTCACACACACACACCGTAGACTCACACACACACACCGTAGACTCACACACACACACACACCGTAGACACACACACACACACACCGTAGACTCACACACACACACACACCGTAGACTCACACACACACACCGTAGACACACACACACACACCGTAGACTCACACACACACACCGTAGACTCACACACACCGTAGACTCACACACACACACCGTAGACTCACACACACACCGTAGACACACACACACACACACCGTAGACACACACACACACACACCGTAGACTCACACACACACACCGTAGACTCACACACACACACCGTAGACTCACACACACACACCGTAGACACACACACACATACCGTAGACTCACACACACACACACACACCGTAGACTCACACACACACACACCGTAGACACACACACACACACACCGTAGACTCACACACACACACACCGTAGACTCACACACACACACCGTAGACACACACACACACACCGTAGACTCACACACACACGCCGTAGACTCACACACACACCGTAGACTCACACACACACACCGTAGACACACACACACACACCGTAGACTCACACACACACACCGTAGACACACACACACACCGTAGACTCATACACACACACCGTAGACTCACACACACACACCGTAGACTCACACACACACACCGTAGACACACACACACATACCGTAGACTCACACACACACACCGTAGACTCTCACACACACACACACACCGTAGATACACACACACACCGTAGACTCACACACACACACACCGTAGACTCACTCACACACACACACGGTAGACTCACACACACACACCGTAGACACACACACACACACCGTAGACTCACACACACACCGTAGACTCACACACACACACCGTAGACACACACACACACCGTAGACACACACACACCGTAGACTCGCACACACGCACCGTAGACACACACACACACCGTAGACCCACACACACACCGTAGACTCACACACACACCGTAGACACACACACACACACACGGTAGACTCACACACACACACCGTAGACTCACACACACACACCGTAGACTCACACACACACACCGTAGACTCACACACACACACCGTAGACTCGCACACACCGTAGACTCACACACACACACCGTAGACTCACACACACACACACCGTAGACTCACACACACACACCGTAGACTCACACACACACACCGTAGACTCACACACACACCGTAGACACACACACACTGTAGACTCACACACACACCGTAGACTCGCACACACGCACCGTAGACACACACACATACACCGTAGACTCACACACACACACACCGTAGACTCACACACACACACCGTAGACTCACACACACACACCGTAGACTCACAAACACACACGGTAGACTCACACACACACGCCGTAGACTCACACACACACACACACCGTAGACACACACACACACACCGTAGACTCACACACACACACACCGTAGACTCACACACACACACCGTAGACTCACACACACACCGTAGACTCACACACACACCGTAGACACACACACACCGTAGACACACACACACACCGTAGACTCACACACACACCGTAGACGCACACACACACCGTAGACACACACACACACCGTAGACTCACACACACACACACCGTAGACTCACACACACCATAGACTCACACACACACACACACCGTAGACTCACACACACACACCGTAGACTCACACACACACACCGTAGACTCACACATACACCATAGACACACACACACCGTAGACTCACACACACACACACACACCGTAGACTCACACACACACACCGTAGACACACACACACACCGTAGACTCACACACACACACCGTAGACTCACAAACACACACCGTAGACTCACACACACACACCGTAGACTCACACACACACACACCGTAGACACACACACACACACCGTAGACTCACACACACACACCGTAGACTCACACACACACACACCGTAGACTCACACACACACCGTAGACTCACACACACACACACCGTAGACTCACACACACACACACCGTAGACTCACACATACACCGTAGACACACACACACCGTAGACTCACACACACACACACCGTAGACTCACACACACACACACCGTAGACTCACACACACACACCGTAGACACACACACACACACACCGTAGACTCACACACACACACCGTAGACTCACACACACACACTGTAGACTCACACACACACACACCGTAGACACACACACACCGTAGACTCACACACACACACCGTAGACTCACACACACACACCGTAGACACACACACACACACCGTAGACTCACACACACGCCGTAGACTCACACACACACACCGTAGACACACACACACACCCTTCACCTCTAACCCCTCACCTCTCACCCCCTCACCCCCTCACCCCCTCACCCCTCACCTCTCACCCCTCACCTCTCACCCCTCACCTCTCACCCCTCACCTCCCTTCCCCTCACCTCTCTTCCCCTCATCCCTCACCTCTCACCCCTCACCTCTCACTCCGTCACCCCTCACCCCTCACCCCCACCCGTCACCCTACCCCAGGTGTTTGGTAACATCAAGCTGAATGACGACACGGCCATCAAGGAGCACAACAACTTCCAGAACTTCTTCCAGGCACTCATGTTGCTCTTCAGGTGCCCTGCATGTGAATGTCTTGTGAACGTCATGTGAACGTCATGTGAATGTCACGTGAACGTCACGTGAATGTCATGTGAACGTCACGTGAACGTCACGTGAACGTCACGTGAATGTCACGTGAACGTCATATGAACGTCATGCTTTGTGATATTTGCATTGGCCTCTGTTGCGGTCTACTTTTACCGGTGGTGGTGGTGGCGAGGCCATGGGGGAGGCTGGACCTCCGGTGTAGGCCCAATCAGTTCAGACACAACGCGTAATATTATCTATCATCGTCAGAGACACGTTTTTTTGCATGTTTTGCCACGGTGCACGTGTTCCACCTTATAACAGTGCGCATGTTCCACGTTATAACGGTGTGCGTGTTCCACGTTATAACGGTGCACGTTTTCCACGTTATAACGGTGCGCGTGTTCCACGTTATAACGGTGCACGTGTTCCACGTTATAACGGTGCGCGTGTTCCACGTTATAACGGTGTGCGTGTTCCACGTTATAACGGTGCGCGTGTTCCACGTTATAACGGTGCGCGTGTTCCACGTTATAACGGTGTGCGTGTTCCACGTTATAACGGTGCGCGTGTTCCACGTTATAACGGTGCACGTGTTCCACGTTATAACGGTGCGTGTATTTCTCGTTATAACGGTGCGCGTGTTCCACATTATAACGGTGGGTGTGTTCCACGTTATAACGGTGCGCGTGTTCCTCGTTATAACGGTGCGCGTGTTCCGCTTTATAACGAGGAATACGCGCACCGTTATAACCCACCCACGGGTAGGGAGTGAGCTTGGCGACATGTGTGGCGATCCACCAACCCTGGCCACTGCCTCCACAATGGCGCTGAATCACAGGCGGCACCGCCACGTGCAGCGTGGCACCGCTGGCATCGCCGTCAGCGCCGGGACACAGACAGGGCCGCCACGTCACTGGGGTGATGGACGCTGACGCGTGCGGCGCGTGCGGTGGGTGTGCCGTGGGCGGTGCGTGTGCAGGAGCGCGACGGGCGAGGCGTGGCACGAGATCATGCTGGCGTGCCTGAGTGGGCGCGAGTGCGCCAAGGGCACGGACATCTTCGAGAAGGACTGTGGCAGCGACTTTGCCTACTTCTACTTCGTCTCTTTCATCTTCCTCTGCTCCTTCCTGGTGCGTCACCTGCACCAGCAGCAACAGCAGCAGTAGTAGTAGTAGCAGCAGCAGTAGTAGCAGTAGTAACAGCAGTAGTAGTAGTAGCAGCAACAGACCCAATGACCCTAGCCCCCATGGCCCCTGGGCTCTAGTGCGAATGAGATTCATTCTGGTCTCTTGAGATCTGACACAGTTACACAAAATCAACTGTTACTCACCCACTCACCAACTCACTCACCAAATCACTTACCCACTCATCTACTAACTTACCAACTCACCCACTCTCCAAATCACTTACCCACTCATCTACCCACTTACTCGCCCACTCACTCACCCACTTACCCACTCACCTCCTCCCTAACTCACCGACTCACCCAGGTCCCTCTTACGAGTGAGACTGTCATCCTGGTCCTCCTGACTTCTCACCTTGGCTCGGAAAAATCACCTGGACACTCGAACCTGCTGGGGGTTAATTGACTCCGTCTCCGTGTCCCCTTGTCCCGTCTCCGTGTGTCCCATCTCCGTGTGTCCCGTCTCCGTGTGTCCCATCCCCGTGTGTCCTGTCCCCATGTGTCCCGTCTCCCTGTGTCCTGTCCCCGCGTGTCCTGTCCCTGTGTCCTGTCCCCGTGTGTCCCGTCCCCGTGTCCCGTCACCAGATGCTGAACCTCTTCGTGGCGGTCATCATGGACAACTTTGAGTACCTGACACGAGACTCCTCCATCCTGGGCCCGCACCACCTGGACGAGTTTGTGAGGATTTGGGGGGAGTACGATCCCGCGGCTACGTGAGTAGAGCCCGCAGAGCCCCCCACTAATGACGCATCCCAGAGGACCACACAGAGCCCCCCACTAATGACGCATCCCATAGGACCGCACAGAGCCCCCCACTAATGACGCATCCCAGAGGACCACACAGAGCCCCCCACTAATGACGCATCCCATAGGACCGCACAGAGCCCCCCACTAATGACGCATCCCAGAGGACCACACAGAGCCCCCCACTAATGACACATCCCATAGGACCGCACAGAGCCCCCCACTAATGACAACCCAGAGAACCGCACAGAGCCCCCCCCCCCACTAATGACACATCCCAGAGGACCACACAGAGCCCCCCACTAATGACGCATCCCAGAGGACCACACAGAGCCCCCCACTAATGACACATCCCAGAGGACCGCACAGAGCCCCCCACTAATGACGCATCCCAGAGGACCGCACAGAGCCCCCCACTAATGACATATCCCAGAGGACCGCACAGAGCCCCCCACTAATGACACATCCCAGAGGACTGCACAGAGCCCCTCACTAATGACACATCCCAGAGGACCACACAGAGCCCCCCCCACTAATGACACATCCCAGAGGACCGCACAGAGCCCCCCACTAATGACACATCCCAGAGGACCACACAGAGCCCCCCCCCCCACTAATGACACATCCCAGAGGACCACACAGAGCCCCCCACTAATGACACATCCCAGAGGACCACACAGAGCCCCCCGCTAATGACACATCCCAGAGGACCACACAGAGCCCCCCACTAATGACACATCCCAGAGGACCACACAGAGCCCCCCCACTAACGGGACATCGCAGACACGCACGACGAGAGACAGCTGCCCTGCTGGACACACAAAGAGACAGACTGACTGACCCAGCAGTACACAGACACACGCACATATTTAATGTACACATCGATGTTAGAGGCACGCTAGTCAGACAAGATAGACAGTTCAACAGATAGACAATAGGATAAGCGGATGGATAGACAGCCAGACCCATGGATGGATTGATGGACAGGCCGAGAGAGAGAGAGAAAGACATACGTGAAAGTCTAATGGACAGATACGCTGGCAGACAGAAGGGACCGGTGGACAGACGGATGGACAGTCTGTGGGGGGGAGATGATTGAAGGATTTGGAGGAGTAAAGCCACCACCAAACCTCCCTGGTTTGGCCCTAGCAGTCCTGGTCGTTTCAGAACGGCTGTCCCCGTTTGACAGTCGTGTGACGAGCAGAACCTCATCTGTAGCAGATTAGAATCTGAATCTTTGTACTGGAAGAATCCAATGCCCCAGAAAGCTCTTTTTCACAGATGCCCGGGCTCTCGGTGGTAGCTCTGTGATATCCACTTCCGTGGGCCATTCTGTGTGGACCAGAGGGTCAGGATCACAATATTTGTTTATGCTGGGAGGCATCCAATGAGATGCGAGAGCTCCTTTTCACGGATGTCCAGTGTCGGCATCTCAGTGGTAGCTCTGTAATATCCGCTTCTGCGAGGTCGCTCTCTAATGACACGGAGGAGGAGGGAGGAAGGGGGGAGGGAGGGGGAGGGAGGGGGAGGAGGAGGGAGGAGGAGGAGGAAGGGAGGAGAAGGAGGAGGGAGGAAGAGGAGGAGGGAGGAGGGAGGAAGAGGGGGGAGGGAGGAGGGGGAAGGGAGGAGGGGAGAGGGGGGGGAGGGAGGAGGGGGGAGGGAGGAGGGGGGAGGGAGGAGGAGGGAGAATGGGGAAGGAGGGAGGAAGAGGAAGGAGGAGGAAGGGAGGAGGAGGGAGGAGGAAGGAGGGGGAGGAGGAAGAGGAAGGGAGGAGAGGAGGGAGGGAGGAGGAGGGAGGGAGGGAGAGGAGGAGGGAGGAAGAGGAAGAGGGGGAGGAGGAGGAGGAGAGATTTCCGAAGGGATTCTTCTTCGCGTCACGACGACGTCATGATCACCGCTCGACCTTCGCTTCCTCATTTTTCACATCGCAAAAATTTGCTCAACTCCTCCGGGTGAAATGGGGAGACGGAAGGAAAAACGGTCAAAACAATGCCCGTGAAACAGTAAACATGAAACTTTGAAACGATGACATTTTAGTAAATTATTATTCGTGATAGAATCGAGAGGTGGAAGTGGAATCCATTCCCGGCGCGGAACCAAATCCTGCCGCTTGCAACGTCGCTCGCCACACTTCACCAAACCTTGTTGTGTTACTGTTGCCATCTTTTTGTTTGTTTACCGCCATCCCACCCCCGCACCCCTTCCTGCGAGAGGGCGCTGCTCCGGTTTTTAAGCGGCCGTCAGCGCGACAGGAAGCCCCTTGGCTCCCCGGGTGAACGACGTTGACGCCGCATGTTTCGAAATCCCTTTGCCCCACCCCAACGCCAACGGAGGGAGCGGTGCCCCCCAAGCGCCATCCGCTTCCGTGGATGGCGCTGGCGAACATTTGTTTTTAACAAAGTCGCCGATTGTGTTCACTTGTCCGCATTGGATATCCGCTGCGCGGGTTTTTATATCGGAAAGATCTGGGCAGATTTGATATGGAGATTTTTTTTTATTTCCCACTTCCGAGAGCTGCGTCCTCACAGAGGCTTGGCGCAGCGACGGGCGACACGTCGCTACAAAGCTAAAAACCACATGGCCGTGAGCACTGCCCGTCCCGAAACGTCAAACTTTTTAAATAGGGCACTAGATTAATTACTATTCAAGAATACACACATTCAATGTTACTCTTTAGGTCTTTAGGTAAAGTCACGTGAATTTTTTTTTTCGCCTGAGGACGATTGCTCGTGTTGCGATCAAAACGTCGTGATTTTTATTATTTTTCTATCTACGTGATTTTACCGAAAGACCCAAAGAGTATGAATTCCTGCAGTCACGAAAGCTTTAAGTCAAGATTACACTTTCAATGTGTTTATTTTCCGGTTAATATCAATGAAAATATAAACTTTCGGCAGGCGCCTGGGTAGGGAAGCGGATTTGGGGGGTGATTACCGCTCCTGCCGTTGCCACCGCGTCACTGCCCCGGTACGGAGCGGCGATCCCCGGTGACACCGCCAGCGGCACAGCGGCACAGCGGTGCCGCTGTGCCGCTGTGCTGGGGATGTCCGGCGCCTTGCAACGGTCTAGCCTCACTGGAGCAGCGCTCCGATGCCTCCCCTCCCCCTCCAGACGCTAACTCCCCACTACCGTGCCATCCTCACCCCCCTCACCCCTCTCTCACACCCCTCACGTCCTCACCCCTCTTTCCCTCACCACCCTCACCCCTCTCACCCCCCTCACCCCTCTCACCCCTCTTTCCCTCACCCCTCTCACCCCTCTTTACCTCACCCTCTCTCCCCTCACTCCTCACCCTCTCTCCCCTCACCACCCTCACCCCCCTTTCCCTCACCCCCCTCACCCCTCTTTCCCTCAACCCCCTCACCCCTCTTTCCCTCATCCTCTCTCCCCTCACCACCCTCACCCCCCTTTCCCTCACCCCCCTCACCCCTCTTTCCCTCACCCCCTCACCCCTCTTTCCCTCACCCCCCTCACCCCTCTTTCCCTCATCCTCTCTCCCCTCACCACCCTCACCCCCCTTTCCCTCACCCCCCTCACCCCTCTTTCCCTCACCCCCCTCACCCCTCTTTCCCTCACCCCCCTCACCCCTGCCATTGCCTGCTGCCCCCACCCCACCCACACCACCTCACCGCTGCGGGCGATGGCTGCTAGCGGGCGCATCCAGTTCTGGGACCTCTACGACATGCTGAGGGTGATCGCGCCTCCGCTGGGGCTGGGCAAGCGGTGTCCACAGCGCGTGGCCTACAAGGTGCAGACAACGAGAGGGGTGGGGGGGGGGCCTTCAGCCGAGATCGTCGTCCGTGTCTGCTGCACCTTCACCGTCATCATCATCATCAGCAGCATCAGGATCGTCATCATCATCGGCAGCAGCATCAGGGTCGTCATCATCATCGGCAGCAGCATCAGGGTCGTCATCATCATCGGCATCATCATCAGGATCGTCATCATCATCGGCATCATTATCAGGGTCGTCATCATCATCGGGAGCAGCGGCAGCGTTGTCATCAGCAGCGTTACGATCGTCGTCACGATTCTGTGCTGTTCCTGCACGTGATACTAGCAGCATCAATGGTCAGGAGCTCGATGCCAATGTGGAGGTTCTGCTGCAGCTGCTGCTGCTACTGCTGCAGCAGCTGCTGCTACTGCTGCAGCTGCTGCAGCTGATGCAGCTGCTGCAGCTGATGCAGCTGCTGCTACTGCTGATGCAGCTGCTGCTACTGCTGCTGCTTCCTCCGGCCACGTCGAGAGGGCTTCAGCAGAGAGAGTTCGTGTCGTGTCGCTGTTCCTCCTCCTTCGTTGAAGTCGCTTAGACTACCACAGTGGGTTCACTGTGCGGTCCGTAGTTTGGCTGACGTCATAATGAGTATAACTATCGTACCTATCATTGTAACTTTCATTATTATAATTAGTCCACGTGCTCTGGGCGCTTCAATTCCTGGAGCAACAGACGCAGCCTGCGGTGGTCTCACAGCATGGGAGGCGTGGTGGTGGTGGCGATGATTGCTGTGTCGTCTAACCTAGGGACACCCCCAGTGGCAGCTGGTCCCTGTGTAATAGTCTGGGCAGGAGGTGGAGGGCTGGCGATGACTGATCGCCGCAAGGTGTGAATCCAAACTGAGAAACTTGCGGCGTAGGCTTCCAGGTTCGCCAAAATGTGGAGCACGGCGCCAGGGCCACGCACGGTGGCGTGCTGCTCTTACCCCAGTGACGTCACCAGGGGGTCTTTGACGCAGCGATAGCCGGGGCGGCCCACCGGACTCACGCCGCGAACCTCCGCCCAAGGGATCGTCGCCATCGCCAAGGGCCGCGAGCGATGACAGCGGACAGCTCGGATATATGAAAGGGGGAGGCCTTCATCTAGCAGCAGATAGATCGTGGCTGATGATGATGATGACGGTGGTGGCTGTGATGGCGAAGCAGCACAATCGCTCGAGCAGGGCCCACGAGCGAGTCGGCACCATTCCCATTCCGTCTCCCTTCTCACCGTCCCAGCCCCTCCGCCGCTGAACCTTTCCTACCCACCCCCTCCCTCCCTTGATTATACTTACGAGATGTTAACTACCTCGCCTGGTATGCAGGAGGTCGTCGTGGGTTCGATCCCGACCCCTGACGCCTGCTGCTGTATATTTGGAGTTTATGTGTCTCTCTCTCCCCGTGGTCGCGTGGATTTTTCTCCAGGGCCTCCGGTTTTTCCCCTCGCCACTTTGAGAATCGACGTCACCACGCGTTTAGCGGGATTTGGCTGCCGCTATGAATGTCCACGTGATGATGACGATGGTGATGATGACGATGGTGATGATGAGCCACTACGTTGAGCTATCGCTTGTGATAGCCAGGTCGCTTCAGACAACAGAGCTACATTACTCAGTGGTGGACCTTAAACCTGGTCAAATAAATAACATTTTGATTCTAGTTTTATATTCCGCACGGGCTGCGGTGTTATCGAATGGTCAGCAGAGGGCAGTGCCGCACAAAATCCTGTCCCTTTACAATCTCCCGTCCGCGCTTCCTGCAATCCACAAACCCGCAATGACCAGCGCGGTGAAGTATGGTCAGATGACTCCTGCGACCCGCGGATTGACACACGAGGGCAGTGCTGCTAAGTCTACGGGACTCCGTTGGAAGTCGTTGGGTCTCTATTTGAGTCCAGTACTATGGCTCTCTCTCTCTATGCGAGTCTATGGATCTCTATGCGAGTCTGTGGGTCTCTGTTAGTCTATGGATCTCTATGTGAGTCATTGGTGACCGGGGTGGAACCATGAACTGAACTGGTACTTGGGAACCCGGTATAATCGCTGTGGTTGGGCGGCTGAAATCCGGATTCGAACTCGGGAGGTTCCAAGTTGCCGGCTCGGCGCAGCCTCCACATGCTGCAGCAGCAGCAGCAGCGCGAGTCGTGGGTTCGACTCCACGTCCCGGTGTGGCTGTGCGCCTCCAGCTCCCCCCGGTTGCATTGGTCCACCCAGCGGCGGTCGACAGCTGCACCGCAGTCAGTCAGAAAGTCAGTCAGTCAATCAGAAAGTCAGTCAGAAAGTCAGAATGTCAGTCAGAATGTCAGTCAGTCAATCAGAAAGTCAGTCAGTCTGTCAGTCAATCAGAAAGTCAGTGAGTCTGTCAGTCAGAATGTCAGTTAGTCAATCAGAAAATCAGTTTATCAGAAAGTCAGTCAGTCTGTCAGTCAGAATGTCAGTTAGTCAATCAGAAAGTCAGTCAGTCTGTCAGTCAGAATGTCAGTCAGTCAATCAGAAAGTCAGTCAGTCTGTCAGTCAGAATATCAGTCAGTCAATCAGAAAATCAGTCAGTCAGAATGTCAGTCAATCAGAAAGTCACTCAGTCAGAATGTCAGTCAGACTGTTTGCGATCGGCAAGCCGCGGGTGGCGGTGGGGTAAAGTGTGGGTACTCCTCCCGCCTCTTCCGAGACTGTCTTTCTCAGCGTGGAAGAGTAGGCCAAGAACACTCTCAGCGTGGAAGAGTAGGCCAAGAACACCTTCTAGAGAGGGGGGCTCTCTGAAGCTCGCTTGAGTCGAGTTGGGGGAGAGGGGAGGGGCGCTTCTGCCAGCCGTGGCCGAGAGCGAGCGGGCGCCACGGTAGCTAGGAGATGTTAACTACCTCGCCTGATATGCAGGAGGTCGTGGGTTCGATCTCGACCCTGACGATGCCTGCTCCTGTATATTTGGTGATGATGGTAAGCCCACTACTCCGTTGAGCTATCATTTGTGATAGCCAGGTCAGGGCTTATGAAGAAAAGAACGGCATAGTTTCAGAATGTCAAGAAAATTGAGATTAATTTCAGGGCTGCGCCTTTACCTCTTGTCACTAACATGTGCACTCTTCTCTCCCACGTCCCACTTGTGTCTCGTTATATTCTTCGCTTATTACGTCCGTCTCATTATATTCATCCTTTATTATGTTATTTTTATTATGGTATGTTTATTGTGCTTCCGTTTTTTTTATTTCTTGTATAGACGCCTTGACCATTATCGTTTTGGTACATTGTTTGTTTATATTGTTTCACATTTTTGTTGTTGTAAGGTCCATGGGTTTCTCTCTCTGTCTGTCTCCGTCTCTCTCTCCCTCTGTCTCTCTCTCTTTGTCTCTCTCTCTGTCTCTCTCTCTGTCTCTCTCTATATCTCTGTCTCTTTATCTATGTCTCTCTCTCTCTGTCTCTCTCTCCCTCTGTCTCTCTATCTCTGTCTCTCTCTTCTCCCCACCACGTTTCACGTCTCTGTCTCTCTGGTCTCGTCTGTCCCCTCTTCTTCCATGGCACAATTGGAAAAACCCACCACAACTATTCCACCCCTTCTTGCTTTCTTTCCAACCGCCCCTGGCATGATGCTGCCGTCTATGGCGTTATCGTTTCGCTATTTTAAACGACACCGATCTTTTTTTGCCTGTTGGCCGCTATCGTTTTTCCACAATGCTATTAAATGATTTATAAACAATCCACTCCAATAAAAAAAATTGTAATGTTACTACGACTGTCATGTATCCCGCGATTTCAAATAACTGTTGCCGTTACGATGAATTCGGTCAAGCGGATCGTGTTTTCTTTACTTTTACAATCTGACTAACTTTGTTACCGTAAAACCGTGATTTTGACTCAACTCATTACCCCTCAAACTCAAATAAATGATCGATAAAACTTTAAAAAAACCGAAATGTCATTCGCTATCTTATCCCATGGTATGAGTTATTATTTATTTCCACATTATTTCGTTACAATCGACGAGAATATCGCCACTTCCACGAATCCTCTCTTCAATTTATTAACTTTCATTACAAATACAAATCGTACATTTGTCAAAATCGACGCTACCCCCACCACCCCACCACCATCGTTCCGTTAAGCGATTTAATTTCCGTTTACAAAAAACCGCCCGGTCGATTGGGTTCTAATCACCGCCGCCAATTATTATTAAATCACTATTATTATTCTATCACTATTATTTTTTTTCTTTCACTATTATTATTTGACTTATTATTCTATCACTATTATTACTATTTCACTATTATTATTTGACTTATTATTCTATCACTATTATTACTATTCTTTCACTATTATTATTTGACTATTATTATATCACTATTATTATTGTTTATACATTCTTTTTATATATTTTTTTGGAACGCGATGATGGTTTGCGCAGAGGACGCATAACGTACACGAAAATGTACGAGCTGCTCAAGCACATGTCACCTCCGCTGGGACTCGGGAAAAAATGTCCCGTACGGGTGGCGTACAAGGTCTGTAAGGAACCCTCCACGTACCCCAGCACCACTACATCACCCTCCACGTACCCCACAATTATACCCCCCATCCGTAAACTGGTCAGACGCTGCAAGTCTACAAGGGTGGGTGGCGCTGTTGGTCTGCGCCGTCAATGTCGCACTGTCTCACAGCCACGCTTCAACAACATCGCTTCTGTGTTCGCTTAACCAGGCGGCTCTTACAACCTTCGAATGCAGCCTTGCACCCCCTGTGGTTCTTCATCGTGAACAAATACAACGCACGATGTTAAAAACATACGGAGGGGTTGATGGAACAAAGTAAGTTGTAACTTAACAGTGCCCGTGGCTTAAATTTGTGTTTTCGATTATTTACCTTAGAAAAAAAAATATCTGGCCACATCTCGCCAACCCCCAGAAAAGGCATCTCGCACCCCCAGGGGATGCGTGAACCCCCAGGGGATGCGTGAGCCCCCAGGGGATGCGTGAACCCCCAGGGGATGCGTGAGCCCCCAGGGGATGCGTGAACCCCCAGGGGATGCGTGAACCCCCAGGGGATGCGTGAACCCCCAGGGGATGCGTGAACCCCCAGGGGATGCGTGAACCCCCAGGGGATGCGTGAACCCCCAGGGGATGCGCGCATCCCAGATTAAGAAGAAGAAGAAGACCCACTGGGTTAGACCCAGGTGGAGGGTGGGGGAGTCACCAAATCCTATAAACAACAAGACGAACCACTGTTTTCTAACTCGGTATCACATCATATAAAACACATATCACATTTTATAGGTGAGATGTAAAATAAAACCGACACTCACTCTCAATAGTTCAAGAGCCGCAGCAAAATACGCACGTGGTGAGCACGAGACGAGGTGGCTGGGTCCTTGCATGAACAACTCCACGGTCAACTTAGACTAACAATGTCTACTTATAATTAGACTAACAATGTTTACTTATAATTAGACTAACAATGTCTAATTATTATTAGACTAATAATGTCTAATTATAATTAGACTAACAATGTCTAATTATAATTAGACTAATAATGTCTAATTATAATTAGACTAATGTCTACCTATAATTAGACTAATGTCTACTTATAATTAGACTTACAATGTCTAATTATAATTAGACTAACAATCTATACTTATAATTAGACTAACAATGTATACTTATAATTAGACTAACAATGTCTAATTATAATTAGACTAACAATGTCTAATTATAATTAGACTAACAATGTCTAATTAGAATTAGACTAACAATGTATACTTATAATCAGACTAACAATGTCTAATTATAATTAGACTAATACTGTCTAATTATAATTAGACTAACAATGTCTAATTATAATTAGACTAACAATGTATAATTATAATTAGACTAACAATGTCTAATTATAATTAGACTAACAATGTATACTTATAATTAGACTAACAATGTATACTTATAATTAGACTAACAATGTCTAATTATAATTAGACTAACAATGTCTAATTATAATTAGACTAACAATGTCTAATTATAATTAGACTAACAATGTATACTTATAATCAGACTAACAATGTCTAATTATAATTAGACTAATGTCTAATTATAATTAGACTAACAATGTCTAATTATAATTAGACTAACAATGTATACTTATAATTAGACTAACAATGTCTAATTATAATTAGACTAACAATGTATACTTATAATTAGACTAACAATGTATACTTATAATTAGACTAACAATGTCTAATTATAATTAGACTAACAATGTCTAATTATAATTAGACTAACAATGTCTAATTATAATTAGACTAACAATGTATACTTATAATCAGACTAACAATGTCTAATTATAATTAGACTAATAATGTCTAATTATAATTAGACTAACAATGTCTAATTATAATTAGACTAACAATGTCTACTTATAATTAGACTAACAATGTTTACTTATAATTAGACTAACAATGTCTAATTATTATTAGACTAATAATGTCTAATTATAATTAGACTAACAATGTCTAATTATAATTAGACTAATAATGTCTAATTATAATTAGACTAATGTCTACTTATAATTAGACTAATGTCTACTTATAATTAGACTTACAATGTCTAATTATAATTAGACTAACAATCTATACTTATAATTAGACTAACAATCTATACTTATAATTAGACTAACAATGTCTAATTATAATTAGACTAACAATGTCTAATTATAATTAGACTAACAATGTCTAATTATAATTAGACTAACAATGTATACTTATAATCAGACTAACAATGTCTAATTATAATTAGACTAATAATGTCTAATTATAATTAGACTAACAATGTCTAATTATAATTAGACTAACAATGTATACTTATAATTAGACTAACAATGTCTAATTATAATTAGACTAACAATGTATACTTATAATTAGACTAACAATGTATACTTATAATTAGACTAACAATGTATACTTATAATTAGACTAACAATGTCTACTTATAATTAGACTAATGTCTACTTATAATTAGGCTAACAATGTCTACTTATAATTAGACTAACAATGTCTAATTATAATTAGACTAACAATGTTGACTTATTATTAGACTAACAATGTTGACTTATAATTAGACTAACAATGTTGACTTATAATTAGACTAACAATGTCTACTTATAATTAGACTAACAATGTTGACTTATAATTAGACTTACAATGTTGACTTATAATTAGACTAACAATGTCTACTTATAATTAGACTAACAATGTCTGCTTATAATTAGACTAACAATGTCTACTTATAATTAGACTACCAATGTCTAATTATAATTAGACTAACAATGTCTAATTGTAATTATACTAACAGTATCTAATTATAATTAGACTAACAATGTCTACTTAGAATTAGACTAACAATGTCTACTTAGAATTAGACTAACAATGTCTAATTATAATTATACTAACAATGTCTAATTATAATTAGACTAGCAATGTTTACTTATAATTAGACTAACAATGTCTACTTATAATTAGACTAACAATGTCTAATTTTTATGAAACTAACAATGTCTACTTAAAATTAGACTAACAATATCTAATTATAATTAGACCAACAGTCTAATTCTAATTAGACTATCAATGTCTAATTATAATTCGACTGATAATGTCTAATTATAATTAGACTAACAATGTCTACTTAAAATTAGACTAACAATGTCTAATTATAATTAGACTAACAATGTCTAATTATAATTAGACTAACAATGTTTAATTATAATTAGACTAACAATGTCCACTCGTACTATCGTACCGTGCTAATCGGAGTGTGCGGGGGGGGGGGCAACACGAAATACACAATAAGACATCAGGAATCACCAAGAGATGCTGATGATGATAATGATGCCAGAATCACCAAAAGCTGCTGCTGATGATGATGCCAGAATCACCAAAAGCTGATGATGATGCTGCTGATGATTCTGATGCAGGATGCAATCTCCGGCGATACGCGAATTGTTGATTTGTCAGCCGCTGGGTGGTGGAGGTCCATCGTAAAACAATGGACATCGTTACCCACACGATCTTACCCAAACTAATCGCATACCATCCTGCGTCTTCCCGTAGGTTGTGTTCTTGTTCGATTGCCGTGTTGTTCTATTGTGTTGTTCTGTTGTGTTGTTCTATCGTCGTGCTGTTATTGTTGACAGTTTGTTGGTGTCTGTTGTGGTCATTATCGTTGTGTTGTGTGTGTTGTTGTTGACGTAGTTTGTTGGTGTGTCTGTTGTGCTCACTATCGTTGTGTTGTTGACATAGTTTGTTGGTGTGTCTGTTGTGGTCACTATCGTTGTGTTGTGTGTGTTGTTGTTGACATAGTTTGTTGGTGTGTCTGTTGTGGTCACTATCGTTGTGTTGTGTGTGTTATTGTTGACACAGTTTGTTTGTGTGTCTGTTGTGGTCATTATCGTTGTGTTGTGTGTGTTGTTGTTGACATAGTTTGTTGGTGTGTCTGTTGTGGTCACTATCGTTGTGTTGTGTGTGTTGTTGTTGACATATTTTGTTGGTGTGCCTGTTGTGGCCATTATCGTTGTGTTGTGTGTGTTATTGTTGACATAATTTGTTGGTGTGTCTGTTGTGGCCACTATCGTTGTGTTGTGTGTGTTGTTGTTGACATAGTTTGTTGGTGTGTCTGTTGTGGTCACTATCGTTGTGTTGTGTGTGTTGTTGTTGACATAGTTTGTTGGTGTGTCTGTTGTGGTCATTATCGTTGTGTTGTGTGTGTTATTGTTGACATAGTTTGTTGGTGTGTCTGTTGTGGCCACTATCGTTGTGTTGTGTGTGTTGTTGTTGACATAGTTTGTTGGTGTGTCTGTTGTGGTCACTATCGTTGTGTTGTGTGTGTTATTGTTGACATAGTTTGTTGGTGTGTCTGTTGTGGTCATTATCGTTGTGTTGTGTGTGTTATTGTTGACATAGTTTGTTGGTGTCTGTTGTGGTCACTATCGTTGTGTTATGTGTGTTATTGTTGACATAGTTTGTTGGTGTGTCTGTTGTGGTCACTATCGTTGTGTTGTGTGTGTTGTTGTTGACATAGTTTGTTGGTGTGTCTGTTGTGGCCACTATCGTTGTGTTGTGTGTGTTGTTGTTGACATAGTTTGTTGGTGTGTCTGTTGTGGCCACTATCGTTGTGTTGTGTGTGTGTCATTGTTGACATAGTTTGTTGGTGTGTCTGTTGTGGCCACTATCGTTGTGTTGTGTGTGTTGTTGTTGACATAGTTTGTTGGTGTGTCTGTTGTGGTCACTATCGTTGTGTTGTGTGTGTTATTGTTGACATAGTTTGTTGGTGTGTCTGTTGTGGTCACTATTGTTGTGTTGTGTGTGTTATTGTTGCGGTCTTGGCTGTTGGTGGTGTGATATCGTCGTTCTGGCTGCTGTTGTATTGTCATGTTGTTGGCATGGTATTATGGTGTTGCCACTGTGATATCATGTTGATATTGTTGATGCTTTGTCATTGGTGATGTTGACATGCTGCTGCTCGTCTGCCTGTTAGTGTTGTTGCTGATGTTGACACTTGTTGATGTTGCGGCTGTTTTGTTTTTGCTGTAGTTGTTGCTGTTGATACCGTTGGTGCTCCTGTTGTTGTTGCTCGTGTTGTTGTTGTGGCTCCTGTTGCTGCTGTTGATGTTGTTATTGCCGTAGTTGTTGCTCGTGTTTGATGTTGTTGATGGTGCTCCTGTTGTTGATATTGTGCCTGCGTGCTCCCCGCTAGCGCTTGGTGCGGATGGACATGCCGATCGCGGAGGATCGCACCGTGCACTTCACCACCACACTCATGGCGCTCATCCGCACCGCCCTGGACATCAAGATAGCCAAGGGTGGGCACACACAGACACAACAACAACCGCCATTCACCACTAAGTGGGGGTGACGTCACCACGACGCTTGTGCCAGGCTATGTGCACCCTGAGGCCACGTGAAGTGTCGAACGCCCGCTGGCAGGAGGTCACGGGGCAGACCCAGGTGCCACGGGTCGACTGACTGAGATGACTGGCTGATGCACCACCTGTGCCCCCTACTGTGCCAACCTGCTATGCTTTAGCCACCCGGCGCTCTGCTCGTTGTTCTGAGCGTCGCTCATCCGCCCTCCGTTGTTGTTGGAGGGCGACTACCTCCAACTGCCCAGTAGCGTCCTTCACGAGCCTCCTCCACAGAGGCCGATCTTGACACCGCTGGAACCAGTCATCGGCAAGTCCACTCAGCTCCACGACCTCCTGTAACACATCACTCCATCTCTTCTCTAGCCTGTGCCGCGCCCGTTTAGCCCCCTCAATCCGGCCGAACAAAAGCTGTTTCGGCATGCGGTGGCTGGGCATGCGGGCTACATGACCCAGCCATCGCAGCCTTGCCCGCCGGAGGAGCTCACCGATGGGACCTTGCCCAGATCTTTCAAGGATTTGTGAGCTCCTCACACAATCCAATCTGGTTAAACCCAGGATGGATCGTAGGCAGGCCAGCCTAAATGTTTCTAACCGGCGAAGATGTTCCATTAGGGGGGTCCACGTTTCGCAAGCGTAGAGAAGGGAGGGAATGACCGTGGCCGAAAAGACCTGAAGCTTAGTGCAGAGCGACAGACCAGGTAGCTTCCACACAGCGCTGCGCAACCGATGAAAGATATTGCCGCTCGACTGATTCGGAGTGAGACTTCTGCTGTTAAACTGGAGCCGGTCATAAGCACACTGCCCAGGTATGGGAAACTCTCCACTCGCTCCATAACTGCCCCATCACCGATTGGGAGTTGTAGGGGTGTAGTGTCCGATGGTACAAAATACCCAGACAGGTGCTTAGTTTTGGTGGGGCTGATGGTAAGGCCCCACCTCTTAGTGGCACGCTCCAGTCTCAGCAGCAGCGTCTCCAACTCTTTCTCTGAATGAGCAGCTATTACCAAATCATCAGCATACATAACGTGGTTGAGCAATAGGGAGCCATCCCTTGACCGCACCCGGGCATCGATCAGCCTCCCATTATATCTGTACCATATGGAGATTCCCCCGGTACACCTATTGAAGGCTGCACGAACTACGTGGTCAAAATAGATGTTAAATAATGTGGGAGCCAGAGGACATCCCTGTCGCAGCCCAAGGTGTACAGGGAATGGCTCTGACTCCCGGCCACGTAGTTTTACCCGGGCCCGCTCACCATCATGAAGATCCTTAATGATCGTGAGCAGAGGGTCAGGTACTCTAAAAGCACGAAGAACAACCCAGAGCCCAGGCATACTGATGGTATCATAGGCCTTGACCAGGTCAATAAAGCAGAGATGTAGGTCTTTTTGGAATTCCCTACACCTCTGCTGTAGCAGACAGACAGAAAATATGGCATCTGTGCAGGACCGCCGCCCTTTCCTGAAACCGCATTGGGGCTCCGCAAGCCTCTCCTCAGCGTGCCTGGCAAGGCGATGCTGAATAATCCTTGCCAGGACGTTTCCCGGCACACTGAGGAGTGAAATGCCCCTGTAGTTGTTACAGTCTGTGCGGTCCCCCTTCTTAAAGAGGGGGACCACCAGGGCATCCTTCCAATCCTGCGGAACCTGTCCAGTGGTCCAGACTGTTGTTATGATGTCATATAGGGCAGTCTGTGCACAAACGCCACCCTCCCTCAGCATTTCGCTTGGGAGATCATCTCTGCCCGCTGCCTTTCCTGGTCTCAGACTCCGGATCGCCCTCCGTACTTCCTCAACAGATGGCAGTTCAACCAGCCACTCACAGGGGGTGACTTCTTCTAATATTTGAGGCACCGCAGCCTCAGCAGGGTCATCCTCACTTTGTGCCACGATGTTTTCCTGGCTGAGGGATTTTCCCTCCCCCAGGACCTCACAGAAATGCTCAGCAAATCTGCAAACCTGTTCTTGGGGGTCGGAGATTGGATCACCGTTTTTTCCCCTAATGATGGTAATAGGTGTGGCACTGTAGGTTACTTTTTTGATGGAGTTAAATAGAGATTTGTGATCACGGGCCACTGAGGCAGACTCCATCTCCTTAGCAACCCGCGACCACCACCCATCCTTGCAGCGCCTCACGGCTCTCCGAACCTCCGAGCGAAGGCTGCGGTAAGCCTCCTCATTCTCTGACGTGGGATTCTGTATCCGATGACAGTGGGCCTGTCGCTTTTTCTCAACCATCCTGAACACCTCTGTCAGCCAGGGTCTCTGGGGAGGTCTGGACCGCGTACCCAAAGCAGCCATTGCAGCTGCATGAGTCACAGTCCTAAACCTCGCCCATTTACCCTCGACATCAGGAGGAGTCGGGGATGATGCCAATCCCAGCCGCAAGCGATGATGAAATTCTCGCTTGCAACTTTCATCAGATAACTGAGACCAGGCCACTTTAGGTTGGAATGGGGTCCTGGGTGTACACCCACCACCGGAGTGGAAGAATGGCAGGCGCATCTTACAGATGACTAGTCGATGGTCAGAGGGCAGATCAGCTCCACTGTAGGTCCTGGTGTCAAGGACATAGGCTCGCATCCACTGGTCCGTCACTATGTAGTCCAGCAGATGTTCTTGCTTGGACCCGGCATGCATCCATGATGTTGTGTGGATGCGTCGATGCCGGAACAGCGTGTTGGTAATTACAAGGCCATGGGCTGTACAAAAATCTAGCAGCCTCCTACCATTGTTATTGAGCTGATCTGGCCCATGCCCTCCAATCACTCCAGACCAGGTGCCAGCATCATGACCAACTCGGGCATTGAAGTCACCCAACAAGATGACTCTATCCCGAGGGGCCACTTTAGCCAGCACCTGTGACAGGAGGTCATAGAAGGCATCTGACTCATCGGCTTTGCCTGCATCCCTCCACGGATGTTCATCTTCGGTGGGGGCATTAGTAACCACGACCACCATTCCTCGCCTCCGGTTGATGGGAAGGCGAGCCCAAAGTAGCCTGGGGCTTACAGCTTCCCACACCTCACCGCCACGCTCCCACGCCCCCTTCATTCTTTTGTTCAAAAGAAGAGCCACACCCTGTTGTTTGGCAGTCTGCTGCCCCGAGTAGAGGACTGTCCACCCCTCATGGTGGCAGGAGCCAGAACCGGTCCACCGGACCTCCTGAATGCCACATAGATCCACGCGGTACCGGTCCAGCTCCCGACAGAGGAGTGGCAGCCTCTCCTCCGCAGTGAGCGTTCGAACATTCCACGAGGCCACCCGTAGTGGTTTTTCGTTGTTTCTGGAGGAGCCCCGAGGGTGGAGATTCAATCTTCTGGCTCCGCCAATTGGGGTTTGGCCAGGAGACGTCATAGATGCCTGGCCCCCCAGGGCCTCCGGCACAAGCTTATTAGTTATATATTTCAGTCATAGTTTAGTGGTAATTAATTGAAGGTGGAGGGGTTACCAGCCCCTCGCACCCGTCCAGAGCCGCACCCGTCCAGACACACACACAGACACACACGCACACACAGACACACAAAGATAAAGATCCCCCGTATAGCCTTAACAGACTGTAGGGGCAAGTGCTGTTAGCGAGCACCTATGAAGGCCTGAACGGTACACGAGGGGGTGGGTGGCCACCACCACGCCCGACCGCCTTAGTCTCCCCAGTGGCAATGGTTTTATCCACCGCATACTCATTTAAGGCTGAGTCGACCTCGGGGAGGCCCAGGACCGGTTCAGATAATCGTCACTGGTGTTGGCCGTGAGCGGGAATCGAACCCGGGTCGCCAGGTTCATAGCGCAGCGCGCTAACCGCTACACTACCGCTCCCCATAACACAGGCACACAACAACAACCGCCATTCGCCACTAATTGGCGGTGACGTCACCACGACGCTTGTGCCAGGACATGTGCACCTTGAGGCCACGTGGAGTGTCGAACGCCCGCTGGCAGGAGGTCACGGTGCAGACCCAGGTGCCACGGGTCGACTGACTGAGATGACTGGCTGATGCACCACCTGTGCCCCCTACTGTGCCAACCTGCTGTGCTTTAGCCACCCAGCGCTCTGCTCGTTGTTGTGGGCGTCGCTCCTGCGCCCTCCATTGTTGTTGGAGGGCGACTACCTCTAACTGCCCAGTAGCGTCCTTCACGAGCCTCCTCCACAGAGGCCGATCTTGACACCGCTGGTACCAGTCATCGGCAAGTCCACTCAGCTCCACATCCTCCTGTACCACATCACTCCATCTCTTCTCTAGCCCGTGCCGCGCCCGTTTAGCCCCCTCGATCCGGCCGAACAAAAGCTGTTTCGGCATGCGGTGGCTGGGCATGCGGGCTACATGACCCAGCCATCGCAGCCTTGCCCGCCGAAGGAGCTCACCGATGGGACCTTGCCCAGATCTTTCAAGGATTTGTGAGCTCCTCACAATATCCAGTCTGGTTAAACCCAGGATGGATCGTAGGCAGGCTTGCCTACGCTTGCGTTTCGCAAGCGTAGAGAAGGGAAGGATTGACCGTGGCCGAGAAGACCTGAAGCTTAGTGCGGAGCGACAGACCCGGTAGCTTCCACACAGCGTTAGGCAACCGATGAAAAATTATTGCCGCTCGACTGATTCGGAGTGAGACCTTTGCTGTTAAGCTGGAGCCGGTCATAAGCACACTGCCCAGACACACACACACAGACACACACACACACAGACAGACACACAGACACACACACGCAGACACATAGACACGTACACACACAGACACGTACACACACAGACACGTACACACACACACGTACACACACAGACACACACGTATACACACAAATAGACACACAGACAGACACAGACAGACACACACAGACATACACACACAGACACACACAGACATACACACAGACACGTTCACCCACAGACACACACGTACACCCACAGACACACACGTACACCCACAGATACACACGTATACTCACAGACACACGTAAACACACAGACACACACAGACAGACACACACGGACACACACACACGGATACTGACACAGATACGTATGCACAGACACGTATACACAGACATGTACACACACAGACGCACACACAGACACACGCACCTGCGCGTCAGAGCGGGGAACCTGCCGCTGACCTTTAAACTCTCGCCCCCCCCACCCTCTCTCGCCCCCCCACCCTCTCTCGCCCCCCTCCCCCTCAACCCGACGCTGCCCCCCCCCCCCCCCCCGGCAGGTGGTGCGGACAAGTTTGAGTGTGACAGCGAGCTGCGCCGGGAGATGATGGCCATCTGGCCCAACATCTCCCACAAGACACTGGACCTGCTGGTGCCCCCACACAGAGGTGCAGCACCACCCCCCCCCCCCCACAACCATCCACGGCGGTGGACACCGACTTTTTCATTTTACAATTTTTTGACAAATATATTTGTTTAAAATATAAACATTAATATATTGTGAAAATGCATTTATTATATTGGTTAACACTTTTACTTATTCGTAATTAAGGTTTTTGGGTTAGATCGCGTAGAGTATAAATGTGTCGTAACCCTCCACCACCCGACACAGCCAGTCACGTGACGTTACGACATTTATGTTCATGCGATCTCACCCACAAACCTTTGCAATGAATAATATTGGTCGTGAAAGCCTGCAACATGTTCATCTGACTTTTATTTATAAATATAAAAATTAGTTAATTTTAAAAGTAACATATATAACTTTTTTAAATATATAGTTTTTATAATTTTATTTGATTTACTTATCTTTTTTAAAATATTTTTTCGGATTTAAAAAATTTCGTTTGAAAGTAATATATTATCTTTTTTTGTTCTTTCGGTAAAGTCACACAAGTGGCCACTTGTGTTGTGGCCGAAACGTCGTGAGAATTTTATTGTGTTATTTTATTAATTTATTATTTTATTCTCATTCTACGTGATTTTACAGAAAGAACCAAAGAAGATTAATCCTTGCAGTCACGAAAGCTTTAAATAGTAATATATTACTTTTAAAAAACATTTTTTTACCAGGAGTAAGGCCTCGACTGAGCGGCTGTGTAGTTTGTTTTTTCCGGAAGCGGACCTCCCGCCACAAGTGATGGCCCGACGAGGTGGAGTCGTGGTGGGAATGTTTACCGGCAGCCAAATCGCTGCCTTAGACGCGTGACGTTCATTCTACACGTGTGTGATGGTCATTCTACACGCGTGACGGTCATTCTACACGTGTGATGGTCATTCTACACGCGTGACGGTCATTCTACACGTGTGTGATGGTCATTCTACACCCGTGACGTTCATTCTACACGTGTGTGATGGTCATTCTACACGCGTGACGGTCATTCTACACGTGTGACGGTCATTCTACACGTGTGTGATGGTCATTCTACACGTGTGTGATGGTCAGTCTACACGTGTGTGATGGTCATTCTACACGTGTGACGGTCATTCTACATGCATGACGTTCATTCTACACGCGTGACGGTCATTCTACACCCGTGACGGTCATTCTACACGTGTGTGATGGTCATTCTACACGTGTGTGATGGTCATTCTACACGCGTGACGGCCATTCTACACGCGGAGGGGCGAGAGAGAGAGACATGTAAAGTCCAAATATGACAGGCTTCAGGGTCAGTCGCACATTCACACTGGCAAGTCAGTCGCACAGTCACACGGGCAGTCAGTCGCACAGTCACGGGCAGTCAGTCGCACAGTCACACAGGCAGTCAGTCGCACAGTCATACGGGGAGTCAGACGCACAGTCATACGGGGAGTCAGTCGCCGCAGCCACACGGGGAGTCAGTCGCACAGTCACACGGGCAGTCAGTCGCACAGTCACACGGGCAGTCAGTCGCACAGTCACACGGGCAGTCAGTCGCACAGTCACACGGGCAGTCAGTCGCACAGCCACACGGGGAGTCAGTCGCACAGTCACACGGGGAGTCAGTCACACAGTCACACAGGCAGTCAGTCGCACAGTCACACGGGCAGTCAGTCGCACAGTCACGGGCAGTCAGTCGCACAGTCACACGGGACAGGCTGTCTCCCACGCCGTTTGAGCCGTGCAGGGCTGGTGAAGCGAGGGCTGTGGGAATGTCTGCGTGGCTAATGCGCACCGGCGTGCGTGTCAGCAATTAGCGCAGCCGCCGATGTTTCCCTAAGCCATTAGTGGCCGAGAGGCAGCGATAGGCGTCGTCATGGCCGAGTGGCCCAGGGGGGGGGGGGGGGGTCACACCCTGAGCCGGCACCGCTGTAGAGTCCTGGGTTCAAATCCGGGTTCCGGCCGCGCAAAACCACAGGCGACCAGCCAGGCGATTGACCGATTAATTAATGAATTAATTCTCAAGGAGAGCCCTGCCGAGTTGTGGCGGGAGGGTCCTGCTGCTACTGCTGCTGCTACTGGTGCTGTTGCTACTGGTGCTGCTGCTGCTGCTACTGGTGCTGTTGCTCCTGCTGCTGCTGGTGCTGCTACTGCTCCTGGTGCTGCTGCTGCTACTGCTCTTGGTGCTGCTCCTGGTGGTGCTCCTGCTGCTGCTACTGGTGCTGCTGCTACTGGTGCTGCTACTGGTGCTGCTCCTGGTGCTGGTGCTGCTGCTCCTGGTGCTGGTGCTACTGCTGCTGCTACTGCTGCTGCTACTGCTCTTGGTGCTGCTCCTGATGGTGCTACTGCTGCTGCTACTGGTGCTGTTGTTGCTCCTGGTGCTGCTACTGGTGCTGCTCCTGGTGCTGGTGCTGCTGCTCCTGGTGCTGGTGCTACTGCTGCTGCTACTGCTGCTGGTGCTGCTACTGCTCCTGGTGCTGCTACTGCTGCTGCTACTGCTGCTGCTACTGGTGGTGCTCCTGGTGATGGTGCTGCTACTGCTGCTGCGTGTGGGCTTGCGTGCGTTACAACAAATGAAAGCTGCAAGCGAGCATTTGATCAGCGATTGCAGCTGGGGTTGGCATCGTTATGCCCCCCTACACTCCCCTCCTTGTGATGCCAAAGGGAAATGGGTGAAATTTAGGACTGTGGCTCGTGCAGCTGCGTTGGCTGTTGTGGGTTCCCACTCCAGACCTCCCCCGAAAGCCCCCCTGGCTGGGGCGGTCCGCTCTCCGCACCGCCTGCCACTCCGCGACGAGCACACGCAAAGGACCAGCGCACACTATATACTACACTACTATATACTACACTACTATACACTACACTACTATACACTACACTATATACTACACTGCTATAGACTACTATACACTACACTAGATACTACACTACTATACACTACTATACACTACACTACTATACACTACACTACTATACTACACTACTATACACTACTATACACTACACTACTATACACTACTATACACTACACTACTATACACTACTATACATTACACCACTATACACTACTATACACTACTATACACTACACTACTATACACTACACTACTATATACTACACTACTATACACTACACTAGATACTACACTACACTAGATACTACACTACTATAGACTACTATACACTACTATACACTACACTACTATACACTACACTACTATTCACTTCTATACATTACACTACTATACACTACACTACTATACACTACTATACACTACACTACTATACACTACACTACTATACACTACACTACTATACACTACACTACTATACACTACTATACATTACACTACTATACCCTACTATACACTACACTACTATACACTACTATACATTACACTACTATATCCTACTATACACTACACTACTATACACTACTATACACTACACTACTATACACTACACTACTATACACTACACTACTATACACTACTATACACTACACTACTATACACCACTATACACTACACTACTATACACTACACTACTATACACTACTATACACTACACTACTATACACTACGCTACTATACACTACGCTACTTTACACTACACTATTATACACTACACTACTATACACTACACTATTATACACTATACACTATACTATACACTACACTATTATACACTACACTATTATAGACTACACTATTATAGACTACACTATTATACACTACACTATTATACACTACACTACTATACACTACACTATTATACACGACACTACTATACACTACACTATTATACACTACACTACTATACACTACACTATTATACACTACACTACTATACACTATCTTCTTTGGTTCTTTCGGTAAAGTCACGTAGAATGAGAATAAAATAATAAATTGATAAAATAAAATAACACAATAATATTCTCACGACGTTTCGGCCACAACACAAGCGGCCTTCATCAGGTGAAGGGACGAGACTGTCTGGTAGGACAGCGCTGGAGTGAAAGAGCCACGTTCAGATCACTACACTACTTTACACTGCACTGCTGTACACTACACTACTATACATTACACTATTATACACTACACTACTATACACCACTACTATACACTACACTATTATACACGACACTACTTTACACTACACTATACACTACACATTGGGCTCTATGGAGGCCCGTCGTTAAGCGATGAGTCATTGACAGGGGTGGTCGTCAGGAGAGGATTTACTGCGATCTGTGGTGCTGGTGGCCATGAGCGGGAATCGAACTCGGGACGCCAGGTTCGCAGCGCTTCCGCTCCCCGCACAGACGAACACTCGAGGGCTGCCACTGGGCTCATCCAAACGCAGTCGACCCGTAGCAGTCGCCCCGTAGCAGTCGCCCCGTAGCAGTCGACCCGTAGCAGTCGACCCGTAGCAGTCGACCCTGCGCGTGCGTCGCTCCAACGCCGATTTCTCCGCGGTGTCCGGCGTCCGCACCGAGCCCCCGGGGAGCGGTCGACGGTGCTCGCGAACCTCCTCCCACATTCCGCTCACCGGCTCTCCCCACGGCTCTCCCCATGGCTCTCGGCCGAAAGGAGGAGAGGAGGGGGAGGAGAGGAAGATGAAGAAGAAACCAATCCTGAAATCTGCAGAGGGCTGCCGTCAGTGGCTGCGTTGTGGCACAGGGTGGCAGGGCGATGCTGCGGTAACTCTTGCGCCCGGCAGCAGGAAGGGGCCCACGTTTCTGTGTGAACTTTTTGTGATGCCGCTGCCGCCGCCGCCGCTGCTGCTGTGTTGGCGGCGTTGCACAGGCAACAACGACAAGCTGAGCAACATTCGTCAGTTCCACCGTGTGTGTGTGCGGCCTTGAAATGGCAAATGTATAACAGGTGACGTTTCGGGCAATGGGCCTTCCCCATGGGACATACATTAACACGTAAGGGCAGAGGAATGGGTGTACAGACTATGCTAGTCTATGGGTCTGTGTTAGCCTATAGGTCTCTGTGTTAGTCTATGGATCTCTACACTACTGTGTGTGTCTCTTTGCTAGTCTATGGGTCTGTGTTAGTCTATGGGTCTCTGCGTTAGTCTATGGGTCTCTGGCGTTAGTCTATGGATCTCTACACTACTGTGTGTGTCTCTTTGCTAGTCTATGGGTCTTTGTTAGTCTATAGGTCTCTGTGTTAGTCTATGGATCTCTACACTACTGTGTGTGTCTCTTTGCTAGTCTATGGGTCTTTGCTAGTCTATAGGTCTCTGTGTTAGTCTATGGATCTCTACACTACTGTGTGTGTCTCTTTGCTAGTCTATGGGTCTTTGTTAGTTTATAGGTCTCTGTGTTAGTCTATGGATCTCTACACTACTGTGTGTGTCTCTTTGCTAGTCTATGGGTCTTTGCTAGTCTATAGGTCTCTTTGTTAGTCTATGGATCTCTACACTACTGTGTGTGTCTCTTTGCTAGTCTATGGGTCTTTGTTAGTTTATAGGTCTCTGCGTTAGTCTATGGATCTCTGTGTTAGTCTATGGATCTCTACACTTCTGTTTGTGTCTCTTTGCTAGTCTATGGGTCTATGTTTGTCTATGGGTCTCTGTGTTAGCCTATGGATCTCTACACTTCTGTTTGTGTCTCTTTGCTAGTCTATGGGTCTATGTTTGTCTATGGGTCTCTGTGTTCGTCTATGGATCTCTACACTTCTGTTTGTGTCTCTTTGCTAGTCTATGGTTCTCTGTTAGTCTATAGGTCTCTGCGTTAGTCTATGGGTCTCTACACTACTGTGTGTGTCTCTTTGCTAGTCTATGGGTCTGTGTTAGTGTATGGGTCTCTGCGTTAGTCTATGGATCTCTACACTTCTGTTTGTGTCTCTGCTCGTCTTTGGGTCTCTGTGTGTGAGTCTTTGGGGTCCTGTGTAAGTCTATGGGTGTCTATGTAAGTCTATTGGTCTCTATGCTAGTGTTTGTGTCTCTGTTCGTTGTTGGGTCTCTGTGTTGGTCTGTGGGTCTATAAATCAGTCAATCTATGGGTGTCTATGTAAGTCTATAGGTCTCTATGCTAGTGTTTGTGTCTCTGTTCGTTGTTGGGTCTCTGTGTTGGTCTGTGGGTCTATAAATCAGTCAATCTATGGGTGTCTATGTAAGTCTATAGGTCTCTATGCTAGTGTTTGTGTCTCTGTTCGTTGTTGGGTCTCTGTGTTGGTCTGTGGGTCTATAAATCAGTCAATCTATGGGTGTCTATGTAAGTCTATAGGTCTCTGGGCTTGGGTTTGTGTCTCCATTGTTGGTCTGTGGGTCTCTGTGTTGGTCTGTGGGTCTATAAATCAGTGAATATATGGGTGTCTATGTAAGTCTATAGGTCTCTGTGCTTGGGTTTGTGTCTCCATTGTTGGTCTGTGGGTCTCTGCGTCAGTCTACGAGGAGTCTCTGTTTTTCCGCCGGTCTCTCGTCCGACGTGCAAAACTTCTGCTCTCAATTGGCTGTCATCTGGTTTAAATGAAGATCACCGATCTGCTTTAACGATAAAAGGAAAAGCCCCACCACGTCCATCATTCGCGCTGCCCTGCAGTGTACACGGACAGTGGAATACAAAGTAGCCAAGGGTAAGGTTACAGGCCCTTTGTTGATCCACTGCTGGATGAAGGCCTCTCCAGGCCGCCACGATGTACCAAAGACAAAGACCCCCCCCCCCCACCTATAGTCTTCACAGACCCTGGGGGCAAGTGCCGTCAGCGAGTAGCACCTACGGAGGCCGGGGATACGACGCACGAGGTGGCCAGCACCACGCCCGGACGCCTTTGTCTCCCCCAGTTGGCGATGTATTTACACGCCACCATACCAGGTGCTCGTTTGAGGCTGAGTCGACCTAGGGGAAGGCGCAGGGCCGGTTCAGGATAATCATCACGCGCGGCGGTGTAGCAACCCGTCAACAGAGCGTGTCGGTCCTGAAGCAGGCTTCCCGGCAAGCTTGCGTGAAACGTCGGACAACGCGCCCCCCTCCCCCAACGAAGAAGAAGGAAGAGGAAGAAGACAATGCGCTAGTGGGGGAATCGAAGCCTGGGTTGGATTCCCGACGAGGGTACCGCGCCCCCCAATGGCACACGTGGCACGCTAACAGCCGTCAACGCGCAGGGGAGCCGCGCTCAGTTTGGTGTTTCTGCAACGCAGCGCAGCGGCGCTTGAATGCAGCTAGAGGGCAACACTCGCACTCTGTGTCTCTCTCTGTGTCTCTGTCTCTCTCTCTGTGTCTCTCTCTGTGTCTCTCTCTGTGTCTCTTTCTCTGTCTCTTTCTCCATCTGTCTCTCTGTATCTGTCTCTTTCCCTGTGTCTCTCTCTGTGTCTCTCTCTGTGTCTCTCTATGTCTCTCTGTGTGTCTCTCTCTCTGTGTCTCTCTCTGTGTCTGTATCTCTGTCTCTCTCTCTGTGTCTCTCTCTGTGTCTCTCTCTGTGTCTCTCTCTGTGTCTCTCTCTGTGTCTCTCTCTGTGTCTCTCTCTGTCTGTCTGTCTCTCTTTGTCTCTCTCTGTGTCTCTCTCTGTGTCTGTATCTCTTTCTCCATCTGTCTCTCTGTATCTCTCTGTGTCTCTCTCTGTGTCTCTCTCTGTGTCTGTATCTCTTTCTCCATCTGTCTCTCTCTCTCTCTGTCTCTCTCTGTGTCTGTATCTCTTTCTCCATCTGTCTCTCTGTATCTCTGTCTTTCTCTCTGTGTCTCTCTCTGTGTCTCTGTCTCTCTCTCTCTGTATCTCTTTCTCCATCTGTCTCTCTGTATCTCTGTCTCTCTGTGTCTCTCTCTGTATCTCTTTCTCCATCTGTCTCTCTGTATCTCTGTGTCTCTCTCTGTGTCTCTCTCTGTGTCTCTGTCTCTCTCTGTCAACACAGCGATAACATCAGGGCCCTTCCGTTACCGCTGAGCCCCCAGTCTCATCGTCACGTTAACCCTCAACGCCCTTCATCCCCCCCCCAATCCCCCTCCTGGTTTTAATTTCCTGCCTTCGATCTGATTGTGGCCGGTTTTAATAACACTATCGCGAGCATCCATGTTAGCGCTGTGTTATTGCTTTCCCTATTAACTGCGCTGTTACTACGGTTGTTATTTCAAGTCGCAGTGAGTTCTTGCTCTCTCGAGCGAGCATTGCCGCTCGTATCCCATCCGCAGCCTCCTGCACGGGCCAGTGGTGGAAATTCCACATTCCTATGGCGACGCCGAGATATCTCTGGTGCCAGTGTTGCCAAGTTGAACTTTACCGCAGTGAACTGCACGGTGTCAATAGTAGAGCTGGTGCTGGTTGAGAGAAGCGCTTGTAAATGGTGTGTGGTGGAGAAGGTGGCAACCCTACCACTTGTTCACCAACTCACCAACTCACTCGTTCACTCACCAACTCACCCACCCACACACTCACCCACTCGCCCATTCATCTAGTCACCTACTTACTTACCCACTGACCCATTCACTCACCCGCTCACCTACTCACTCACCCGCTCATCTACTCACCCACCCACCAACTCACTGACTCATCCACTTACCTACTTATCCAATCACCCACCCAATGACCCATTCAATCACCCACTCACCTACTTACCCGCTCACTCAAGCACACACTCATTCGCTCACCCACTCACATACTCACCCGCCCACCCGGCACAGTGTCCACGTGCGCAACCCGCGTGCCGTAACCTCTGCGCCGTGCCCGCCGTGCCGCCCCCGCAGCTACGGACATGACGGTTGGCAAGGTGTACGCTGCCATGCTCATCTACAACTACTACAGGCAGAACAAGAACCGGCGCTCGCAGCTGGCGCAGGGAGACGGGCAGCAGGTAAGCGCTCGCTCGCACGCTGGCACACTCACACGCGAAATCCCCGCGCGAGAATGGCGAACGGATGGAGGAGTCGACTCGTTACGCCACCGGGCAGCATCCACTGCTCGCTGTAGTAGAGAGAGAGAAAGGACGACTCAGAGAGAGGACGACTCATAGAAAGAGAGAGGACGACTCAGAGAGAGGATGACTCCGAGAGAGAGAGGACGACTATTCAAGAGAGAGAGGGGACGACTCAGAGAGAGAGGATGACTCGGGGGAGGGGACTAGGACTGAGCAGCACGGCCAAGCTCTTGCCGCTCTTGTTGTTGGCGAGCCATCGAACGATGATGGTCAGCCGCGTCACGCGGCGCTCTCGGATGCGCTTCTGCGGCCGTCTGGAATGCTCTTCCCTTCCGATGTTAGGAATCCACTTGGAGCTGTGCACTTTCAAATCATCATCTCAATTGACAAACTAACTGTCTCTTTGTGTTTAGTTTGTTGTCCTTCCAACCCCGCACCTCCAATTCGCGTGGTTAGCTACGTACTGGCTAGAAAGAAGTTCAACGTGGGTACGTAAATGTTAAGGTGTCCTCGGCCCCAACTAACGAGCATTTACACGTGGAAGAAAGCCTGAGAGCGTGCGGGGAGAAAATTCGCGAGTGCGAGGGTGCAACACTCGATTCCGTACAGATGTAGCCAGCGGAAGCGTTGGGCGAGGACTTGCAGGGCTGCGCCTTTGTCTTCATCATTTCCTGGAGTTTTGCCCGAATGAGAGGAAATTTTCCATTAGAAAGCATCAAGCGTCTCGGATTCGCGAACGACGACGCGGTCATTAGAACGAGCCCTGGAAATGATCTCCAGGAAATGGTTTCTGTAATAACAAGCAGCCCCGACAATTTACTGCGGGCCGAGTGGGGGGGGGGGGAGGGTGGGGTTTGGGGCAGTGGGTGCTCCGCTACTACACTTGTGGGTGTGTTTGGCCTACTCTTCCACGCAGGCCACGAGAGAGTGGGCATACACACGCTTTACCCCACCGCATGCAACTCGCCAAACCGGCGACTGACTGGGTAGGACAGGAGCAGCGGTTAGGGCGGATTCATAGTGACGAGGGCATCGTGGTGGTGAGATGTGAACTACCTCACCTGGTATGCAGGAGGTCACAGGTTTAATCCCGACCCTGGCGCGTGCTGTGTATTTAGAGTTTACGTGTTCTCTCCATTGTACCGTGCATTATTCTCCAGCTGCTCAGGTTTTAACCCTCCACATTTTAAATCAACATCACCACGCAATCGGAGTATTTGGCTGCAGCTATACATTTCCACGTGATGATGATGATAAGCCACTTCGTGGAGCTGCTATCATTTGCGATGGCCAGGTCGCTTCTTATAAAAAGCTACACAGCTCAGTGTGGGCCCTTACATCTGGTATCATAAAATAAGTTTGATCATGATGACCACAGAGGTGACGGTGATGATGACCACACCACAGCAAGAGTTCCGAAAAATATATCGAGTGATAAAATGAAGCTCCGTGGTTGAAGCCCACTGACGCCGCTGGGAGGGGATGGATTTTAGAAACTGGCAGCGCCGCTTCAATTTCCATGGTGCCCTCGAGACGGAATCGAGCTGGCGAGCCTCTGGATTGGCAATTCGTGGCGTCGCTGATTGCCGTCGTTACACCGCCACTGTGGCTAGCGGCGACGGGAGAGAGAGGGAGGGGAATGTGATGAAGAGTTGCAGAATGGGCAGCGAGGGACGGCAGCGGGCAGAGTCCTCGCGTGCCAGGCACGTCCGGCCGTGACACCGCAGCAGCGACCCATCGCAGTTCCATCGCGGCCGTACGATTATATCTGGACTGGTCCTGGGCCTCAAATGAATACCTGGTGCGGTGTGTCAGCATCGTCTAGGGAAACAAAGGCGGCCGGGCGTGGTGCTGGCCCCACCGAACCCCTCGTGTGCCGTGCCTTCGGAGGTGCTGCTACTCGCTAACAATACGTACGTGTACGTACGCTGAACTTCTGTCACACCGTACGTAGCCAACCGTGCTGATCGGAGCGATGGGTGACCTCCTCCGCTTGTCTAAGAGAAGACTGCAAAAGTGTGGAGTCGTTACTTTGATGGGGTTGTCTTGGGGTGGGGGGGTGGGGGGGTGGGCGGAGCGCAGCGGGAAGAGTGGTTGGGAAGGGGAGGGGTTGTGCGTGTGAACCGCACAATTTTCACGAACATTAGCAGCAACTAAAATCCCTTTCTCGATGTTTTTTTTTTCTGTTCTGTTAACACGCTTGTGTGTGCGTGGGTGTCTTGGGGGTGTGGGGAGCGGTGGTGCAGCGGTTAGCGCACCCGGCGAACTTGCTCACGGCCACCAACACCGAGTGACGATTATCTGAACCGGTCCTACTGTGTAAACGTCGCCTCACCAACTAGGGAGACAAAGGCGGCCGGGGTGGTGCTGGCCATTCACCCCCTCGTGCCGTGCAGTGCCTTCAGAGGTGCTACTCGCTAACAACACTTTCCCCGAACAGTCTCTTCAGGCTATACGGGGGGGGGATTTTTGTCTTTGCCTTTGTCTCGGACATCAAATTACTCGCACTGTGTGGGTCACATGGCCTTTGTGGTTCGGGACAGATTTCTGAATCAGAGAGAGAGAGACGAAAAGCAGTGGGGTTTGCTGCAATTTCCTGCTGCACTTAATTGGTCTCATTAGCCTTCCTGGGAACTGCGTTGTCCGCAGATCGAATTTATACGATTCCGCGACGCCGAGGTAATTGTTTTGGCTGTGAAGGATTTTTGTTAGGAGTTTTTCTTTTTGGATGGGGTTCTTTTTTTAAAATAATAAATAAATAAATCGCCTGACCCCGTTCGCTCAAAGCGTATTAGCGTGACGCAATCTTTGCGCAAAGTAAAGCCTGGCGATCCGCTCAAAGTCTAAACAAAACGTCAACATTTCACTTTTACTTTTTATTTATTTACTTTTTTTTTGCCCGCTGGGTTTGGCTCGAGAGGTTACAGGCACTGCGGAGCCAGCACAGCTGAGAGGGCCGGGTTTCAGCCCCGACCACAGCGGTGGGTTGATACTCTCAGCTCGGTCACCGACGACTCACGTCGTCGTCCGATGGTTCTTCGCTTGCCAAGGTCGGGAAGGATTATGAGGCCGTCGTAGTTGGCAGGCGTGCTGGTGGCTGTACAGGCCGATCCTTGACTTGCAGATTTTGTGGCAGGTGGTGCATTTGAACTCCTGACCAGTCGGGGCCTGAGTATGTTGAAGCTTCGTGCCTCGTTTGGTCTGCCATTTTAGCCGCTTTGTTGGCTGTGGAGCACCCAGTGGTGTTTTTATCCGCAGCCCTGAGCTCACAGCTTCGGGTGTTGAAACTCGCAGTGGTCAGTTGCTGTTTGGGCTGGGCCTTGAAGCGTCTGCGAGGTCCTCTGCTGTCTCACTTCCCATGACGCAGCTCACTGTAGCGGACCACTTTGGGCTTCCTGTTGTCCTCCATGCGTAAGACGTGGCCAGCCCAGCGGAGCTGATGAAACAGTAAGACGGATTCAATGCTGGGTGTCTGAGCTCTCTCCAGGACTCTGTTGTTTGTGACACAGTCCTGCCATCTGATGGTCATGATTGAACGCATGACCCAGGATTCTGAGCCGTATGGAAGGGTGGTGACTACAACCGCCATGTATACCTGCGTCCTTGTGGTGAGGCGAAGTGAGTGGCTCCGTCAGACGCGTGTGTGGAGCCTGCCAAAGGAGCAGTTTGCCTCGGAAAGTCTGTCGTCAATGTCCTTGGTGATGGATGCGTCGTTGGATTTTACGCTGCCCAGGCATGTGAACTGTTCCACTGCATTGAGATGGGTGTAGTCGATGGTGATTGATGGTGCGGTGTACACTCCACGAGGTGGGGGCTGTTATAACACCTCTCTTTTCTTGAGGCTGATGGTCAGACCAAAAGCATTGGCCGCCTCAGAGAAACAGTTCACGATGAGCTGTAGGGCCTTCTCCGTGTGTGCAAGTAATGCACAGTCATCTTTTTGTCTTGGCAAGAGACGCCGAAGATCTTAAACACTGCCATCTGTCCGGAATCGGAGGTAGAGGCCGTCTGGCAGCCCCTCCTTTGCCTTCTGGAGCATCATCAGCCTGAAGAATATGGCGAACAGTGTCGGTGCCAGCACGCCACCTTGCTTGATCCCATTGTTGACAGGGAAGCTGTCCGAGAGGCTTCCGTTGTGTTTAACCCCGTGGCCTTTCTGCCCGCACGATGGTACGGGACTTGGGAGGGCAGCCCAGTTTGGACGGTATTCTCCAGAGACCATCACGACTCACTGTGTCAAAAGCCTTGTTGAGGTCATTGAATGCGGCATAGAGGCCTGTTCCCTGTTCTGTTCCCTGCAATTTTTTTGTAACTGCCTCAGGGAAAAAAAAACATGGCTGCTGTTCCCCTTTGTGACTTGAAGCCGCACTACTGGCTTTCAGGGAGGACTTCTTCGGCAGTGGTGGACACTAATCTGTCCAGTAGGAACCTGGCCAGAATGTTGCCTGCGATAGAGAGAAGGGTGATTCCACGGTAATTGGAGCAATCAGATTTCACCCATTTGTTTTTGTATAGGGAGACAATCGCTGCATCCCAGGGTTCTTGGGGTATTGCTCCCTTCTCCCAGCAAGATGAGAAAAGTTCTTTGAGGCTGTCAGAAGTGCATCTCCTCCCTCCTTGTACACTTTGGCTGGGATCCCATCGATACACCAGGCGCCTTGTGTGATTTGAGTTTGTCGATGGCAGATGCAATCTTTGACCTGTTGTGGTGTGTCTAGTTCAGTCCTCACTTCGTGCTGTTGGATCTTGGCTATGGATGCTTCTTGGACCGTCCGCTTGTCTGCGAAGAGACTGCTAAAGTGTTCTGACCAGCGATGCACGGTAGCTTCCTTGTCTGTCACAAGGGTTGTGCCATCTGATGGTCTTAGGGAAGGCTGTGTCTGATGCGAGGGTCCATACACTGAGCGTAGGACTTCACAGAATGCTCGTGTCCCCTGTCTGCATACAGCTGTGTTCATTCTGCTAGGTCTGTCCACCGGTTGTTTTTGGGGACTCTCAGATTTGTTTGCACATCTGAGAGTCCCCTAAAGTGTTCTGACCAGCGATGCACGGTAGCTTCCTTGTCTGTCACAAGGGTTGTGCCATCTGATGGTCTTAGGGAAGGCTGTGTCTGATGCGAGGGTCCATACACTGAGCGTAGGACTTCACAGAATGCTTGTGTCCCCTGTCTGCATACAGCTGTGTTCATTCGGCTAGGTCTGTCCACCGGTTGTTTTGGGGACTCTCAGATTTGTTTGCAAGGTTTTGCACGCAGCGCCGTATGCGGCTTTTGTGGCTCGGTCATTGGGACTTGCAAGAAGTCTGGAATGATGGGGGTCCGTTTAACTTGGAGGAGTGATTCGATTTCCAGATCATTCTCATTGGACCAATCTTCGTGTGTTCCTTGTTGAGAAGCAGCCACCTCCGCAGATGTGTCCTGCAGAGGCGTCCCTTTAGATGTTTCCATTGCTCTTCAGGGTCTGCATCCATGCCTGGCTCTTGATGTTCACTGAGCCTGGTCTTCAGCTTGTTCTGGAATTCTGCCCTTAGCAGGGGGAGCTTTTCTACTTGGAGCTTCTTGGGGTGAAGACCTTTCTCTTGGGTGGTGATGCTTTGATCCTGAGGGTGACTTTTGCTCTGACCAATCTGTGGTCTTTATAGCAGTGAGCGCTGGGCACAACTCTGGTGTGTAGTATGTCCCTTGTGTTCTGTTGGCGTACAAGGATGTGTAATCTAGGAGATGCCAATGCTTGGAGCATGGGTGTCTCCACGTGGTCTTATGTCTGGCGCTTTGTTGGAACAGTGTGTTTGTTTTGCAGAGGTTGTGTTCTGCGCAGAGCTCCAGTAGCGTACGACCACTGTCGTTGCAGTTGCAAATTTCATTCTTTCCTAGGGCTTCCCTCCCAGAGGTCATGGTTCTGACCGACTCTTGCGTTGAAGTTTCCCATCACAAGAAGCTTCTCTTTGTGGACTACCCTCCGGAGAAGAGTTCCGAGGTCGTCATAAAATGATTATTTGACGTCTTGATCAGCCTGTAAGGTTGATGCATAAATGCTGATTATTTAACACGTAGGCTTTCGCGACCAAATCTGGCTGTTGCCTGATGAAGCTAGTTGTATTTACTGGCGAAACGTCGTTCTCAGATTGTAAATGTTGTGGCTTGGCTCTCCAACACACCGGTGTGCTGTACTAGTGGCGAATTGGCCACGTTCTGTTTGTGACATCGCCGTTGTGATGTCGCCATTGTGATGTCGTGACTGTGATGTCGCCACAGTGAAGTGGCCGTTGTGATGTCGTCGTTGTGACGTGGTGACTGTGACGTCGCCGTTGTGACGTCACGACTGTGACGTCGCCATTGTGATGTCCTGACTGATGTCGCCAAAGTGAAGTGGCCGTTGTGACGTCGCCGTTGTGACGTCGCGACTGTGACGTCGCCATTGTGACATCTCCATTGTGACGTCACCATTATGATGTCACCGTTGTGATGTCGCCATTGTGACGCCGCAATTGTGACCGCATAACTGTGACGTCATTCGTAAAGAAAATGAATCTTCAGAGAGGGATTCTGGTCGTAGTCGTGAAGCCTCTCCTCCACTCCCACCACTGACCCCCCCTCGCCTCACCCTTCCTCAACCTCCCACCACCACTGGCCCAACCCCAATGTTCAGGGTGAGGGGGTGGGGGGATGGAGGTGTGAGGGGGGGCCTACATATAAAAAGATGGAGCCTAGAGGAGACGAGGCGGAACCTAAAAAGGCAAGGCGTGGAACCTGAAGAGATAGATTTGGGGGCCTTTATTAGGAAGTGGTGGCGCCTAATCAGGAAGGTTTGGGGTCTAAAGCAGAAGATAGTTTCCTAAAGAGGAAGGGGACCAGGCCGACAAAGGTTGAACCTTACTATTGATTTTAAGGCAGAGAATCAACCACGTGCAGAAGCAGGCAGCGACGATGGCTGTGATGGTGGGGATGTGGCCGCAGCCCGGCTAGTTTTGGCGTCACGATGACGGTCATTAACTTTCATTCCACGTCATTCGTGCAAATTGTGGATTAAAACGCTGCAGTAGAAGCGTGGGAAGCCTATGGACAAGGAGGAAGGCAGCCAGAACCGGCACTTACCAACAATTTCCCAAGCTCTGTGACCCAATATTTGGGTTTTTCAGGCCCGCTCCGTTGATGATTGTTTATAAATAACAATGATACTAAGTTCAACTTGTCACACGCCGCACAGTATCCGGTCGCTCTCGAAGAGAGGAAACGGGTTGGAGGCGCGAGGAGGAATCACAGATGAGTGGCAAAAGCACCAGCCAGGCAGTGAGTGGGGGCCAACAATTGCCTAAGATCTGCGGTCCTCTATATATTAAGATGCTTTCATTCAATGAATGTTTACACTTGGGAGGAAACTGGATTGGCACGACCTCCACCACCATCACCGTTACCACCACCATCAGCACCATCACCACTGCCACCACCACCAGCACCTCCACCACCGCCACCGTCACCACCACCACCAGAGAGAAACGAAAGTAGAACGGAAACCGAAACAAGCTTTTTCGCTCCGGATTAATGTGGAATGTTAATCGGTATTTGATGAAGTCCGCAAATATCTCGGAGTGTGTGTTGGGGTGGGGGCACAGATGCATGAGCTCTGCCGCTAATCCTCAAGGATTTAAAAAATATATAATAATACATTTTTTGCCCCAGCGGAGAAAGTTGACTTTGAAAGGATTTGAGGAAATACAAAGTCGCGTTTTGCCTGCTCCGCTGCTCGCGCAATAAACTGTTTGGCGATGTTTTTATTTTATTTTTAAAAATGTGTTATTTTCATTATTTTTGTATTTGATTCCGCGTGATTTGGTTTTGTTTGAATGTTAAATCGTCGCGCAGGGGTCACGTCACTTTTAAAGCCAGCCATCTCTCCTGAGAAGCCCTGGGTTCAAATCCTGGCGAGGTGGCCTGGTATACAGGAGGTCGTGGGTTCGATCCCGACTTTGACACCTGCTGTATATTTGGAGTTTGCGTCTTTCTCTCTCCCCGTGTTCGCGTAGATTTTTCTCCGGGCCCTCCAGTTTTTCCCCTCCACATTTAGAATCGACGTCATGCGTTTAGAGCAATTTGGCTGCTGCTATACATTTCACACACGAGGATGATGATAAATCCACCACTTAGTTGAGCTATCATTTGTTATTGCCAGGACACTTAGGAAAAAGAGTTACACAGCTCAGTGGGCCCCTACACCGCTCAGTGGGCCTACACCTGGTACAATACACCTGGTACAATACACCTGGTACAATACACCTGGTACAATACACCTGGTACAATACACCTGGTACAATACACCTGGTACAATACACCTGGTACAATACACCTGGTACAATACACCTGGTACAATACACCTGGTACAATACACCTGGTACAATACACCTGGTACAATTCACCTGGTACAATACACCTGGTACAATACACCTGGTACAATACACCTGGTACAATACACCTGGTACAGTACACCTGGTACAGTACACCTGGTACAATACGAAATAGTTTTCGTTTAGAGTTGGTTTCAGTCGCGCCGCGCTCCTAATCACAAGGCTGGCAACATCGTTTTTTTTTCTATTGACAAACTGATTGTAAAGTACCAGTCCGACAAGGTTCCTGGCTACGAGGTGTTGCTCGACTTCCACGCTCTACCCAAGGAATTCAAGAAGGTCCTCCAAGGCCGGATCATCACGAAGGAGGAGTACGAATACCTGGTCCATCTCGCCCTGTACCGCTTCCAGTTCTTGTACGGCGTGGCGCACGGCTTGTCATATCTGCTCGACCCACACGTTCTCGGAGAAGGCCTGCCGCCGCAATCCCGCAGCAGTCTGGAGGACACGCTGATCAGCACGCCCGTCGATAACGAGCCGCCCATCGACGACGACAGAAAAGAGCAACTATTCGTGCAGTATACGGCGTTCTTCATCTCAGCCACAAAAGAGAAGACAAACAACACGTTCCGCTACAAGATGATGGTGAAAGGTCGCAAGATGCTGATGGAGTATTGGCTGTCCGATGGCAGTGAGTGGCCTGAGCTGCAAAAGATCGCCATCAAGCTGTTCAGCATTGCCACGTCCAGTGCCGCATTCGAGAGGAACTTATCCACCACGGCCTTCGTTCACTTCAAGCTGAGAAACAGCCTGGGCGTGAAGTCGGTGGAGAAGCTTGCCTTCATCAAGAGCAACATTCCCGCCTTCTTCGACGGCGCGGTTGAGATGATCGAAGAGGACAATGAATCCGATGACTCTGGCGCCAATCGACGACAACTTGACTTGCCGGATGAAAAACCATGAGTTTTTTTTCGACAAAATGGGATTTTTTTTTAAATAAAACCAATAACCCGATCAAATTTGCAAAAAAATCGGGTTTTTTCCACCCTTGCATCATCGCTAGGCAACTGTGGGCGACTGGCGGCCTTTAGTGCGGCCCCTGACGTGCGCCCTGCCCCCATGACAATACACAAAGAGTGAGAAACTCCCCGCATCATCGTAATCATCATCATCATCGTGCTGCTGTCAAACCCCTGAAGAGTTTCAAATGGTGCGGCGGCCCACGTCACACGGCGAAAGTGCTCCTCCCCCCCCCCTCCCGGCTTGTGAGAATGAGTGAAGACAAGACCGCAGTAAGCAGTTCATGGGGCTCTCAGGCTTGGTGGCAAAAAACTCAACATTGAACCCTAACGTCATCTTGTCCCCTAACGTTGGCGTCATCTCCTAACGTTGGCGTCGCGATGTCGTCCTAACGACGGCGGTCCACACACACGCAGAGCGAGTTATTTTTTTTACTCATTCTGGCCGTGTAGCTGCTAGGAAATCCGACTCCAGATGGGAGTCGGAGAGGAATTGTGAATACAACTTTAACTCGCACAAAATATATGTCGGGAAAAGCTGTCCAGAGTTGAACAGCGCGAAATACCTGAACCTCAACAACTGACCCCCACCCCCTCTCACCACGTGTGCCCCCTCCCCCAACGTGCCCCCCCCCCGTGATCCCCCCTCCACCTCCCTGTGCCCCCCCCCGTGTCCCCCCTCCGTGTCCCCCCCCCCGTCCCCCCACCCCACGTGACCCCCCACACCAGACCATCCACCACGTGCAGGGATCCCCCAGCGTTTGATGCTAACCAGCAGGGATTTATTATTTTTATTGCGTTTGTCGAGGAAGCCGAAATTGAATATCTGGCCGATGTGAATGTGTTTCTTGTCCCTATAATATTTAAATTTTAATTTATGTCTCTTCTTGGTTTTGTTTACCAAATTGCTTTCGAGAAAAGTATTTTGTTATTCGCACTGTGGTTGGTAAAGTCAAGGCCTACACGGCCGGGATGTACCGAGTTGAACTTCTTTCCCACCGTACGTAGCCAACCGTGCTAATCGTAGGTGTAGTGTCGATTCTATGGGCAGTGTTGAGTCTATGGGCAGTGTTGAGTCTATGGGCAGTGTTAAGTCTATGGGCAGTGTTGAGTCAATGGGCAGTGTTGAGTCTATGGGCAGTGCTGAGTCTATGGGCAGTGCTGAGTCTATAGGCAGTGTTGAGTCTATGGGCAGTGTTGAGTCTATGGGCAGTGTTGAGTCTATGGGCAGTGTTGAGTCTATGGGCAGTGCTGAGTCTATGGGCAGTGCTGAGTCTATGGGCAGTGTTGAGTCTATGGGCAGTGTTGAGTCTATGGGCAGTGTTGAGTCTATGGGCAGTGTTGAGTCTATGGGCAGTGTTGAGTCTATGGGCAGTGCTGAGTCTATGGGCAGTGCTGAGTCTATGGGCAGTGCTGAGTCTATGGGCAGTGTTGAGTCTATGGGCAGTGTTGAGTCTATGGGCAGTGTTGAGTCTATGGGCAGTGTTGAGTCTATGGGTAGTGTTGAGTCTATGGGTAGTGTTGAGTCTATGGGTAGTGTTGAGTCTATGGGTAGTGTTGAGTCTATGGGTAGTGTTGAGTCTATGGGTAGTGTTGAGTCTATGGGTACTGTTAAACTTCTTTTGCACTGTAAGTAGCCAAGCGCTCTAATAGGAGGTGCGGGGGAAGAATAACAACCTAAACATAACAATTCTAAATTTTGATTTAAAGCTTTCGTGACTGCAGTAATTCATATTCTTAGCTCTTTCGGTAAAGTCACGTTGAAGGGAAACAATAAAATATATATAAAACAATAAAAATTCTCACGACCATGATGACCGTTTGTGTTATGGTCGAAACGTCGTGAGATTTTTTATTGTTTTATATATATTTTATTATTTTGTTGTTTCCCTTCAACGTGACTTTACCGAAAGAGCTAAGAATATAACAATTATATATAAATAATTGCATCAATCTTGACTTAAAGCTTTCGTGACTGCAGGAATTCATATTTTTAGGTCTTTCGGTAAAGTCACGTAGATAGGTTCAAAGAAAATAATCACAAATAACAAAAAAACTTCGACGTTTCGATCGCAACGCAAGCGGTCATTTTCAGGAAGAGGAGGGTTAGCTTCCAAGGCAAACTGTGTATAAGGGTTTGAAAATGGTGTCGGTGCACGAAGTGACTGTGAAACGCAAGGTTGAAATGGGCGTAAAGCACAACTAACACAGTCACTTCACTTACCTTGGTTGCGGCTCTGCGATCTCCCATTAACATGCTCATCTCCCATTAACATGCTCATCTCCCATTAACATGCTCATCTCCCATTAACATGCTCATCTCTCTGCAACATGCTCATTCTCACCCGGCAACCCTTTGATTGGTGGAAAACGAACCACCGTCGGGTTGGCTGCCCACCACTCACATTATCATTGGCTGCTGACATTTGGGCTACGCCCATTTCCAACCCTTATCAACAATTTCCCTTGGAAGCGAACCCCCCCCCCCCCCCTTTTTCCTGAAGATGACCGCTTGCGTTGCCATCGAAACGTCGTAGTTTTCTGTTATTTTTTATTATTTTCTCTGAACCTATCTACGTGACTTTACCGAAAGACCCAAGCATATAATTGCTTCAATTTAGTCTTGTAGTGTATTGTCGTATATAGTGTAGTGGGTAGTGTATAGCGTAGTATGTAGTGTATGTATGTATGTTCAACGTCTATCGCACCGTACGTCGCTAATTCTCTTCTCGCAGCCGGCGGAGCTGCCAGAAAAAAACGTCGAGGAGAGCAGAGAGGGAGTGGGGGGAGGGGGAATTGAAGCCCAAAAATGTGAGGGTTCAGCGTTTGGTATTTAACCTAAGAGAGCGTCAGGCATCCTGAGGCGCACCCCTCCACCTCCTCTCCCACCTCCTCCATCCACCTCCTCCATCCACCTCCTCCATCTCCATCCACCACCTCTATCCACCACCTCCATCCACCTCCTCCATCTCCATCCACCTCCTCCATCCACCTCCTCCATCCACCTCCTCCATCTCCATCCACCACCTCCATCCACCTCCTCCATCCACCTCCTCCATCCACCTCCTCCATCCAGCTCCTGCATTCACCTCCTCCATCCACCTTCATCACTTTCCCCAACAGTCTGTCAAGGCTATATGGGGGATCTTTGCTTTCGTGTTTTATTGGTGTATGGGTGTGTGTGTGTGTGGTAGTGTGTGTGGTAGTCTGTGGTCGCATGTCTGTGTGTGACTACATCTTTAGTCACCACATCGCACGCTTTCAGAAGCGCTTCTGCGGCAATCCGCAACGCCCTTCCCATATTAGGAAGCCACTGGGAACGATGCCACTTTTAAATCATCGTCTAGATTGACAAACTAATTTCTTTAGAACTGCTTTTTATGTTTAGTTTGTTGTCCTTCTCCCCCCCGCACCTCCGATTAGCGCGACTGGCTACGTACGGTGCGAAAGAAGTTCAACGTGCGTACGTAGATCTGTGTAACTTCATCGACAACACCGGGTTACACGTTTGGGGCATGTCTTTACTTTCTGGAGCCGCGCTAAAGCGGCCGGGGTGTTCTTCAGGGGTTCATCAGCTGTTCGTTGCTGCGTCTGGGACGTATTACGTAGGTTTGTCCACGCGGGCGTCCGTCCGTCGGTCGGTCTCTGTGGACGCTCCTCGCATATTTTCCTGAGAACCGGAGAACCCCCCCCCACCTCCCAGACGAGTCGGGGTGAAAACTTTGCCGGGCACAGCTCACCGGAGGCAGCTGTGCCCAGATGGTGCATAGCTTCGGAGAGTGTCAGCAGTCAGAAACGGCACTCCCCGAGTCGCTGCAGTCGGACACAGCATTCCCTGAGTGAATACTGCGGGAATACTAGGTGAATGCTGGGTGAATACTGGGTGACTACTGAGTAGATACTGAGTTAATACTGGGTGACTACTGGGTGTCGGTGGTGGCTCGTTACAAGTTGACATTGCCGAGTGAACCCCACAAATATGGATTTGACCTCGTGAAATTTGCGATTGGCCATGCCGGAGTGGTGGCGCAGCGATTAGCGCGCAGCGCTGACGAACCCGGCGGCCCGAGTTCGATTCCCGCCTACGGCTGCCAACACCGGTGACGATTATCTGAACCGGTCCTGGGATTCTCCTAGGTAGACTCGGCCTCAAATGAGTACCTGGTGTGGTACATAAAATATGGCCACTAGGAAGACAAAGGCGGCCGGGCGTGGTGTTGGCCACCCACCCCCTCATGTACCATGCCGGCCTTTATAGGCGCTCAGGAACAGCACTTGCCCCAACAGTCTGTTATAAGCTATACGGGGGATCTTTGTTGTTGGTGGTGGTGAGGGGGGGTGGGGGCGGGCGACATTTTTTGTCTTTGCCCTCTTTGTGTCCCGTGTTCAGAGCCGCAAGCCGTCGCTCTTCCAGAGGATGTTGGGGTCGCCCCGCCTGGACGCCCGGCCGGACATGCAGGCGGGCCAGCATCCACTGCTCGACGGAGAGACGCAGCCGTGAGCTGACGCGCACACACACACAGAGAGAGCAACGCGCACTCAGACACACACAACAGCAAAAACAGCCACCGCCATTCGTCGCTAAGTGGCGGTGACATCACCACAGCGCCTGTACCAGGCCAGGTGAAGTGTCGAAGGCTCACTGACAGAGGCGGTCACGGGACAGACCCAGCAGGTGCCATGGGTTGACTGAGATGACTGGCAGACTCACCGCCACGTACACACAATAACAACAACCGCCATTCGCCACTAAGTGGCGGTGACGTCACCACGGCGCTTTAGGCCACATGAAGTGTCAAAGGCTCACTACTAGCGGGAATCATATTCTTTGGTTCTATTAGGTAAAGTCACGTAGGTAAAAAAAAATCACGACGTTTCGGCCACAACACAAGCGGCCTTCATCAGGTGAAGGGACCAGACTGTCTCGAGGACAGCGCTGGAGTGAACACAGCCAAGCTCAGACCGCAACCTTTAAGCTGTGTGAGAGGAAACAAGGTGCCTTGACAAAGGAATTAGCATAAAAATTAGCATTTAATTGGCGGACTTAGCATGATGAACGGTGTAGAGGGGGTGAACATGTGCAGGTCGGCGAGGGGGGGAGGGGGAGTTTACATATTGATGGTGTGAAAAGTTAAGAGCTGCGAAAGTTTGGGGTACCACTACTTGAAAAAAGATACTGTACCATTGAAAATTAGTTTGGTTCGATTTAGAACATCTTTCCAATGGTTGCTTAATTTGAAACCATCTTCTCGGTTGAAATTGTGTCTGTGTTTGTAAATCTGAATTGCCTCGTGAACAAATCTCTGATAAAAACCCGTGGGTTTGCAAAGAACCTTGGTATCGGGAAGTCACGGGCCGGACCACAAGCGTTATGGGTTGACTGAGATGACTGGCAGACGCACCACCACGTACACACAATAACAACAACCACCATTCGCCATTAAGTGTCGGTGACGTCGCCGCAGCGCTTGAGGCCACGCGAAGTGTGGATGGCTCGGCGCTGGCAGGAGGTCAGGGGACAGACCTATAGGCCGTGGGTTGGCTGTGATGATGCACCAGTCAAACACACAGTCAAAGATCCCCCGTGTAGTCTTAGCAGACTGTCGGGGCAAGTCGTGTTAGCGAGTAGCAGCGCCTAATGAAGGCCAGCACGGCGCACGAGGGGGTGGGTGGCCAGCACCTCGCCCGGTAGACAGACACAACGGTGGGTCCTCATGGTACATCCAGCGTGTAGGTTGCTGCTAACGGCACTTGCCCCCAGAGAGTCCGTTGAGGCTATGGGGGGGACCTTTCTCTCTGTGGCGCGCTGTGGCAGGGGTGAGCTCACCACGTCGGTGTCGTGGGTGACCCAGCGAGCCCAGGAGATGGTTCAGAGGACGCGGCAGAGCCGGCGCATCGAGCCCCCCTTCACCGGATACGGCGCCGTGCAGGTGAGAGTAAGTCTTTGGGTCTCCATGTGAGTCTGGATCTCTGTGTGAGTTTTTGGGTGTACGTGTGAGTCCGTGGGTCTCTGTGTGTCAGTCTACAGGCCTATGTGTGAGTCCGTGGGTCTCTGTGTGAGAGTCTATGTGTCTCTGTGTGTGTGTCTATGGGTCTGTGTGTGTGGCTATGCGGGTCTCTCTATGTGAGTCTATGTGTCTCTGTGTGTGAGTCTATGTGTCTCTGTGTGTGTGTCTGTCTATGGGTCTGTGTGTGTGTGTCTATGCGGGTCTCTCTGTGTGAGTCTATGTGTCTCTGTGTGTGAGTCTATGGATCTCTGTGTGAGTCTATGTGGGTCTCTCTGTGTGAGTCTATGTGTCTCTGTGTGTGAGTCTATGGATCTATGTGTGAGTCTATATGGGTCTCTCTGTGTGAGTCTATGTGTCTCTGTGTGTGAGTCTATGGATCTCTGTGTGAGTCTATGCGGGGATCTCTCTGTGTGAGTCTATGGGTTTCTGTGTGTGAGTCTATGTGGGTCTCTCTGTGTGAGTCTATGCGGTTCTCTCTATGTGAGTCTGTGTGTCTCTGTGTGTGAGTCTATGCGGGTCTCTCTGTGTGAGTCTATGGATCTCTCTGTGTGAGTCTATGGGTCTCTGTGTGTGAGTCTATGTGTCTCTGTGTGCGAGTCTATGCGGGTCTCTCTGTGTGAGTCTATGGGTCTCTGTGTGTGAGTCTATGGATCTCTGTGTGAGTCTATGTGTCTCTCTGTGTGAGTCTATGTGTCTCTGTGTGTGAGTCTATGGATCTCTGTGTGAGTCTATGCAGGTCTCTCTGTGTAAGTCTATGGGTCTCTGTGTGTGAGTCTATGGATCTCTGTGTAAGTCTATGCGGGTCTCTATGTGTGAGTCTATGGGTCTCTGTGTGTGAGTCTATGCGTCTCTCTGTGTGAGTCGTTGGGTCTCTCTGTGTGAGTCTATGTGTCTCTGTGTGTGAGTCTATGGATCTCTGTGTGAGTCTATGTGTCTCTGTGTGTGAGTCTTTGGATCTCTGCGTGAGTCTATGCGGGGCTCTCTGTGTGAGTCTATGGGTCTCTGTGTGTGAGTCTATGTGGGTCTCTCTGTGTGAGTCTATGGGTCTCTGTGTGTGAGTCTATGCAGGTCTCTCTGTGTAAGTCTATGGGTCTCTCTGTGTGAGTCTATGGGTCTCTTTGTGTGAGTCTATGGGTCTCTGTGAGTCTATGGGTCTCTTGTGTGTGAGTCTATGCGGGTCTCTCTGTGTGAGTCTATGGGTGTCTGTGTGTGAGTCTATGGATCTCTGTGTGAGTCTATGCGGGTCGCTCTGTGTGAGTCTATGGGTGTCTGTGTGTGAGTCTATGGATCTCTGTGTGAGTCTATGCGGGTCTCTCTGTGTGAGTCTATGGGTCTCTGTGTGTGAGTCTATGCGGGTCTCTCTGTGTGAGTCTATGGGTCTCTGTGTGTGAGTCTATGTATGTATGTTGTAATTCTTCCGCACCGCACATAGCCAACCGTGCTTATCGGGTGGAAGGACAACGAACCACAATGATCACGATGACGACGATGACAACGACGATGACAACGACGATGACGACGATGACGACGACGAGGACGACGACGATTACTATGATGATGACAACGATAGAGACAAGGACGATGACGACGAGGACAAGGACAAGGATGACGACGATGACGAGGACAAGGACGACGATGACGACGATGACGGTGCCGACGCCGGTTTGCGATGTTAACGGCGCTCCCCCACAGACGTACGAGCTGAGCGCCCTCTCCTGCGCCGGCGACCCCCGCGCTTCGCTGGAGGCCCAGGCCCGCGCCACCTCCCTCCCCCGTCTCACCGTCGACGCTCAGGCACGTTACCTCGCCCTCTCTAACCCTACCCCCGCCGCCCGCCCCCCGCGGCCGTGCGCGGAAACTCCACATTCCTTTGCCGGGGGAGGGGGGGGGTCACACAGTTCATCCTTCGTTTGGTGTGACGGCCGCTGTCGGTTGGTCCCCGGTGTCACAGGGCCGCGACGTTGTGCCGGTGCTTCTCACTTCTATTTACCTCTGTGGAGGGCGGCACTTGCCGATAAAGGTCTGGGCAAACATTCGCCAGCATTGGTTGATGTCATGCCTGCATCTGCTGATGAGACGCTGAACGTCGAAACGGGTGCAGAGTTTTGCTTGCTTTGTAACCACTGCTGCTGAAATCACGCTCTCCCAGAAGGCCGTGCAGCCAATGGAATTTGTAAAAATGAATTGAACTTTCACTCAATCTTCTGTATGCGCAACATACACACTCATCATCCTCTCTGTCCCTTTTTCTCTGAGTCATGCCCCCTAAATCTGAGTCGTTCCCCCGCTCTCTCTCTGAGTCGTCTCCTCTCTCTCTTATCCAATCTGTGTATATTTGAACTTCTTTCGCACCGTGCTTGTTGAACCGTGCTAATCGGAGGTGCAACGAGTCGCATTGTCCGGTCTCCGTCCACACGCACGCACCGCGGTCTTTGGCAATTACGCTCAGCCCTGCGTCTTCGTCCGGCCACCCGTTACCACCCACACCGCCACCCACCCCGCCACGTGTGACTCTTCTTGCGTTTGAGGCATTCGTAGACGCGAGCAAACATGTAAACTTGGGGAACGGGGGGGAGACGCTGGGAGCTCAGCAGCCCGCCGGCACGGTGGAGATGTTACTTGGGGGAAGAGAGCGAGAGACAGTGAGAGACAGTGAGAGACCGAGAGAGCGATAGAGAAAGAGAGAAAGCGACATAGACTTTTAAACAACTTTTATTGCTGCCAGCAGCAAACGCAACTGGAGGCGATTCCGGTACGAAATACACAAAGTCACCAGCGACACAAATAACAAATACTGTAAATCCACGCGCTGTGGCGCTAAATGCGCCGCGCACAACTCAAAAGAAAAGTCACGTGGTGGTGGTCACCGCGCAGGCCACGGCGACGAGCGAGCGCTTCAGAAGGTGAACACGAGGGTGCCGTCCACGCTGGTAGAGGGCTTTTCCGGCCCCCCAGCGCCTTGACACAGCACGTGTAGAGCGCTTTGTTTGGGGCGCTCTTCAGGGACATGTTCCTGCAGCCTCGGAGCTTCAGTAGCTTGCCGGAGTCGCTGTGGCCGGGGGGCTACGCGCAGGAGAAGTGCAACTCCGGGAAGAAGGAGGAGGGGGGGGGGGCCGCCACCGTCCTCCGGCGCCTCTATCTTCAGGCGCAGCTCCTTCATGGCGCGGAGCGACGTCCCGCAGCAGCTTCTCCCCAGCGAGAGAAGCAGAGTCCCGCGGTGCTGGCGATCTCAGCTGCGGTCTTCCACTTGGGCTGGTGGGCCTGCACGAGGTGGAAGACTGTCCACAGCCCTGCTGATGTGAGGCGTAGAGCCAGGGTCCTCTCTCCTCTGATCTCCTGGAAGAGGCCGTTGCAGAACAAGGGCTCATTCAGGAACTGCGCGAGGTCATAGGGCGCGCGCGTTTGGCTCCACTCGAAGCTCCGCCACGCGTCTAAGATACTCTAGTGATAACCTGGCAGCCTCGTGTAGTCGACCAGGCTCAGGTCAGACAGAGAGGCGCACCGCGTGAGTGCCGGACCGGTTATTCCCCATCGCCTAGCCACGCGTTTCTGTCGCTTTGTGAAGATTGGCAGAGGTACGCGGCCCTCCCCTGCCACCCTCCCCTGCAGCCCTCCCTTGCGGCCCTCCCCTGCGGCCCTCCCCTGCGGCCCTCCCCTGCGGCCCTCCCCTGCGGCCACGCCGCGCCGCCTCGGCACGGCGTGGCCGCTCCGTCCACCCGTCCGTCGTCTGGCCGTCCGACGGTCTTGTCTGATTGTCCGTCCATCTGTTTGCGTGTTTGTTTTTGTCTGTCTGTCCATCTTGTTGGTGTGTCAGTCCGTGTGTGTCCATGTGTCTGTACGCTTTGCCTGTCCATTGGTTGGTTTGTTCATCAGTCGGTCTGCTGGGTCTGTCTGTGCGTCTCTCCATGGGACAGTCTGTCCATCAGTCCATCAGTCTGTCCGTCTGTCTGTCCATCAGGTCTCTATTAGTCATGTCTGTTCATAATGTCTGTCTGTCAGTCATTCCGGTCTGTCTATTGCTCTTTCATTACAATGATGATGATGATTCGTAATGATGATAATTCTGATGGGTCGTAACTTGATCATGACAGTGTCAGTCATGCCGTGCTAACGATGGTCATGCTATGAAGGCAACAAGAGATACCCAAGAGTCGCACTGTAACCCACAGCGTTACCCCCCCCCCATGTCCCCCTCTCCCCCTCTCCTCCTCTTCGTCTCTGTGAGCAGCCGTTCCTGGCCGGCCTGCACCCAGCACTGTCGGTATGCCGCCCACCACCACCTACTACTACTCTCTCTCACCCTCTACCTCTCTCCCTCTCTCTCCCCCTCTACCTCTCTCCCTCCCTCTCTCTCCCCTCTACCTCTCTCCCTCCCTCTCTCTCCCTGTGGTGGCGTGAATCTGTCTCCGGCTCCTCCGGTTACTCCCCTCCACACTTGTGTGTTTTGGAGTTATTTGGCTGACAAACATTTCGACGCGATGATGATTAAGCCGCTTCGTTGAGCTTCCAGGTCGCTTCTGAATAAAAATCAGCGACATAGCTCAGCGAGGCCTTCTTACCTGGCAAAACAAATTCAACGGAGTTTAGTTCTCGTTTAGGTCAGGGGTGGGGAACGTCCGGCCCGCGGGCCGTATAAGGCACCGCAATATCATTTGGTCAGGCCATGCCAAAGCAACCGCAAGCGGAACTCGAAATTCAATAAATCTAGGAGCAAACCTGGAAAAGCAGTGGCGAGTAGCAACATCGTCAATACTGCCTAACATCATCACGCGCCTCGCCAAAGAGAAGCAGTTCCAGCCATCACATTAGGGGCGAGTTAACTAAATGTTTGACCAAATATAACAGGCACATTTTTAAGTTGATAATTTTGTATGGCCCGCGAATGAGGTTATAAATATCCAAATGGCCCTTGGCAGAAAAAAGGTTCCCCACCCCTGGTTGAGGTCCACTCAGCCTTCAATGAGCGCCTGGGTGCGGTGAGCATGAACCGGACGTTGCCACCGCTATTCGCCACACTGCACCACCATCGGGCCTCGCTGACGAGCACTTGCCCCAGCCAGGCTGCAAGGCTACACGGGGGACATTTGTCTGCACCGTCCGTCGTGGTCGGTGCCCTCCCCCTTCCTATCAGATGTTTACACAATCTTGTTTTCGCTGTTATCTTAGTGGCTATTTATTTAAATATTTGAGCATCTCCCTTTCTCTGGAATTTGTATCTGATAAAGAAAAAGAAGCCGACTCCTGCTGAAGAAGATTCCGAGATGCTTGAGTTGTTTTGCCTGCGTGTGACTGATGAGTCTGCCTGTGTGTGTGGTCACACAGTGTGTGTGTGGTCAGTCACACATAGTGTGTGTGTGTCACCTACAGTGTGTGTTATGTGTCACCTACAGTGTGTGTGTGTCACCGACAGTGTGTGTGTGTCACCGACAGCGTGTGTGTGTCACCTAGTGTGTGTGTGACCACACACACACGCACTGTGTGTGTGATCACACACACAGTGCGTGTGTGTGTGTGGTCACACAGTCGGCAGAGCGGCAGAAAGCGGTTAACGCGCTGCACTAGACACCCAGCGACCCCAGTTCGACTCCATCCAATAGCCTGGCTGCCGGATCAGTACACGGCGTCACAGGCGCTATCGGACCGGTCCTTGATGCACCTCTCAGAGGCTGGCAGCTGCGTGCTGCACCCTGCACATGGTGCAGGGTGCAGCAATGGACATCAACAGCCCCCACGATAGTCCCCAGACGTTGGGCGTTTGCCGGACCATCTCCCCCCACCGTCTTCCTCCCCCCATCCCCCCCCCACCTTTCCCCCCCCCCCACCGTCTTCCCCACCCCACACCGTCTCCCCCCCCCCCCACCATGTCCCCCTCCCACCGTGTCCCCCCACCTCCACTCCCCCCGCCCGTCTCTCCCGTCCCGTGGCAGCCCATCCGGGACGCGAGCCCCATGAAGCGCTCCGCCTCGCTGCTGGGCGCCAGCGTCCGCACCCCGGGGCCCGACCTGGCCGAGCTGTCCCTGGAGCGCGTGAGCCCCGACCGTGGGGCCCCCCCGGACCCCGCCTCCGCCGCTCGTGCCCCGGGGTGCCTCGCCGGCGCCGGGGGCCCCTCCCCAGCGAGGCTGGCCAAGCGGGGCGGCCCGGACGCCACGGTCGTTGGCGGGCGCCAGCAGAGGCGGCCACCCCTGCCGCCGGGGTCCGCTCGCCACTCGGACATGTGGACCGGTGGGGCTCCGCCGCATCTCTCGCGTGGCGTCTCACCTGGGGTCTCACCTGGGGTATCACTTGGGGTGTCACCTGGGGTGTCACCTGGGGTGTCACCTGGGGTGTCACCTGGGGTCTCACCTGGGGTGTCACCTGGGGTGTCACCTGGGGTGTCACCTGGGGTCTCACTTGGGGTGTCACCTGGGGTGTCACCTGGGGTCTCACTTGGGGTGTCACCTGGGGTGTCACCTGGGGTGTCACCTGGGGTCTCACTTGGGGTGTCACCTGGGGTGTCACCTGGGGTCTCACTTGGGGTGTCACCTGGGGTGTCACCTGGGGTGTCACCTGGGGTGTCACCTGGGGTCTCACCTGGGGTCTCACCTGGGGTATCACCTGGGGTGTCACCTGGGGTCTCACTTGGGGTGTCACCTGGGGTGTCACCTGGGGTGTCACCTGGGGTGTCACCTGGGGTCTCACTTGGGGTGTCACCTGGGGTGTCACCTGGGGTGTCACCTGGGGTCTCACTTGGGGTGTCACCTGGGGTGTCACCTGGGGTGTCACCTGGGGTGTCACCTGGGGTCTCACCTGGGGTATCACCTGGGGTGTCACCTGGGGTCTCACCTGGGGTCTCACCTGGGGTGTCACCTGGGGTCTCACCTGGGGTGTCACCTGGGGTGTCACCTGGGGTGTCACCTGGGGTCTCACTTGGGGTGTCACCTGGGGTGTCACCTGGGGTGTCACCTGGGGTGTCACCTGGGGTCTCACTTGGGGTGTCACCTGGGGTCTCACCTGGGGTCTCACCTGGGGTATCACCTGGGGTGTCACCTGGGGTCTCACCTGAGGTGTCACCTGGGGTCTCACCTGGGGTATCACTTGGGGTCTCACCTGGGGTTTCAGACCGACACACCCCCACACCTGCACACCTGGACCCACCCCTCCCCACCCCGAATTAAATTCTCAAAAAGGGCAAAGCGCCAATGCAGTCGTTGAAGACGGCGCAAGAAATACACTTGTGAAGTACACACGCAAGCACAAAAGACAAAGATCCCCTGTATAGCCTCAACAGACTCTTTGGGCAAGTGCTGTTAGCGAGTAGCACCTATGAAGGCCGGCACGGCAGACGAGAGGGTGGGTGGTCAGCACCACGCCCGGCCGCCTTTGTCTCCCCAGTGGCGATGTTTACTACGCACCGCACCGGGTACTCATTTGAGGCTGTGTCGATCTAGGGGAGGCCCAGGACCGGTTTAGATAATTGTCACCGGTGTTGGCTGTGAGCGGGAATCGAGCGTCCGGTGGCCGGGTTCGTAGCGCAGCGTAGCGCGAACCGCTACACCACCGCTCCCCCTACACGCGCACACACATTTATATATTTATATAAATACAACGAATTCATTTTAAAAACGTCTCTCGCCGCGCCGTGCCCCCTGGGTTTGCAGCGCTCGCACGGCTGCCCTGGGAAACGCAGGGCAGCCCGTTCCGTCACAACCAATTACAGCGACGCGTCCACCGCCTCCACGGCTGGCCGCTGAGTCTCACGAGCAGCGGGAACATCCGTTACATCCCCTCCCCTACCACCACCACCACCACCACCTCACCACCTTACCACCTAACCACCCCCCTCCCTCCGTTAGTGGGGGGGGGGTTCTAACACCTGCCCCCAACAGAGGGGTTGCTGCTGTCATTCAGAGTTGTAGTGGTGAGCGCGCTGGACTCGCTATCCAGACAGGGGTCGCCGGTTCCAGTTCCGTCTCCTATCTGGGATGTACGCACGCATGCACGCGCACGCACGTACATCTGTATGTGCGTGCGCGTGCGCGCGTGCGTACGTTTAACTTGTTTTATCTTCAACCGTACGCAGCCGGCTGTGCCAATGGGAGAGGCGTGCGGGGGGAACAACAACAAGAAGCTAAACACAAAAAGCAGTTCTAAAGAAATGAGTTTGTCAATCTATATCTATATCATTTTTAAAAGTGCACCACTGGCTTTCCAATATTGGAAGGAAGAGCGCTACAGACGGCCGCAGAAGCGCACCTGAAAGCGCCGCGCGATGATGATGCGGTGGCCACCGTCTTTGTTCGATGACAGCAGTCAAAAGCCGCTGCTGCTGCTGCCGCTGCTGCCACCGCTGTTGCCGCTGCTTGCCGCTGCTGCCGTTGCTGCCGCTGCTGCCGTTGCTGCTGCTGCCGCCGCTGCCACCACCGCTGCTGCCGCTGCTGCCGCTGCTGCCGCCACCGCTACCGCCGCCGCCGCTGCGAGGATGACCACTGGCGTTGGCCTGATGATGGCTTTTGCTCCTTGACGAGATCAGTGGGGTATCGTGGTTCATTTGTGGCAAGCACTTTGCGTGTAATGAGTGCGATCTTATAATGAACGCTCTTCCTTCCAATATTCGGAGTCCACTGGGAGCTATGCACTTTAAAATCCAGATTAAGAACTGCTTTTTTGTGTTTAGTTTGTTCTCCTTCCACCGCACCTCCGGTTAACACGGTTGGCTACGTACGGTGCGAAAGAAGTTCAACACACCTACATACATGGACTCAGAGACCCTTAGACTCAACACAGATAACCATCCGTTTGTTGTCCTTCCTCCGCACCTCCGATGACACCAACACAACGACGACCGTGGCTGCGTCGGGCTCTGTAGAGATCTTCGGGTCTTGGCTCTGATTGCGGCTCTAGGAATGTCCATCCCGGGCCTCTTGCCCAACCGCAAATTAACATCAAATTACGCCGATTGCTTTTGTTTGTTTGTGAAGAGTTTCTTAAGCGGGTCAGCATCGCCACGTCTCGCGATCCAGAGGTCACGCCGGTTTGACTCCAATCTCCCGGCGCGGCGGTTTGGAACGGGGGAGCAAGTTTCTTAACCCCCCCGGCCAGCCACCTGCCCCCCCTCGCCCAATGCATCTGTTCGCCCGGCAGCGTGAGTGGGTTCAGCCACAGGTAGCCTACCATCGGCAGGTCGCGTGCGCTGGGGTAACTCCCACCTCTTGCGAGATGCACTGGACATTGTGGAAGAGTAGGCCAAAAGCCACCGAGAAGAGGGTACCTCCACAGCCGTCTCTACGGAGCCCTCCCATGACCAAAGATGGCACGGGGAGGGCTTCATCCAGCAGTGGATTAACAAAGGGCTTTACATTTTTACCACTTCTCCTCTGTGTGACCGTCTCTATCTCTCTGTGTGACCGTGTCTATCTCTCTGTGTGTGTCTATCTCTCTATGTGTGTCTATCTCTCTCTGTGTGTCTATCTCTCTATGTGACCGTGTCTATCTCTGTGTGTGTCTATCTCTGTGTGTGTGTCTATCTCTCTGTGTGTGTCTATCTCTCTGTGTGTGTCTATCTCTCTGTGTGTCTATCTCTCTCTGTGTGTCTGTCTCTCTGTGTGTGACCGTGTCTATCTCTGTGTGTGTGTCTATCTCTGTGTGTGTGTCTCTCTGTGTGTGACCGTGTCTATCTCTGTGTGTGTGTCTATCTCTGTGTGTGTGTCTATCTTTGTGTGACTGTGTCTATCTCTCTGAGTGTGTCTATCTCTCTGTGTGTGTCTATCTCTCTGTGTGTGTCTATCTCTGTGTGTGTGTCTATCTCTCTGTGTGTGTCTATCTCTCTGTGTGTCCGTGTCTATCTCTCTATGTGACCGTGTATATCTCTCTGTGTGACTGTGTCTATCTCTGTGTGTGTCTATCTCTCTGTGTGTCTATCTCTCTATATAACCGTGTCTATCTCTCTGTGTGAATGTGTCTATCTCTCTGTGTGTGTCTATCTCTGTGTGTGTCTATCTCTCTGTGTGTCCGTGTATATCTCTCTATGTCTATCTCTCTGCGTGTCCGTGTCTATCTCTCTATGTGACCGTGTCTATCTCTGTGTGTCTATCTCTGTGTGTCTATCTCTCTGTGTGTGTCTATCTCTCTATGTAACCGTGTCTGTCTCTCTGTGTGTGTCTATCTCTCTGTGTGACTGTCTATCTCCCTGTGTGTGTGTGTCTATCTCTCTGTGTGTCTGTGTCTATCTCTGTGTGACTGTGTCTATCTCTCTGTGTGTGTCTATCTCTCTATGTAACCGTGTCTGTCTCTCTGTGTGTCTATCTCTCTGTGTGACTGTCTATCTCTGTGTGTCTGTGTCTATCTCTCTGTGTGACTGTCTATCTCTCTGTGTGTTTATCTCCCTGTGTGTGTCTATCTCCCTGTGTGTGTCTATCTCTCTGTGTGACTGTGTCTATCTCTCTGTGTGTCTATCTCTCTGTGTGACTGTCTATCTCTGTGTGTGTCTATCTCTCTGTGTGACTGTCTATCTCTCTGTGTGTCTATCTCCCTGTGTGTGTCTATCTCTCTGTGTGACTGTGTCTATCTCTCTGTGTGTCTATCTCCCTGTGTGTCCGTGTCCCCGCTGCACAGGCTCTCAGATGGAGCTGAGCTCCCCCAGGATGGGCCGCCTGGGCGAGGCCTCCGACCCGGCCTCACGCTCACGCACCCGCAGGGGCGTGGGGACGCACGCCCCACCGGCAGGCACGCGCAAGGCCGTACGTACGCACGTCGGCACGAGCACACGCGTGAATGCATGTGTGCGTGCGTGTGTGTGCGTGTGTGTGCGTGCGTGTGTATGCGTGTGTGTGCGTGTTTGTGGAGGAGTGTTAGTGTAGCGGTTAGCGCACTGCGCTACAAACCCGGAGACCTGAGTTCAATTCTCACGGCCAACACCAGTGACAATGATCTGAACCAGTCCTGGACCTCCCCTAGGTTGAGTCAAATGAGTACCTGGTGCGGTGCGTAAACATCACCACTAGGGAGACAAAGGCGGCCGGGCGCGGTGCTGGCCACCCACCCCTCGTGTGCTGTGCCGGCCTTCTGCTGCTCTCCAACAGCACTTGCCCTACAGTCTGTGCAGGCTATTTGGGGGATATTTGTTTGTTGTGTTTGGGCCCATGTGCTCATGTGTCCCTCACGTTATCCCCACGTGTCCCTCACGTTATCCCCACGTGTCCACCACGTTATCCCCACGTGTCCACCACGTGTCCCTCACGTGTTCCCCACGTGTCCCTCACGTGTCCCCCACGTGTCCTCACGTGTCCCCACGTGTTCCCACGTGTCCCCCTGCTCGTGGCCACCACGTGTCCTCACCCCCACCCACCTCACAGGGCAGCCGCTCCCTCAGCAGCAGCCCCGTGCGCCCGGGCCTCGGGTACCCGTCGGAATCGTGCACGCCGGTGTGCGGCACGCCCCTGCGCACGCGGCGCCGCCAGCTCCCGCGCACGCCCCAACAACAACAGCAAGCGGCGGCGGGGGGGGCGGTAGCGCCGCTCCACCCCGGCCGCTCCGGGCCTGGCACCCGCTCCTCCTCGCCCCCCGTGCAGCAGCCGCCGTCGCCCTCCGCCGCGGGAACCGGCGGCGTCTCCGCGTCCGTGGCGCGCCGCTCGGCCGGCGCCCGTCCCGCGCCGGCCAAGCGCGTGTGCTCGCTGGTGCTGGAGGGCCGCGAGTGGGAGGGCGGCCGGATGACGCCGGGGGACCGGCGCGGTGGCGGCGACGACGACGAGGAGGGGGAGGGGGAGCGGGAGGAGGAGGAGGAAGAGGAGGAAGAGGAGCCGCGGTCGAAGAGGTCGTCGCACGAGCAGCAGCGCGCGAGGACGCCGCGCGACGACGAGTTCGGCCGTCGGGCCGCCGCCGGCGTAGGAGGCGGCGGGGTCCGTTCCTCGGCGCCCGGCGGCCGGCACGGCGGCTCGACCGGCCCGGCGCGCCACCACGCGTCCGACCCCTACCTGAGCCTCACCCGCGGCGCCGGCGCGACGACGCCGGGGCCGCGCTCGCCTCCGGCCGGGCAAGGCCACGCGCCGGCGCGTCGGGCGGCGAGGCGGCGCGGGGGAGCGGACGAGGACGAGGAGGCGGCGATGGGGGGGGGCGTCCCGGAGCGAGCGGCCCACGGCCCCCGGCCGCCGCGGCTGCCCAACGGCCACCGGCCGCAGCGGCGCGGCGGCGCGCCGAGCGCGAAGCCGCGGGGCGGCGCGCGGAGGGGAGGCGAGCGGAGGGGGGGCGAGCGGGCGTGCAGCGAGACGGACGAGGACGACTGGTGCTAGCTCCCTCTGGAGTCGACCGACGGAGCGACCGGTAGACGGACGGAAGCGAGCGGTGAATGGACATGCGGGAAAACTGACGGATGAGTAGGCGGATGGATGGACATGTGGACGGACGGATGAAAGAAATGGATGGACGGACAGGTGGGATAGAATGATGGACAGACGGGACAAATGGAGTGAAGCAATAGATAGACAGATCGACAGAGAGGTGGAAAGGAGCAATTGACTGGCAGACAGATCAACAGCAACATGACAAATGTATGAAAGCAATCGATGAACAGACTGATGATAGACAGATGGACGAAGGGAGAGATGTACAAACGGACAGGTAGATGGATTAATGGATAGATGGTTGAACGTGATAGATAGATGGATGCACAGAAAGATGATACGAAAGGACGGGAGGGAGGGAGATGCACAGCCACATCGACACGTGGATAGACAGACAGATGGACAAACAGACAGATGGAGACAAGAAGCGTGAATCAGAGAGAGTGAGAGTCGCGCACGGACTCACGGACACATAGACACACGGATGGACACGCGAACGGACACACTGACGAGCGGACATACGGACGGACGGAGGTGCGGACGGACGGACGTGGACGTGCCCAGTCGACGCAGCGAGACGCTGACGGGATAAGTGACGAAGATCGACGCCGAGGAAGCCGGGAGGGACCGCGCCGCCCCGAGCGCCGCTCTGCGAGCCCACCGGACGTTCGGCTCCGACCACGGAGTTCCACCCGGCCCCCCACTCCCCTGCCCGCCCTGCTACCCCCAACCGTCGCGTACAGAACGAAAGTCGCAAACTCAAACATCGCCGCTCCCACTGTCCCATCCCGGCCAATAATCACCGACATCTCCGCAGTGGGGGGGGGGTCGCTAAAGCGTGTACCTCTTTGTGACGGTCAAGCTGAGACGACGGTCCCCCCACGGAAGGACTTGATCCCTGCCATACGACTGTGGAGTTTTCCACCGCTGGGGTCAGGACCGCCAAACTGAGGGGTGATGGGAGCTCGCGTCTTGTCTCTTCCACCCTCCGGCAAAAAGTCGACGGAGTTAAAGATGATAACTTTAGTGTAAAAATATAATTACAAATAATAATAACAATAATAATAGCAGACACCAGCCATAAATGAACCTTATTGTATTTGCTTATGCTGCTGTGGTGGTGCGTGCATGTTCACGCGGGGAGCGGTGGCGTAGCGGTGAGCGCTACGCCGCGCTACGAACCCGGCCACCCGAGTTCGATTGCCGCCCACGGCCAACACCGGTGACGATCATCTGAAAGGGTCCTGGGCCTCCCCTAGGTCGACTCAGCCTCAAATGAGTACCTGGTGCGGTGTGTAGTAAACATCGCCACTGGGGAGACAAAGGCAGCCGGGCGTGGTGTTGGCCACCCACCCCTCTCGTGTGCCATGCCGGCCTTCATAGGTGCTCGCTAACAACACTTGCCCCTACAGTCTGCTAAGGCTACACGGGGGTGGGTGTGTGCGTACGTACATGTATACGTGCGTACGTACATGTATACGTGCATACGTACATGTATACGTGCGTACGTACATGTATACGTGCATACGTACATGTATACGTGCGTACGTACATGTATACGTGCGTACGTACATGTATACGTGCGTACGTGTACATGTACGCACGTGTACATGTACGTACGCACAGGGGCGGAGCCAGGGGGGGTGACAGGGGGGGTGACATTCTGCGTGTAAGTGTACGACACTCGGTCTGGCGGACTCCGTGCAACTGCATTGTCAGAGTGTGTCGCCAACCGATGGCGTCTAGTTCAACAGCCTGACTCTCGAATCATTCTTGAAATTAAAATTTGTTGAATGTCACCCCGGCCTGAAATCCTGGCTTCGCCCCTGCGTACGCACATGTATACGTGTATACATGTGCGTACGTACACATGTATACGCGCGTACATGTACGTGGGGGGGGGGGGTGCGGGAGGGAGCGGAAAGGGGAAAAAACCCAAAATATGGGGACGTTGTCCGAAATTTAAGACGTCACAGGGCAGTGACGTCGCTTCAGTGACGTCGCTTCCAAAGGAGAATGACGCGGGGGGGGGGGGCGATTCGCCAATCTCGCGACCCCTTCGCAGACAGAGGACCAAGAGCCCCCCAGGGACTCAAGCGGCAGAAAACGTTCGCGTTTAGAAAGGGGGGCAATCGCTTCACAGATTGGTGCCAGTAAATTGTGACAGTTTTCCATCAGAGGCAATTGAAATTATACGAATCGGCAAGCTCTGAAGTAGTAAAAGCTTCATAGCTTTACACAATTGTGAACTAAATCCGATTATCAAAAGGAAGCAAAAAGTAACAGGGCGGCAGCGGTGACGTCACGCCTGTTGCCTCACAGTTAGAATCTCCCTGGGTTCGATTCCCGACTCCGGGGTGCCTCTCTCTGTGTGTGTGTAGTTGTGTGTGTGTGTAGTTGTGTGTGTGGTTGTGTGTAGTTTGTGTGTTCTATTTCTGGTTTCCTACCAAAGCTCAAAGAAAGAAAACCCTGCAACACAGACAAACACGCACACACAACTTGACAACCGGCATTGGCCGAAAAACAATTTATCGATTGGGATCACAGCAGCAGCATCGCTACCCCCACGACTGCAAAAGGAAAAACGTGGCAGGACCCTCCTGAAAAGTAGTGTTGAGACTCCCAAGTGAGGCTCTACAAACTAAACAAGCGTTCTATATTTATGATGATGATGATAACAGAGTAAAGTTAGAAACGCTTCCCTGACACGTGCGCACGCTTTGTGCGCTTTGTGCATGCGTACATCTGTCCGTACGGAGAGTATGTGGATGAGTCTACACAGCCCTCTGGCTGGGCATGATGACTTCGATGACGATGATGATTGCATTGCTCGATGCCAACGCAGTGCCAAATCGTTCTGGCGAACGGGCCAGACTCTTCCCACCTTTCCCGATACCTCCATCGCCACCGCAGCACAGACGATCAGCCGCAGGGGGCCCTGGGGAGGCCGCTACCACCTGGGGAGGCAAATGCTACCGGTGGCTCACCGCGGCAGGGGTTCCAACACCATGGGCAGTTTTTCACCGTGGGCGAGTGTTCACCTTTCAGAAGTGTCCACTTTTCAGAAGTGTCCACCAATTATGCAGTGTTTCGCCGCAAGGCAGTGTTCCACCCTGGGCTTGCCGTTAATTAAGTAGCGGGGCCTGACGCGCAATCACCCCCTTGCCTTGCCTGCACACTGCGCGACGATGTTCGTCAGCAAGGGCCCACACCGCCGGGACCTCGCTGACGCCCATCGCCGTCGGCGAACGAGACGGAGACTGCTCCCAGAAACTCCCGGGCGGCACGTGGCACCCCCAGGGCGGCACGTGGCACCCCCAGGGCGGCACGTGGCACCCCCAGGGCGGCACGTGGCACCCCCAGGGCGGCACGTGGCACCCCCAGGGCGGCACGTGGCACCCCCAGGGCGGCACGTGGCACCCCCAGGGCGGCACGTGGCACCCCCAGGGCGGCACGTGGCACCCCCAGGGCGGCACGTGGCACCCCCAGGGCGGCACGTGGCACCCCCAGGGCGGCACGTGGCACCCCCAGGGCGGCACGTGGCACCCCCAGGGCGGCACGTGGCACCCCCAGGGCGGCACGTGGCACCCCCAGGGCGGCACGTGGCACCCCCAGGGCGGCACGTGGCACCCCCAGGGCGGCACGTGGCACCCCCAGGGCGGCACGTGGCACCCCCAGGGCGGCACGTGGCACCCCCAGGGCGGCACGTGGCACCCCCAGGGCGGCACGTGGCACCCCCAGGGCGGCACGTGGCACCCCCAGGGCGGCACGTGGCACCCCCAGGGCGGCACGTGGCACCCCCAGGGCGGCACGTGGCACCCCCAGGGCGGCACGTGGCACCCCCAGGGCGGCACGTGGCACCCCGCGCCGTTCCCACGCGACGACTTTTGGACCAACGGACCCAAGGCCGGGTGGGTGGGTGGGGCACCTTTTTAATCGACGGTCAAACCTTGGGAGAACGATTCGCGCTGTACCAGAAAAGGGATTAAAGATTCCCATTGTATCCCCCGCCGCGATCGATTCAAGTGTACCCAGCCTGGTTCTCGTGGAGCTGAAGATGATAACGACCGGGCGAGCTGACCCTAGAGGCGAGTCGATGGTGGGTGGCACTGCGGTTAGAGACCGCCACCACCACCACATCAACAACATCAACAACAAGAAGACAGCGTGTGGAGGATTGATGTCTCGCGGAATATTTCCCACTTCGCTGGGAGACGCGAGACGTTTGAGGGTCCGTGACGAATCGACGAAAGCGTCGCAGCCGTGGACGGGAAAGGGAGAGGTATCCTGGACGTTGTGTGCCGGGTTGCTTGTAAGCGGGAAATTATATCGGGTTGCACGCGACTAATCGAGCCAGCAGCTCGGCTCGAGAGGTGACTCTGTGGATATGGCGTGACCACGGGACGCTCAAATATGTTCCGGGCCGCTTAACCCGGACAGACCCGGCTGGAATTATATCCCTAACAACATCAACACCATCAACAACATCAACAACAACAACTCTCTCAGAGTCAACTTCTTATTATGACGATGACAGCAACAACAACAACAAGACCCATAACAACACCGAGAACGCGACAGAGACGTGAGTGGCCGGGTCGCGTGGCTGGGGCCAATCCCCCGGTGCAGTTTCTGAGCTGCGCGCCCTTTGGCTGAGGCCACGCCACTGCTGACGGAAGGATGGGAATGTTTAGAGATGGGGGTTTTTTCCGGGGAGATTCGAACTTTGAAAGTTGGGCAGCGGTGGCAGCAGCGGCGGCGCCTACCTCAAGCCGGAGAGCGCGAGGTGGTGGAGGAGGTGGAGGAGGAGGAGGAGGAGGAGGAGGAGGTGGTGGAGGAGGAGGTGGTGGAGGAGGAGGTGGTGGAGGAGGTGGAGGAGGAGGAAGAGGTGGGGGATCCGTCTGCGCCATTGCGCGCTGCGTCTCGGCCTCTCCGATGCGAGTGGGAGCGTTGTCCGACGCTTCGCACCCCGTGCCTCCTGCAGCTTCTTCGCCTAAGAGCCCGATTCGGTTTCGCTCGCATTCTGCCATAGATGGTATACACAGCACGGGGCTGGTTGATGACCGCTGCTGTTGCTCATTGGCACGCACCCAACCACTCACCCAACCACTCATCCACACAACCGCTCACCCACCCGCTCACACACCCACTCACCAACCCACCCACTCACCCTCCAACTTACTCACCCAGCCATCCACTTATTCACCCAACCACTCACTCACCCACTTACTCACCCAGCCACCTACTTATTCACTCACCCAACCACTCATTCACCCGGCTCACTCACCCCGCTCACTCACCCCGCTCACTCACTCCGCTCACTCACCCCGCTCACTCACCCCGCTCACTAACTCGCTCGACAGTCGCCTGCACCACTTTATAATCGATAGGAGAAAAACAAAACGAGCTTGCTTTATTTATTGAGTTGGCTTCGGTGCACGTGGGAGCGAAACGTCGGACATCGTGGCGGAACGCGCGCCGGGGAAGAGCTGATGGGAGTGCTGAAACGCGCGAAACCCTGGCGGTGACGGCCGTGCGACTGATGAGTCGGGCCGAAGGGGAAGCGCTCGCGTGCCAAATGTCAGTCGGCGCAGCCCGATGACCTCCTCACCCACCCCCCGTGGTGTCTGCCCGCGGGTTCCTGGGGACGCCTCCGTGCATCCCGGATTTGTTTGTCCGTGCGTGTTTGTTTACTCGCTTGCGTCTGGTTTGATTGTTGTTGTTGTTGTTTTGCTTTGGGTTGTAATGAGGCCGCTCCGTGACCTCCGTGCCTCGACTCGGTGGTGGGGATGGGGGCCTCAATTATGATGGAGACTCGGATTACGAGTGGGTTGGGTGCGTGAGTGACTTGATGCCTCGATAAGTGAGTGCGTGGGTGGGTGAGCAGATCAGCGACTGGATGGGTGAGTGGTTGGATGACGTAGGTGAGTGAGTGAGCAAATGAGTTGGCGAGTGGATGTGTGAGTGGGTGAGTGATTGGATGAGCGGAGGAGTGACTCAGCAGGCGAATGAATTGTATGAGTGCATGGCTGAGTGATTAAATGGAGTGAGAGAGATTATTTGACTAGTTGACTGGCTGAATGGATGGGAGAGTGGGTGAGCGTTGTGGTCACCCGCAGTGGTTAAACACAGCGCGGATGAGCAGCCCGTCTGGTAGACCGAGGTTTTGAGCGAGTGGGTCATTGAGTGCGAGCGTGTGTGAGTGTCACTGGGAGTGTGGGGAGCGGTTGCGCAGTGCTTAGCACGCTGCGCTACCAACCCGGGCGACCCGCTGACTGTCAACGCCGTTGACGATTATCTGAACCAGTCCTGGGCCTCCCCTAGGTCGACCCAGCCTCAAATGAGCACCCGGTACTGTGTAAAAAATCGCCACTGGGGAGACAAAGGCGGCCCAGCGTGGTGTTGGCTACAACCACCCCTCGTGTGCTATGCCGGCCTTCATCGGTGCTACTCGCGAACAGCACTTGCCCCAACCAAGTCTTCTAAGGCTATACGGGGGGGGTCTTTGTGTTTTAAGTCGGAGTGCGTGTTCATTTGTCTCGAGCGAGCATGCCATTGGGTGCGCGCGAGAGAGCGATTCAATGGGTGACTTGGTGTGATAGAGTGGAGAGAGAGAGAAGCGAGATTGTGCGCAGTGACAAAAGGGTCTCCCCGTGACTCGGAGCGTCGGTTTGAGGTTTTCCTTCCGTCGACGACTCTCATCCGAAACCTCTCCACCATCTCGCCCTCAATTCGCTTTTGAGCCATCGTCACTCAATCCGGACCGCCACCGCCTCCATCAACATCCTCGGTCTAGCCCCAAGCTGCCGCCATGCCCTGCGACACTCAAGTGTCAACCACACGGCCAGGCTGTAACGCCACAGACAAACGGGTGGCTGGCTGGCTCTCTCTCAATGTTATTTGTTTACCTATTCGATATCAGCGACAATTATAAGTCCGCCCAGTGCCAGACTAGGCTTGTGCGGGACCTGTAGCATGTGTTGCTATAAAGGGGCCCTAAATTAAAAAAAAAATCATCAATATTAAAACTCACATTTTTTTTACTTGCATAGTAAAGTAATTGTATGTTTAATTTGCTTTACGGCCAGATAATACGACAAATCGCTATCCTTAAACACCCAGTCGTCCATAAAGTACTATCAAGTACTATAGTAATAGAGCAAGTGCAGAATCGCTGAACCGGAATTGATAGCTTGAAAGCGTTTAGCGCGGGGCCCTTGAAATTGCGGGGCCCGTAGCATCTGTATCTACTTGTGCTACGACGATAATATAATCCCGCACAGAGTCCACCACCACTGTGTGGTTTTTTTAAATCCCGAATCGATGCAGGAGAGACCAAGCAAGCATTAAAGGGGACTCCTCTATCACTCCGCCCGGACGAGACCCTTAACCTGTAAAATATACTCAAAAGCAATGTGCCCCGAAAACAAAAATTGGCCGACGGCGTTGTGAATGCGTTTCCGAGACTCGCTCCGCCATACGAGACCCAAGTGGCTCTATCAGCATCAACAACAGACTAATCTTCATTTTATTGTAACTCCTTAATTATGCTAACTGGTTCCAATATGAATGCCTCCCTCCCCTCTCTCTATTCACGTGAAGCTCCCAAACTCGCATGGATCCCTAGGAATCTTCGATTTAAAAAAGAATAACCCCGACCTCTGAAGTCCCCCGTGATCGTCATCACGGCAGTGGCGGGGCAGCCTGGGTTCGATTCCCGACTCGGGTGCGGTTTTTTCTACGTGGAGTTTGTATTTTGTTTGTATGTTGTTTGTATGTTGTTTGTATGTTGCTTGTATGTTGTTTGTATGTCCCCCCCCCCCCCCTCCCGTGTTCTGCATTGGGTCTTTTTTATTCCTGCCTCTTCGGTTTCCTCCCATCGTGAAAACAAAAGCATGCAGCGTAATTGGGGTATTGCATCAAACACAGCCCAGATGATGCTGGGACGAGTTGCAACAGCAGTAGCAACAGTAGCAGCAGCAGTAGCAACAACAGCAGCAGTAGTAGCAACAACAGCCGTAACAACAGTAGTAGCAGCAGTAGCAACAACAGCAGCAATAGTAGCAACAACAGCAGTAGCAACAACAGCAGCAGTAGCAACAGCAGCAGTACCAGCAGCAGTAGCAACAGCAGCAGTAGCAACAGTAGCAACAGTAGTAGCAACAACAGCAGCAGTAGCAACAACAGCAGCAGCAGCAACAACAGCAGCAGCAGCAACAACAGCAGCAGCAGCAGTAGCAACAACAGCAGCAGCAGTAGCAACAACAGCAGCAGTAGCAGTAGCAACAACAGCAGCAGCAGTAGCAACAGTAGCAACAGTAGCAACAGCAACAATACCAACAGCAGTCGCAGCAACAGCAGTCGCGGCAACAGCAACATCGCACGGGCTCCTGCGGATAAACTTGGCAGGACCCAGCTGAACAACGAGAATCGGAAAGGCTTCTCAGAAGATTTATACCGCGGGAGGAATCCGATGAGCTGTGAAGCTCTTTGTTCACAGATGTTCCAGTAGGGGCACGGGGTCAGAACGTCACAACAAACAGAACAAAAAACAAACATGATGAAAAAACACAATTTGATTTTTAAAAAGACGTAAATAATGATCGCGATCATCGTCATTACGATTACACCACCACGAATATAACGTAATGTTCCCATCATAGCACTGTTATCAGGCGTCTATGATTGTAAATGTTGAGGCTTGGCTCCAACACACCGGTGTGCTGTACTAGTGACGAATTGGCACGTTCTGTTTACGTGACAACCCTTACTAGTTGGCTGTGTCGGGTGGTGGCGGGTTTAACGACACAACATTTATTTGCACTGCTGACTCAACACTTGGTAGGTTTTCACAGCCAACGATATATTTGTGTTGGGGTCAGGCCCACGATTCAATGACGACCTGGCCACATTTCTGTCGTAAAGCCCTCCACCACCCGACGCAGCCAAACATCTCAAATGCAATTGCCCGGCTTGTGCACGAGAGTCTGACGGCCGTGCCGCTTTTAGGGTTTTTGCATCGCTGTAATTTTAAACTCGCCCAGAGTTTGTTCAGAGGGAACGTCTCAAAATAATCACATTCAGCATTTGCTTAAATAGCTCCGAAAACACAAATCTGTCATTGCCTCCACCAAGCGTCTCTAATTGTCATCGTGATCACACTCCGGGTACTAACTGTTCACCTATTTAAACCTGTTTCCACTATCAACGTGATATTGCTAAATGATGTACTTTCCAAATGTTTACCATTACCATAATCCTGTTGATTTGTTAAAATATTATATTTATTGTCATGTAATTTTTTGTAAAACTTTTATCACCACCATAATGCCATCGTGTTGACACATTTAAATGCTTCTTATTCATCATGATCGTAGTAGTAGTATTACTTCATTTTGATATATTTGTTTACTTATGAATCCTCCATTGCCATCGCCACATCTACAACAACACCAATGTCCGACGTTTCACCGTTAACTAGAGAACCAAAATCCGCACTTGGGATCATCCGCTGTGTAAACAGGAAGTGCACTGAAAATTCACATTTACATATCTCTCTGTCCGCTTCAAGCAAAAGTTGTTATATTTTGCACATCCCAGCAGCCAAAAACTGGCCTCATCATTTCAACCGCATTTCACTTAACACAAGCGACAACAAGAAGACAACCTCTAGCCGGTTCGACATTCAGCGTCTCATCAGCGGTCAGGCTTTGGCTTGAACCAAAATGGATCAGCCAAGACGATGTTTATATTTGGAACATCTTGAGTTTGGAACATCAAGTTGGACGCAAAAAAGAACACCTCCGTAATAAGTTGGGCGACTGAAGAGACATCGGCGGAGAGCGCGAGACGATGATGCCTGGTGGATGATGATGATGCCTGGTGGATGATGATGATGATGCCTGGTATGAGATGATGCCTGGTGGATGATGATGATGATGATGCCTGGTGGATGACGATGATGATGCCTGGTGGATGATGATGATGATCCCCACGAGCGATGATCGGTGCCATTTCTCTCCGTGCTGTGGACCGGAGTGCGCACGTGTTCGTTTAACTTCTTTCGCGCCGTACGTTTGCCAACCGTGCTAATCCTCGTTTTGCGTGTTCGTTTCTTTATTTCTCCCCATAACCCGCTCACATTTTCAGGAATATCGTTCAATGTCATCCCTTTCGTTCCATTTGAGATTTTGTCATCATTGCCGTATTCCCCGGAGTATAAGACGCATCCGAAAGTCAATCGTCATTAATATTGTCACACAACAACAGCAACAACCGCCATTCGCCACGAAGCTGCAGTGGACGTCTCCACGTGGCTTGTGCCAGGCTAGGTGCACTTCGAGGCTTGCCAGAGACTCCACGGGCAGGAGGTGACGGGAGAGACCCCAGGCGGCAGATGCAAAGACAAAGTTCCCCCGTAAAGCCTTCAGCAGGCTGTTGGTGCAAGTGCTAATAGCGAACACCACGTGAGGGGGTGGGTGGCCAGCACTACGCACGGTGTTGATGTTTACACGAACCAATACACACGGTCGACTCAAACACATACCGGAATATAAGACGCACCCACCGCCCCCAAGTGCCCCTTCTCATCTTATAGCCCAGAGAATACGGCGTCTGTTATTACCTTATGATTGTCGCACGAAGTGTTGTTGTTGTTTATAGCGTTGTAGTTTTGCCTTGGAGAAAAGGGGGGTGGGGGGGCGGTGACGGCTGTGTGTGTGTAAAGCAATGGACGTTTGAGTATAATAATGCAATAATAAGACGAATTACTACATAGGCCCGTTATGCATGCATGCCTTTTTTGCCCTGTGCACGAAACTGAATTTAAAAGTTACAAAAATATATAAATAAAAAAGCCTTTTCACCTTTTTAAACGGGGGGAGGGGGGTGGGGTGAGATAAAATATTAAATATTAACAAACAATTTTGGCGGGGAAAAAAGGTGACAGGAATGTATGTTGTGTTTTGACTACCCCCGGTTATTTACATAACTAAGTATACGTGTGCTTGTTGCAAGATGTTGTTTTCATATGTTATATTAGGGGGCCTGAGGGAAAAAAAAACCTGGTTTGTACTGTTTATATATGAAATATGATATGATTATTCTGATTATTATATACTGTATGTAATGATATTAATCATGACTTGCATATCCGGTGTGGGTTGCGTCCATCAGAGCATGGCGGTTTGCCTTGGAGTTTATACAAACTACAATCTCGTCGTTTTTGTATGATGCTTAACAATCTAAACCCCCCCTGCCCCCTCCCTTCCATTAAATGCATTTAAGATACCGACAATGATAATTATAGTCATAAAGATAACGTAACAATGCTGATTCAAGGTATAATAAAAGCAATTAAAATGGCATCGTCCCAACTAGGCCCAATCCTGCTCTCCCTGTCAAGTGATTACAGATCAGCAGCCACTCCATCATCATCCACCAGACATCATCATGCACCAGACATCATCATCCACCAGACATCATCATCCACCTGACATCATCATCCACCAGACATCATCATCCGCCAGACATCATCATCCACCTGACATCATCATCCACCAGACAGCATCATCCACCAGACATCATCATCCACCTGACATCATCCACCAAACATCATCATCCACCAGACATCATCATCCACCTGACATCATCATCCACCTGACATCATCATCCACCTGACATCATCATCCACCTAACATCATCCACCTGACATCATCATCCACCAGGCATCATCATCCACCAGACATCATCATCTTCCTGACATCATCATCCACCTGACATTATCATCCACCTGACATTATCATCCACCTGACATTATCATCCACCTGACATTATCATCCACCAGACATCATCATCCACCTGACATCATCCACCTGACATCATCATCCACCAACCATCATCTACCAGACATCATCATCCACCTGACATCATCCCCCAGACATCGTCATCCACCTGACATCATCCACCAGACATCATCCACCTGACATCATCATCCACCTGACATCATCATCCACCAGGCATCATCATCCACCAGACATCATCATCCACCGGACATCATCATCCACCTGACATCATCATCCACCAGGCATCATCATCCACCAGACATCAACCACCTGACATCATCATCCACCTGACATCATCGTCCAACAGACATAATCATCCACCAGACATCATCATCCACCAGACATCATCATCCTCCTGACATCATCCACCAGACATCATCATCCATCTGACATCATCAGACATCATCATCCACCTGACATCATCATCCTCCTGACATCATCATTCACCAGACATGATCCACCAGACATCATCATCATCCATCTGACATCATCAGCATCATCATCCACCTGACATGATCATCCACCAGGCATCATCATCCACCAGACATCATCATCCACCTGACATCATCATCCAACAGGCATCATCATCCACCAGACATCATCATCCACCAGACATCATCCACCAGGCATCATCATCCACTTGACATCATCATCTACCAGACATCATCATTCACCAGACATCATCATCCACCAGACATCATCATACACCTGACATCATCATCCACCAGACATCATCATCCACCTGACATCACCATCCAACTGACATCATCCACCTGACAACATCATCCACCAGACATCATCCACCAGACATCATCATCCACCAGACATCATAATCCACCTCACATCATCCACCTCACATCATCCACCTGACATCATCATCCACCTGACATCATCATCCACCAGGCATCATCATCCACCAGACATCATCATCTTCCTGACATCATCATCCACCTGACATTATCATCTACCTGACATAATCATCCACCTGACATTATCATCCACCAGACATCATCATCCACCTGACATCATCCACCTGACATCATCATCCACCAACCATCATCTACCAGACATCATCATCCACCTGACATCATCCACCAGACATCATCCACCTGACATCATCATCCACCTGACATCATCATCCACCAGGCATCATCATCCACCAGACATCATCATCCACCGGACATCATCATCCACCTGACATCATCATCCACCAGGCATCATCATCCACCAGACATCAACCACCTGACATCATCATCCACCTGACATCATCGTCCAACAGACATCATCATCCACCAGACATCATCTCCCACCTGACATCATCATCCACCAGACATCATCATCCATCTGACATCATCAGACATCATCATCCACCTGACATCATCATCCACCAGACAACATCATCCTCCTGACATCATCATTCACCAGACATCATCCACCAGACATCATCATCCATCTGACATCATCAGCATCATCATCCACCTGACATCATCATCCACCAGGCATCATCATCCACCAGACATCATCATCCACCTGACATCATCATCCAACAGGCATCATCATCCACCAGACATCATCATCCACCAGACATCATCCACCAGGCATCATCATCCACTTGACATCATCATCTACCAGATATCATCATTCACCAGACATCATCATCCACCAGACATCATCATACACCTGACATCATCATCCACCAGACATCATCATCCACCTGACATCACCATCCAACTGACATCATCCACCTGACAACATCATCCACCAGACATCATCCACCAGACATCATCATCCACCAGACATCATTATCCACCTCACATCATCCACCTCACATCATCCACCTGACATCATCATCCACCAGGCATCATCATCCACCAGACATCATCATCTTCCTGACATCATCATCAACCTGACATTATCATCCACCTGACATAATCATCCACCTGACATCATCATCCACCAACCATCATCTACCAGACATCATCATCCACCTGACATCATCCACCAGACATCCACCTGACATCATCATCCACCTGACATCATCCACCAGGCATCATCATCCACCAGACATCATCATCCACCGGACATCATCATCCACCTGACATCATCATCCACCAGGCATCATCATCCACCAGACATCAACCACCTGACATCATCATCCACCTGACATCATCGTCCAACAGACATAATCATCCACCAGACATCATCATCCACCAGACATCATCTCCCTCCTGACATCATCATCCACCAGACATCATCATCCATCTGACATCATCAGACATCATCATCCACCTGACATCATCATCCACCAGACATCATCATCCTCCTGACATCATCATTCACCAGACATCATCCACCAGACATCATCATCCATCTGACATCATCAGCATCATCATCCACCTGACATCATCATCCACCAGGCATCATCATCCACCTGACATCATCATCCAACAGGCATCATCATCCACCAGACATCATCATCCACCAGACATCATCCACCAGGCATCATCATCCACTTGACATCATCATCTACCAGACATCATCATTCACCAGACATCATCATCCACCAGACATCATCATACACCTGACATCATCATCCACCAGACATCATCATCCACCTGACATCACCATCCAACTGACATCATCCACCTGACAACATCATCCACCAGACATCATCCACCAGACATCATCATCCACCAGACATCATTATCCACCTCACATCATCCACCTCACATCATCCACCTGACATCCTCATCCACCTGACATCATCATCCACCTGACATCATCATCCACCAGGCATCATCATCCACCAGACATCATCATCTTCCTGACATCATCATCCACCTGACATTATCATCCACCTGACATAATCATCCACCTGACATTATCATCCACCAGACATCATCATCCACCTGACATCATGCACCTGACATCATCATCCACCAACCATCATCTACCAGACATCATCATCCACCTGACATCATCCACCAGACATCATCCACCTGACATCATCATCCACCTGACATCATCATCCACCAGGCATCATCATCCACCAGACATCATCATCCACCGGACATCATCATCCACCTGACATCATCATCCACCAGGCATCATCATCCACCAGACATCAACCACCTGACATCATCGTCCAACAGACATCATCATCCATCTGACATCATCAGACATCATCATCCACCTGACATCATCATCCACCAGACATCATCATCCTCCTGACATCATCATTCACCAGACATCATCCACCAGACATCATCATCCATCTGACATCATCAGCATCATCATCCACCTGACATCATCATCCACCAGGCATCATCATCCACCAGACATCATCATCCACCTGACATCATCATCCAACAGGCATCATCATCCACCAGACATCATCATCCACCAGACAACATCATCCTCCTGACATCATCATTCACCAGACATCATCCACCAGACATCATCATCCATCTGACATCATCAGCATCATCATCCACCTGACATCATCATCCACCAGGCATCATCATCCACCAGACATCATCATCCACCTGACATCATCATCCAACAGGCATCATCATCCACCAGACATCATCATCCACCAGACATCATCCACCAGGCATCATCATCCACTTGACATCATCATCTACCAGACATCATCATTCACCAGACATCATCATCCACCAGACATCATCATCCATCTGACATCATCAGCATCATCATCCACCTGACATCATCATCCACCAGGCATCATCATCCACCAGACATCATCATCCACCTGACATCATCATCCAACAGGCATCATCATCCACCAGACATCATCATCCACCAGACAACATCATCCTCCTGACATCATCATTCACCAGACATCATCCACCAGACATCATCATCCATCTGACATCATCAGCATCATCATCCACCTGACATCATCATCCACCAGGAATCATCATCCACCAGACATCATCATCCACCTGACATCATCATCCAACAGGCATCATCATCCACCAGACATCATCATCCACCAGACATCATCCACCAGGCATCATCATCCACTTGACATCATCATCTACCAGACATCATCATTCACCAGACATCATCATCCACCAGACATCATCATACACCTGACATCATCATCCACCAGACATCATCATCCACCTGACATCACCATCCAACTGACATCATCCACCTGACAACATCATCCACCAGACATCATCCACCAGACATCATCATCCACCAGACATCATTATCCACCTCACATCATCCACCTCACATCATCCACCTGACATCATCATCCACCAGGCATCATCATCCACCAGACATCATCATCTTCCTGACATCATCATCCACCTGACATTATCATCCACCTGACATAATCATCCACCTGACATCATCATCCACCAACCATCATCTACCAGACATCATCATCCACCTGACATCATCCACCAGACATCCACCTGACATCATCATCCACCTGACATCATCCACCAGGCATCATCATCCACCAGACATCATCATCCACCGGACATCATCATCCACCTGACATCATCATCCACCAGGCATCATCATCCACCAGACATCAACCACCTGACATCATCATCCACCTGACATCATCGTCCAACAGACATAATCATCCACCAGACATCATCATCCACCAGACATCATCTCCCTCCTGACATCATCATCCACCAGACATCATCATCCATCTGACATCATCAGACATCATCATCCACCTGACATCATCATCCACCAGACATCATCATCCTCCTGACATCATCATTCACCAGACATCATCCACCAGACATCATCATCCATCTGACATCATCAGCATCATCATCCACCTGACATCATCATCCACCAGGTATCATCATCCACCAGACATCATCATCCACCTGACATCATCATCCAACAGGCATCATCATCCACCAGACATCATCATCCACCAGACATCATCCACCAGGCATCATCATCCACTTGACATCATCATTCACCAGACATCATCATCCACCAGACATCATCATACACCTGACATCATCATCCACCAGACATCATCATCCACCTGACATCACCATCCAACTGACATCATCCACCTGACAACATCATCCACCAGACATCATCCACCAGACATCATCATCCACCAGACATCATTATCCACCTCACATCATCCACCTCACATCATCCACCTGACATCCTCATCCACCTGACATCATCATCCACCTGACATCATCATCCACCAGGCATCATCATCCACCAGACATCATCATCTTCCTGACATCATCATCCACCTGACATTATCATCCACCTGACATAATCATCCACCAGACATCATCATCCACCTGACATCATCCACCTGACATCATCATCCACCAACCATCATCTACCAGACATCATCATCCACCTGACATCATCCACCAGACATCATCCACCTGACATCATCATCCACCTGACATCATCATCCACCAGGCATCATCATCCACCAGACATCATCATCCACCGGACATCATCATCCACCTGACATCATCATCCACCAGGCATCATCATCCACCAGACATCAACCACCTGACATCATCGTCCAACAGACATCATCATCCATCTGACATCATCAGACATCATCATCCACCTGACATCATCATCCACCAGACATCATCATCCTCCTGACATCATCATTCACCAGACATCATCCACCAGACATCATCATCCATCTGACATCATCAGCATCATCATCCACCTGACATCATCATCCACCAGGCATCATCATCCACCAGACATCATCATCCACCTGACATCATCATCCAACAGGCATCATCATCCACCAGACATCATCATCCACCAGACATCATCCACCAGGCATCATCATCCACTTGACATCATCATCTACCAGACATCATCATTCACCAGACATCATCATCTACCAGACATCATCATACACCTGACATCATCATCCACCAGACATCATCATCCACCTGACATCACCATCCAACTGACATCATCCACCTGACAACATCATCCACCAGACATCATCCACCAGACATCATCATCCACCAGACATCATTACCCACCTCACATCATAAACCTCACATCATCCACCTGACATCATCATCCACCTGACATCATCATCCACCTGACATCATCATCCACCAGGCATCATCATCCACCAGACATCATCATCTTCCTGACATCATCATCCACCTGACATTATCATCCACCTGACATTATCATCCACCTGACATATTCATCCACCTGACATTATCATCCACCAGACATCATCATCCACCTGACATCATCCACCTGACATCATCATCCACCAACCATCATCTACCAGACATCATCATCCACCTGACATCATCCCCCAGACATCATCATCCACCTGACATCATCCACCAGACATCATCCACCTGACATCATCATCCACCTGACATCATCATCATCCACCAGGCATCATCATCCACCAGACATCATCATCCACCGGACATCATCATCCACCTGGCATCATCATCCACCAGGCATCATCATCCACCAGACATCAACCACCTGACATCATCATCCACCTGACATCATCGTCCAACAGACATAATCATCCACCAGACATCATCATCCACCAGACATCATCTCCCTCCTGACATCATCATCCACCAGACATCATCATCCATCTGACATCATCAGACATCATCATCCACCTGACATCATCATCCACCAGACATCATCATCCTCCTGACATCATCATTCACCAGACATCATCCACCAGACATCATCATCCATCTGACATCATCAGCATCATCATCCACCTGACATCATCATCCACCAGGCATCATCATCCACCAGACATCATCATCCACCTGACATCATCATCCAACAGGCATCATCATCCACCAGACATCATCATCCACCAGACATCATCCACCAGGCATCATCATCCACTTGACATCATCATCTACCAGACATCAACATTCACCAGACATCATCATCCACCAGGCATCATCATACACCTGACATCATCATCCACCAGACATCATCATCCACCTCACATGACCATCCAACTGACATCATCCACCTGACAACATCATCCACCAGACATCATCCACCTGACATCCTCATCCACCTGACATCATCATCCACCTGACATCATCATCCACCTGACATCATCATCCACCAGGCATCATCATTCACCAGACATCATCATCTTCCTGACATCATCATCCACCTGACATTATCATCCACCTGACATAATCATCCACCTGACATTATCATCCACCAGACATCATCATCCACCTGACATCATCCACCTGACATCATCATCCACCAACCATCATCTACCAGACATCATCATCCACCTGACATCATCCACCAGACATCATCCACCTGACATCATCATCCACCTGACATCATCATCCACCAGGCATCATCATCCACCAGACATCATCATCCACCAGGCATCATCATCCACCAGACATCAACCACCTGACATCATCGTCCAACAGACATCATCATCCATCTGACATCATCAGACATCATCATCCACCTGACATCATCATCCACCAGACATCATCATCCTCCTGACATCATCATTCACCAGACATCATCCACCAGACATCATCATCCATCTGACATCATCAGCATCATCATCCACCCGACATCATCATCCACCAGGCATCATCATCCACCAGACGTCATCATCCACCTGACATCATCATTCAACAGGCATCATCATCCACCAGACATCATCATCCACCAGACATCATCCACCAGGTATCATCATCCACTTGACATCATCATCTACCAGACATCATCATTCACCAGACATCATCATCTACCAGACATCATCATACACCTGACATCATCATCCACCAGACATCATCATCCACCTGACATCACCATCCAACTGACATCATCCACCTGACAACATCATCCACCAAACATCATCCACCAGACATCATCATCCACCAGACATCATTATCCACCTCACATCATAAACCTCACATCATCCACCTGACATCATCATCCACCTGACATCATCATCCACCTGACATCATCATCCACCTGACATCATCATCCACCAGGCATCATCATCCACCAGACATCATCATCTTCCTGACATCATCATCCACCTGACATTATCATCCACCTGACATTATCATCCACCTGACATAATCATCCATCTGACATTATCATCCACCAGACATCATCATCCACCTGACATCATCCACAGGACATCATCATCCACCAACCATCATCTACCAGACATCATCATCCACCTGACATCATCCCCCAGACATCATCATCCACCTGACATCATCCACCAGACATCATCCACCTGACATCATCATCCACCTGACATCATCATCCACCAGGCATCATCATCCACCAGACATCATCATCCACCGGACATCATCATCCACCTGGCATCATCATCCACCAGGCATCATCATCCACCAGACATCAACCACCTGACATCATCATCCACCTGACATCATCGTCCAACAGACATAATCATCCAACAGACATCATCTTCCACCAGACATCATCTCCCTTATGACATCATCATCCACCAGACATCATCATCCATCTGACATCATCAGACATCATCATCCACCTGACATCATCATCCACCAGACATCATCATCCTCCTGACATCATCATCCTCCTGACATCATCATTCACCAGACATCATCCACCAGACATCATCATCCATCTGACATCATCAGCACCATCATCCACTTGACATCATCATCCACCAGGCATCATCATCCACCAAACATCATCATCCACCAGACATCATCATCCACCTGACATCATCATCCAACAGGCATCATCATCCACCAGACATCATCATCCACCAGACATCATCCACCAGGCATCATCATCCACTTGACATCATCATCTACCAGACATCAACATTCACCAGACATCATCATCCACCAGACATCATCATACACCTGACATCATCATCCACCAGACATCATCATCCACCTCACATCACCATCCAACTGACATCATCCACCTGACAACATCATCCACCAGACATCATCCACCAGACATCATCATCCACCAGACATCATCATCCACCTCACATCATCCACCTCACATCATCCACCTGACATCATCATCCACCAGACATCATCATCCATCAGACATCATCATTCACCTGACATCATCATCCACCTGATATCATCATCCACCAGGCATCATCATCCACCAGACATCATCATCCACCAGACATCATCATCCACCAGACATCATCATCCTCCTGACATTATCATCCACCTGACATTATTATCCACCTGACATCATCATGCAGCTGACATTATCATCCACCAGACATCATCATCCACCTGACATCATCCACCTGACATCATCATCTACCTGACATCATCCACCAGACATCATAATCCACCAACCATCATCTACCAGACATCATCATCCACCTGACATCATCCCCCAGACATCATCATCCACCTGACATCATCCACCAGACATCATCCACCTGACATCATCATCCACCTGACATCTTCATCATCCACCAGGCATCATCATCCACCAGATATCAACCACCTGACATCATCATCCACCTGACATCATCGTTCAACAGACATAATCATCCACCAGACATCATCATCCACCAGACATCATCATCCACCAGACGTCATCATCCTCCTGACATCATCATCCACCAGACATCATCATCCACCTGACATTATCAGACATCATCATCCACCTGACATCATCATCCACCAGACATCATCATCCTCCTGACATCATCATTCATCAGACATCATCCACCAGACATCATTATCCATCTGACATCATCATCCACCAGGTATCATCATCCACCAGACATCATCATCCACCTGACATCATCATCTACCAGTCATCATCATTCACCAGACATCATTATCCACCAGACATCATCATCCACCTGACATCATCATCCACCAGACATCATCACCCACCTGACATCACCATCCAACTGACATCATCCACCTGACAACATCATCCACCAGACATCATCCTCCAGACATCATCATCAACCAGACATCATCATCCACCTCATATCATCCACCTGACATCATCATCCACTTGACATCATCATCTACCTGACATCATCATCCACCTGCATTATCCACCTGACATCATCATCTACCAGACATCATCATCCACCAACCATCATCATCCAGACATCATCATCCACCAGACATCATCATCCACCAGACATCATCATCCACCTGACATCATCATCTACCTGACATCATCATCCACCAGACATCATCATCCTCCTGACATCATCATTCACCAAACATCATCATTCATCTGACATCATCATCTACCTGACATCATCATCCACCAGACATCATCCACCAGACATCATCATCCTCCTGACATCATCATCCACCGGACATCATCATCCTCCAGACATCATCCTCCTGACATCATCATCCACCAGACATCATCATCCACCAGACATCATCATCCACCTGACATCATCATCCATCTGACATGATCAGACATCATCATCCACCTGACATCATCATCCACCTGACATCATCCACCAGACATCATCATCCACCAGGCATCATCATCCACCAGACATCATCATCCACCTGACATCATCTACCAGGCATCATCATCATCCACCTGACATCATCATCTACCAGACATCATCATCCACCAGACATCATCATTCACCAGACATCATCATCCACCAGACATCATCATCCTCCTGACATCATCATCCACCGGACATCATCATCCACCAGACATCATCATCCATCTGACATGATCAGACATCATCATCCACCAGACATCATCATCCTCCTGACATCATCATTCATCAGACATCATCCACCAGACATCATTATCCATCTGACATCATCATCCACCAGGCATCATCATCCACCAGACATCATCATCCACCTGACATCATCATCTACAAGGCATCATCATCCACCAGACATCATCATCCACCAGACATCATCAACCAGGCATCATCATCCACTTGACATCATCATCTACCAGTCATCATCATTCACCAGACATCATTATCCACCAGACATCATCATCCACCTGACATCATCATCCACCAGACATCATCACCCACCTGACATCACCATCCAACTGACATCATCCACCTGACAACATCATCCACCAGACATCATCCACCAGACATCATCATCAACCAGACATCACCATCCACCTCATATCATCCACCTGACATCATCATCCACTTGACATCATCATCTACCTGACATCATCATCCACCTGCATTATCCACCTGACATCATCATCCACCAGACATCATCATCCACCAGACATCATCATCCAGGCATCATCATCCACCAGACATCATCATCCACCAGACATCATCATCCACCTGACATCATCATCTACCTGACATCATCATCTACCTGACATCATCATCCACCAGACATCATCATCCTCCTGACATCATCATTCACCAAACATCATCATTCACCTGACATCATCATCTACCTGACATCATCATCCACCAGACATCATCCACCAGACATCATCATCCTCCTGACATCATCATCCACCGGACATCATCATCCTCCAGACATCATCATCCTCCTGACATCATCATCCACCAGACATCATCATCCACCTGACATCATCATCCATCTGACATGATCAGACATCATCATCCACCTGACATCATCATCCACCTGACATCATCCACCAGACATCATCATCCACCAGGCATCATCATCCACCAGACATCATCATCCACCTGACATCATCTACCAGGCATCATCATCCACCAGACATCATCATTCACCAGACATCATCATCCACCAGACATCATCATCCTCCTGACATCATCATCCACCGGACATCATCATCCACCAGACATCATCATCCATCTGACATGATCAGACATCATCATCCACCTGACATCATCATCTACCAGACATCATCATCCACCAGACATCATCATCCACCAGATATCATCATTCACCAGACATCATCATCCTCCTGACATCATCATCCACCGGACATCATCATCCACCAGACATCATCATTCATCTGACATCATCCATCTGACATCATCATCCACCTGACATCATCCACCAGACATCATCATCCACCTGACATCATCATCCACCTGACATCATCCACCTGACATCATCATCCACCTGACATCATCCACCAGACATCATCATCCACCTGACATCATCATCCACCAGGCATCATCATTCACCAGACATCATCATCCACCTGACATCATCCACCAGGCATCATCATCCACCTGACATCATCATCTACCAGACATCATCATCCACTAGACATCATCATCCACCTGACATCATCATCCGCCAGACATCATCATCCACCAGACATCATCAACCAGGCATCATCATCCACTTGACATCATCATCCACCTGACATCATTCGCCAGACATCATCATCCACCAGACATCATCATCCACCTGACATCATCATCCACCAGACATCATCATCCACCAGACATCATCCACCAGGCATCATCATCCACTTGACATCATCATCTACCAGACATCATCATTCACCAGACATCATCATCCACCAGGCATCATCATCCACCAGACATCATCATCCACCTGACATCATCATCTACAAGGCATCATCATCCACCAGACATCATCATCCACCAGACATCATCAACCAGGCATCATCATCCACTTGACATCATCATCTACCAGTCATCATCATTCACCAGACATCATTATCCACCAGACATCATCATCCACCTGACATCATCATCCACCAGACATCATCACCCACCTGACATCACCATCCAACTGACATCATCCACCTGACAACATCATCCACCAGACATCATCCACCAGACATCATCATCAACCAGACATCACCATCCACCTCATATCATCCACCTGACATCATCATCCACTTGACATCATCATCTACCTGACATCATCATCCACCTGCATTATCCACCTGACATCATCATCCACCAGACATCATCATCCACCAGACATCATCATCCAGGCATCATCATCCACCAGACATCATCATCCACCAGACATCATCATCCACCTGACATCATCATCTACCTGACATCATCATCCACCAGACATCATCATCCTCCTGACATCATCATTCACCAAACATCATCATTCACCTGACATCATCATCTACCTGACATCATCATCCACCAGACATCATCCACCAGACATCATCATCCTCCTGACATCATCATCCACCGGACATCATCATCCTCCAGACATCATCATCCTCCTGACATCATCATCCACCAGACATCATCATCCACCTGACATCATCATCCATCTGACATGATCAGACATCATCATCCACCTGACATCATCATCCACCTGACATCATCCACCAGACATCATCATCCACCAGGCATCATCATCCACCAGACATCATCATCCACCTGACATCATCTACCAGGCATCATCATCCACCAGACATCATCATTCACCAGACATCATCATCCACCAGACATCATCATCCTCCTGACATCATCATCCACCGGACAACATCATCCACCAGACATCATCATCCATCTGACATGATCAGACATCATCATCCACCTGACATCATCATCTACCAGACATCATCATCCACCAGACATCATCATCCACCAGACATCATCATTCACCAGACATCATCATCCTCCTGACATCATCATCCACCGGACATCATCATCCACCAGACATCATCATTCATCTGACATCATCATCCACCTGACATCATCCACCAGACATCATCATCCACCTGACATCATCATCCACCTGACATCATCCACCTGACATCATCATCCACCTGACATCATCCACCAGACATCATCATCCACCTGACATCATCATCCACCAGGCATCATCATTCACCAGACATCATCATCCACCTGACATCATCCACCAGGCATCATCATCCACCTGACATCATCATCTACCAGACATCATCATCCACTAGACATCATCATCCACCTGACATCATCATCCACCAGACATCATCATCCACCAGACATCATCAACCAGGCATCATCACCCTCTTGACATCAACATCCACCTGACATCATCATCCACCAGACATCATCAACCAGGCATCATCATCCACTTGACATCATCATCCACCTGACATCATTCGCCAGACATCATCATCCACCAGACATCATCATCCACCTGACATCATCATCCACCAGACATCATCATCCACCAGACATCATCCACCAGGCATCATCATCCACTTGACATCATCATCTACCAGACATCATCATTCACCAGACATCATCATCCACCAGACATCATCATACACCTGACATCATCATCCACCAGACATCATCATCCACCTGACATCACCATCCAACTGACATCATCCACCTGACAACATCATCCACCAGACATCATCATCCATCAGACATCATCATCCACATGACATCATCATCCACCTGACATCATCATCCACCTGATATCATCATCCACCAGGCATCATCATCCACCAGACATCATCATCCACCAGACATCATCATCCACCAGACATCATCAACCAGGCATCATCATCCTCTTGACATCAACATCCACCTGACATCATCATCCACCAGACATCATCAACCAGGCATCATCATCCACTTGACATCATCATCCACCTGACATCATTCGCCAGACATCATCATCCACCAGACATCATCATCCACCTGACATCATCATCCACCTGACATCATCCACCTGACATCATCATCCACCTGACATCATCCACCAGACATCATCATCCACCTGACATCATCATCCACCAGGCATCATCATTCACCAGACATCATCATCCACCTGACATCATCCACCAGGCATCATCATCCACCTGACATCATCATCTACCAGACATCATCATCCACTAGACATCATCATCCACCTGACATCATCATCCACCAGACATCATCATCCACCAGACATCATCAACCAGGCATCATCATCCACTTGACATCATCATCCACCTGACATCATCCACCAGACATCATCATCCACCAGGCATCATCATCCACCAGACATCATCATCCACATGACATCATCTACCAGGCATCATCATCCACCAGACATCATCATTCACCAGACATCATCATCAACCAGACATCATCATCCTCCTGACATCATCATCCACCGGACATCATCATCCACCAGACATCATCATCCATCTGACATGATCAGACATCATCATCCACCTGACATCATCATCTACCAGACATCATCATCCACCAGACATCATCATCCACCAGATATCATCATTCACCAGACATCATCATCCTCCTGACATCATCATCCACCGGACATCATCATCCACCAGACATCATCATTCATCTGACATCATCCATCTGACATCATCATCCACCTGACATCATCCACCAGACATCATCATCCACCTGACATCATCATCCACCTGACATCATCCACCTGACATCATCATCCACCTGACATCATCCACCAGACATCATCATCCACCTGACATCATCATCCACCAGGCATCATCATTCACCAGACATCATCATCCACCTGACATCATCCACCAGGCATCATCATCCACCTGACATCATCATCTACCAGACATCATCATCCACTAGACATCATCATCCACCTGACATCATCATCCGCCAGACATCATCATCCACCAGACATCATCAACCAGGCATCATCATCCACTTGACATCATCATCCACCTGACATCATTCGCCAGACATCATCATCCACCAGACATCATCATCCACCTGACATCATCATCCACCAGACATCATCATCCACCAGACATCATCCACCAGGCATCATCATCCACTTGACATCATCATCTACCAGACATCATCATTCACCAGACATCATCATCCACCAGGCATCATCATCCACCAGACATCATCATCCACCTGACATCATCATCTACAAGGCATCATCATCCACCAGACATCATCATCCACCAGACATCATCAACCAGGCATCATCATCCACTTGACATCATCATCTACCAGTCATCATCATTCACCAGACATCATTATCCACCAGACATCATCATCCACCTGACATCATCATCCACCAGACATCATCACCCACCTGACATCACCATCCAACTGACATCATCCACCTGACAACATCATCCACCAGACATCATCCACCAGACATCATCATTCACCAGACATCATCATCAACCAGACATCATCATCCTCCTGACATCATCATCCACCGGACATCATCATCCACCAGACATCATCATCCATCTGACATGATCAGACATCATCATCCACCTGACATCATCATCTACCAGACATCATCATCCACCAGACATCATCATCCACCAGATATCATCATTCACCAGACATCATCATCCTCCTGACATCATCATCCACCGGACATCATCATCCACCAGACATCATCATTCATCTGACATCATCCATCTGACATCATCATCCACCTGACATCATCCACCAGACATCATCATCCACCTGACATCATCATCCACCTGACATCATCCACCTGACATCATCATCCACCTGACATCATCCACCAGACATCATCATCCACCTGACATCATCATCCACCAGGCATCATCATTCACCAGACATCATCATCCACCTGACATCATCCACCAGGCATCATCATCCACCTGACATCATCATCTACCAGACATCATCATCCACTAGACATCATCATCCACCTGACATCATCATCCGCCAGACATCATCATCCACCAGACATCATCAACCAGGCATCATCATCCACTTGACATCATCATCCACCTGACATCATTCGCCAGACATCATCATCCACCAGACATCATCATCCACCTGACATCATCATCCACCAGACATCATCATCCACCAGACATCATCCACCAGGCATCATCATCCACTTGACATCATCATCTACCAGACATCATCATTCACCAGACATCATCATCCACCAGGCATCATCATCCACCAGACATCATCATCCACCTGACATCATCATCTACAAGGCATCATCATCCACCAGACATCATCATCCACCAGACATCATCAACCAGGCATCATCATCCACTTGACATCATCATCTACCAGTCATCATCATTCACCAGACATCATTATCCACCAGACATCATCATCCACCTGACATCATCATCCACCAGACATCATCACCCACCTGACATCACCATCCAACTGACATCATCCACCTGACAACATCATCCACCAGACATCATCCACCAGACATCATCATCAACCAGACATCACCATCCACCTCATATCATCCACCTGACATCATCATCCACTTGACATCATCATCTACCTGACATCATCATCCACCTGCATTATCCACCTGACATCATCATCCACCAGACATCATCATCCACCAGACATCATCATCCAGGCATCATCATCCACCAGACATCATCATCCACCAGACATCATCATCCACCTGACATCATCATCTACCTGACATCATCATCCACCAGACATCATCATCCTCCTGACATCATCATTCACCAAACATCATCATTCACCTGACATCATCATCTACCTGACATCATCATCCACCAGACATCATCCACCAGACATCATCATCCTCCTGACATCATCATCCACCGGACATCATCATCCTCCAGACATCATCATCCTCCTGACATCATCATCCACCAGACATCATCATCCACCTGACATCATCATCCATCTGACATGATCAGACATCATCATCCACCTGACATCATCATCCACCTGACATCATCCACCAGACATCATCATCCACCAGGCATCATCATCCACCAGACATCATCATCCACCTGACATCATCTACCAGGCATCATCATCCACCAGACATCATCATTCACCAGACATCATCATCCACCAGACATCATCATCCTCCTGACATCATCATCCACCGGACAACATCATCCACCAGACATCATCATCCATCTGACATGATCAGACATCATCATCCACCTGACATCATCATCTACCAGACATCATCATCCACCAGACATCATCATCCACCAGACATCATCATTCACCAGACATCATCATCCTCCTGACATCATCATCCACCGGACATCATCATCCACCAGACATCATCATTCATCTGACATCATCATCCACCTGACATCATCCACCAGACATCATCATCCACCTGACATCATCATCCACCTGACATCATCCACCTGACATCATCATCCACCTGACATCATCCACCAGACATCATCATCCACCTGACATCATCATCCACCAGGCATCATCATTCACCAGACATCATCATCCACCTGACATCATCCACCAGGCATCATCATCCACCTGACATCATCATCTACCAGACATCATCATCCACTAGACATCATCATCCACCTGACATCATCATCCACCAGACATCATCATCCACCAGACATCATCAACCAGGCATCATCACCCTCTTGACATCAACATCCACCTGACATCATCATCCACCAGACATCATCAACCAGGCATCATCATCCACTTGACATCATCATCCACCTGACATCATTCGCCAGACATCATCATCCACCAGACATCATCATCCACCTGACATCATCATCCACCAGACATCATCATCCACCAGACATCATCCACCAGGCATCATCATCCACTTGACATCATCATCTACCAGACATCATCATTCACCAGACATCATCATCCACCAGACATCATCATACACCTGACATCATCATCCACCAGACATCATCATCCACCTGACATCACCATCCAACTGACATCATCCACCTGACAACATCATCCACCAGACATCATCATCCATCAGACATCATCATCCACATGACATCATCATCCACCTGACATCATCATCCACCTGATATCATCATCCACCAGGCATCATCATCCACCAGACATCATCATCCACCAGACATCATCATCCACCAGACATCATCAACCAGGCATCATCATCCTCTTGACATCAACATCCACCTGACATCATCATCCACCAGACATCATCAACCAGGCATCATCATCCACTTGACATCATCATCCACCTGACATCATTCGCCAGACATCATCATCCACCAGACATCATCATCCACCTGACATCATCATCCACCTGACATCATCCACCTGACATCATCATCCACCTGACATCATCCACCAGACATCATCATCCACCTGACATCATCATCCACCAGGCATCATCATTCACCAGACATCATCATCCACCTGACATCATCCACCAGGCATCATCATCCACCTGACATCATCATCTACCAGACATCATCATCCACTAGACATCATCATCCACCTGACATCATCATCCACCAGACATCATCATCCACCAGACATCATCAACCAGGCATCATCATCCACTTGACATCATCATCCACCTGACATCATTCGCCAGACATCATCATCCACCAGACATCATCATCCACCTGACATCATCATCCACCAGACATCATCATCCACCAGACATCATCCACCAGGCATCGTCATCCACTTGACATCATCATCTACCAGACATCATCATTCACCAGACATCATCATCCACCAGGCATCATCATCCACCAGACATCATCATCCACCTGACATCATCATCTACAAGGCATCATCATCCACCAGACATCATCATCCACCAGACATCATCAACCAGGCATCATCATCCACTTGACATCATCATCTACCAGTCATCATCATTCACCAGACATCATTATCCACCAGACATCATCATCAACCTGACATCATCATCCACCAGACATCATCACCCACCTGACATCACCATCCAACTGACATCATCCACCTGACAACATCATCCACCAGACATCATCCACCAGACATCATCATCAACCAGACATCACCATCCACCTCATATCATCCACCTGACATCATCATCCACTTGACATCATCATCTACCTGACATCATCATCCACCTGCATTATCCACCTGACATCATCATCCACCAGACATCATCATCCACCAGACATCATCATCCAGGCATCATCATCCACCAGACATCATCATCCACCAGACATCATCATCCACCTGACATCATCATCTACCTGACATCATCATCCACCAGACATCATCATCCTCCTGACATCATCATTCACCAAACATCATCATTCACCTGACATCATCATCTACCTGACATCATCATCCACCAGACATCATCCACCAGACATCATCATCCTCCTGACATCATCATCCACCGGACATCATCATCCTCCAGACATCATCATCCTCCTGACATCATCATCCACCAGACATCATCATCCACCTGACATCATCATCCATCTGACATGATCAGACATCATCATCCACCTGACATCATCATCCACCTGACATCATCCACCAGACATCATCATCCACCAGGCATCATCATCATCCACCAGACATCATCATCCACCTGACATCATCTACCAGGCATCATCATCCACCAGACATCATCATTCACCAGACATCATCATCCACCAGACATCATCATCCTCCTGACATCATCATCCACCGGACATCATCATCCACCAGACATCATCATCCATCTGACATGATCAGACATCATCATCCACCTGACATCATCATCTACCAGACATCATCATCCACCAGACATCATCATCCACCAGACATCATCATTCACCAGACATCATCATCCTCCTGACATCATCATCCACCGGACATCATCATCCACCAGACATCATCATTCATCTGACATCATCCATCTGACATCATCATCCACCTGACATCATCCACCAGACATCATCATCCACCTGACATCATCATCCACCTGACATCATCCACCTGACATCATCATCCACCTGACATCATCCACCAGACATCATCATCCACCTGACATCATCATCCACCAGGCATCATCATTCACCAGACATCATCATCCACCTGACATCATCCACCAGACATCATCATCCACCTGACATCATCATCCACCAGGCATCATCATCCACCAGACATCATCAACCAGGCATCATCACCCTCTTGACATCAACATCCACCTGACATCATCATCCACCAGACATCATCAACCAGGCATCATCATCCACTTGACATCATCATCCACCTGACATCATTCGCCAGACATCATCATCCACCAGACATCATCATCCACCTGACATCATCATCCACCAGACATCATCATCCACCAGACATCATCCACCAGGCATCATCATCCACTTGACATCATCATCTACCAGACATCATCATTCACCAGACATCATCATCCACCAGACATCATCATACACCTGACATCATCATCCACCAGACATCATCATCCACCTGACATCACCATCCAACTGACATCATCCACCTGACAACATCATCCACCAGACATCATCATCCATCAGACATCATCATCCACATGACATCATCATCCACCTGACATCATCATCCACCTGATATCATCATCCACCAGGCATCATCATCCACCAGACATCATCATCCACCAGACATCATCATCCACCAGACATCATCAACCAGGCATCATCATCCTCTTGACATCAACATCCACCTGACATCATCATCCACCAGACATCATCAACCAGGCATCATCATCCACTTGACATCATCATCCACCTGACATCATTCGCCAGACATCATCATCCACCAGACATCATCATCCACCTGACATCATCATCCACCAGACATCATCATCCACCAGACATCATCCACCAGGCATCATCATCCACTTGACATCATCATCTACCAGACATCATCATTCACCAGACATCATCATCCACCAGACATCATCATACACCTGACATCATCATCCACCAGACATCATCATCCACCTGACATCACCATCCAACTGACATTATCCACCTGACAACATCATCCACCAGACATCATCATCCATCAGACATCATCATCCACCTGACATCATCATCCACCTGACATCATCATCCACCTGATATCATCATCCACCAGGCATCATCATCCACCAGACATCATCATCCACCAGACATCATCATCCACCAGACATCATCATCCTCCTGACATCATCATCCACCTGACATTATCATCCACCTGACATCATCATCCACCTGACATCATCATCCACCAGACATCATCATCCACCTGACATCATCCACCTGACATCATCATCTACCTGACATCATCCACCAGACATCATCATCCACCAACCATCATCTACCAGACATCATCATCCACCTGACATCATCCCCCAGACATCATCATCCACCTGACATCATCCACCAGACATCATCCACCTGACATCATCATCCACCTGACATCTTCATCATCCACCAGGCATCATCATCCACCAGATAGCAACCACCTGACATCATCATCCACCTGACATCATCATTCAACAGACATAATCATCCACCAGACATCATCATCCACCAGACATCATCATCCACCAGACGTCATCATCCTCCTGACATCATCATCCACCTGACATCATCATCCACCAGGCATCATCATCCACCAGACATCAACATCCAACTGACATCATCATCCACCTGACATCATCCACCAGCCATCATCATCCACCTGACATCATCATCCACAAGGCATCATCATCCACCAGACATCAACATCCACCGGACATCATCATCCATCAGACATCATCCACCTGACATCATCATCCACCAGGCATCATCATCCACTTGACATCATCATCCACCAGACATCATCATCCACCAGACATGATCATCCACCAGACATCATCATCCACCTCACATTATCCACCAGGCATCATCATCCACCTGACATCGTCATCCACCTGACATCATCATCCACCAGGCATCATCATCCACCAGACATCATCATCCACCAGATATCATCATCCACCTCACATTATCCACCAGGCATCATCATCCACCTGATATCGTCATCCACCTGACATCATCATCCACCAGACATCATGATCCACCAGACATCATCATCCACCAGATATCATCATCCACCAGACATCATCATCCACCAGGCATCATCATCCACCTGACATCATCATCCACCCGACATCATCCACTTGACATCATCATCCACGAGACATCATCATCCACCAGACATCATTATCCACCTCACATTATCCACCAGGCATGATCATTCACCTGACATCGTCATCCACCTGACATCATCATCCACCAGGCGACATCATCCACCTGATATCATCATCCACCTGACATAATCCACCAGACATCATCATCCACCTGACATCATCATCCACCAGGCATCATCATCCACCAGACATCATCATCCACCAGACATCATCATCCACCAGACATCATCAACCAGGCATCATCATCCTCTTGACATCAACATCCACCTGACATCATCATCCACCAGACATCATCAACCAGGCATCATCATCCACTTGACATCATCATCCACCTGACATCATTCGCCAGACATCATCATTCACCAGACATCATCATCCACCTGACATCATCATCCACCAGACATCATCATCCACCAGACATCATCCACCAGGCATCATCATCCACTTGACATCATCATCTACCAGACATCATCATTCACCAGACATCATCATCCACCAGACATCATCATACACCTGACATCATCATCCACCAGACATCATCATCCACCTGACATCACCATCCAACTGACATCATCCACCTGACAACATCATCCACCAGACATCATCATCCATCAGACATCATCATCCACCTGACATCATCATCCACCTGACATCATCATCCACCTGATATCATCATCCACCAGGCATCATCATCCACCAGACATCATCATCCACCAGACATCATCATCCACCAGACATCATCATCCTCCTGACATCATCATCCACCTGACATTATCATCCACCTGACATCATCATCCACCTGACATCATCATCCACCAGACATCATCATCCACCTGACATCATCCACCTGACATCATCATCTACCTGACATCATCCACCAGACATCATCATCCACCAACCATCATCTACCAGACATCATCATCCACCTGACATCATCCCCCAGACATCATCATCCACCTGACATCATCCACCAGACATCATCCACCTGACATCATCATCCACCTGACATCTTCATCATCCACCAGGCATCATCATCCACCAGATAGCAACCACCTGACATCATCATCCACCTGACATCATCATTCAACAGACATAATCATCCACCAGACATCATCATCCACCAGACATCATCATCCACCAGACGTCATCATCCTCCTGACATCATCATCCACCTGACATCATCATCCACCAGGCATCATCATCCACCAGACATCAACATCCAACTGACATCATCATCCACCTGACATCATCCACCAGCCATCATCATCCACCTGACATCATCATCCACCAGGCATCATCATCCACCAGACATCAACATCCACCGGACATCATCATCCATCAGACATCATCCACCTGACATCATCATCCACCAGGCATCATCATCCACTTGACATCATCATCCACCAGACATCATCATCCACCAGACATGATCATCCACCAGACATCATCATCCACCTCACATTATCCACCAGGCATCATCATCCACCTGACATCGTCATCCACCTGACATCATCATCCACCAGGCATCATCATCCACCAGACATCATCATCCACCAGATATCATCATCCACCTCACATTATCCACCAGGCATCATCATCCACCTGATATCGTCATCCACCTGACATCATCATCCACCAGACATCATCATCCACCAGACATCATCATCCACCAGATATCATCATCCACCAGACATCATCATCCACCAGGCATCATCATCCACCTGACATCATCATCCACCCGACATCATCCACTTGACATCATCATCCACGAGACATCATCATCCACCAGACATCATTATCCACCTCACATTATCCACCAGGCATGATCATTCACCTGACATCGTCATCCACCTGACATCATCATCCACCAGGCGACATCATCCACCTGATATCATCATCCACCTGACATAATCCACCAGACATCATCATCCACCTGACATCATCATCCACCAGGCATCATCATCAACCAGACACCAACATCCACCGGACATCATCATCCATCAGACATCATCTACCTGACATCATCATCCACCAGGCATCATCATCCACCAGACATCATCATCCACCAGACATCATCATCCACCTCACATTATCCACCAGGCATCATCATCCACCTGACATCGTCATCCACCTGACATCATCATCCACCAGGCATCATCATCCACCAGACATCATCATCCACCAGATATCATCATCCACCTCACATTATCCACCAGGCATCATCATCCACCTGATATCGTCATCCACCTGACATCATCATCCACCAGACATCATGATCCACCAGACATCATCATCCACCAGATATCATCATCCACCAGACATCATCATCCACCAGGCATCATCATCCACCTGACATCATCATCCACCCGACATCATCCACTTGCCATCATCATCCACGAGACATCATCATCCACCAGACATCATTATCCACCTCACATTATCCACCAGGCATGATCATTCACCTGACATCGTCATCCACCTGACATCATCATCCACCAGGCGACATCATCCACCTGATATCATCATCCACCTGACATAATCCACCAGACATCATCATCCACCTGACATCATCATCCACCAGGCATCATCATCCACCAGACATCATCATCCACCAGACATCATCATCCACCAGACATCATCAACCAGGCATCATCATCCTCTTGACATCAACATCCACCTGACATCATCATCCACCAGACATCATCAACCAGGCATCATCATCCACTTGACATCATCATCCACCTGACATCATTCGCCAGACATCATCATTCACCAGACATCATCATCCACCTGACATCATCATCCACCAGACATCATCATCCACCAGACATCATCCACCAGGCATCATCATCCACTTGACATCATCATCTACCAGACATCATCATTCACCAGACATCATCATCCACCAGACATCATCATACACCTGACATCATCATCCACCAGACATCATCATCCACCTGACATCACCATCCAACTGACATCATCCACCTGACAACATCATCCACCAGACATCATCATCCATCAGACATCATCATCCACCTGACATCATCATCCACCTGACATCATCATCCACCTGATATCATCATCCACCAGGCATCATCATCCACCAGACATCATCATCCACCAGACATCATCATCCACCAGACATCATCATCCTCCTGACATCATCATCCACCTGACATTATCATCCACCTGACATCATCATCCACCTGACATCATCATCCACCAGACATCATCATCCACCTGACATCATCCACCTGACATCATCATCTACCTGACATCATCCACCAGACATCATCATCCACCAACCATCATCTACCAGACATCATCATCCACCTGACATCATCCCCCAGACATCATCATCCACCTGACATCATCCACCAGACATCATCCACCTGACATCATCATCCACCTGACATCTTCATCATCCACCAGGCATCATCATCCACCAGATAGCAACCACCTGACATCATCATCCACCTGACATCATCATTCAACAGACATAATCATCCACCAGACATCATCATCCACCAGACATCATCATCCACCAGACGTCATCATCCTCCTGACATCATCATCCACCTGACATCATCATCCACCAGGCATCATCATCCACCAGACATCAACATCCAACTGACATCATCATCCACCTGACATCATCCACCAGCCATCATCATCCACCTGACATCATCATCCACCAGGCATCATCATCCACCAGACATCAACATCCACCGGACATCATCATCCATCAGACATCATCCACCTGACATCATCATCCACCAGGCATCATCATCCACTTGACATCATCATCCACCAGACATCATCATCCACCAGACATGATCATCCACCAGACATCATCATCCACCTCACATTATCCACCAGGCATCATCATCCACCTGACATCGTCATCCACCTGACATCATCATCCACCAGGCATCATCATCCACCAGACATCATCATCCACCAGATATCATCATCCACCTCACATTATCCACCAGGCATCATCATCCACCTGATATCGTCATCCACCTGACATCATCATCCACCAGACATCATCATCCACCAGACATCATCATCCACCAGATATCATCATCCACCAGACATCATCATCCACCAGGCATCATCATCCACCTGACATCATCATCCACCCGACATCATCCACTTGACATCATCATCCACGAGACATCATCATCCACCAGACATCATTATCCACCTCACATTATCCACCAGGCATGATCATTCACCTGACATCGTCATCCACCTGACATCATCATCCACCAGGCGACATCATCCACCTGATATCATCATCCACCTGACATAATCCACCAGACATCATCATCCACCTGACATCATCATCCACCAGGCATCATCATCAACCAGACACCAACATCCACCGGACATCATCATCCATCAGACATCATCTACCTGACATCATCATCCACCAGGCATCATCATCCACCAGACATCATCATCCACCAGACATCATCATCCACCTCACATTATCCACCAGGCATCATCATCCACCTGACATCGTCATCCACCTGACATCGTCATCCACCAGGCATCATCATCCACCAGACATCATCATCCACCAGATATCATCATCCATCTCACATTATCCACCAGGCATCATCATCCACCTGACATCGTCATCCACCTGACATCATCATCCACCAGGCATCATCATCCACCAGACATCATCATCCACCAGATATCATCGTCTACCAGACATCATCATCCACCAGGCATCATCATCCACCTGACATCATCATCCACCATCCATCATCATCCACCTGACATCATCATCCACCCGACATCATCCACTTAACATCATCATCCACCAGACATCATCAACCACCAGACATCATCAACGACCAGACATCATCATCCGCCTGACATCATCATCCATCAGACATCATCATCCACCTGACATCATCATCTACCTGAAATCATCATCCACCAGACATCATCAACCACCTGACATCATCCACCTGACATCATCATCCACCAGACATCATCAACCACGAGTCATCATCATCCGCCTGACATCATCATCCTTCAGACATCGTCATCCACCTGACATCATCATCTACCTGACATCATCATCCACCAGACATCATCAACCACCTGACATCATCATCCACCTGACATCATCATCCACCTGACATCATCCACCAGGCATCATCATCCACCTGACATCATCATCTACCAGACATCATAATCCACCAGACATCATCATCAACCAGACATCATCATCCACCAGACATCATCATCAACCAGACATCATCATCCACCAAACATCATCCACCAGACATCATCAACCACCAGACATCATCATCCACCAGATATCATCATCCACCAGACATCATCATCCACCTGACATCATCATCCACCAGACATCATCATCCACCAGACATCATCATCCACCTCACATTATCCACCAGGCATCATCATCCACCTGACATCATCATATATCTGACATCATCCACCAGACATCATCATCCACCTGACATCATCCACCAGCCATCATCATCCACCTGACATCATCATCCACCAGGCATCATCATCCACCAGACATCAACATCCACCGGACATCATCATCCATCAGATATCATCCACCTGACATCATCATCCACAAGGCATCATCATCCACTTGACATCATCATCCATTAGACATCATCATCCACCAGACATGATCATCCACCAGACATCATCATCCACCTCACATTATCCACCCGGCATCATCATCCACCTGACATCGTCATCCACCTGACATCATCATCCACCAGGCATCATCATCCACCAGACATCATCATCCACCAGATATCATCATCCACCTCACATTATCCACCAGGCATCATCATCCACCTGACATCGTCATCCACCTCACATCATCATCCACCAGACATCATCATCCACCAGACATCATCATCCACCAGATATCATCATCCACCAGACATCATCATCCACCAGGCATCATCATCCACCTGACATCATCATCCACCATGCATCATCATCCACCTGACATCATCATCCACCCGACATCATCCACTTGACATCATCATCCACGAGACATCATCATCCACCAGACATCATTATCCACCTCACATTATCCACCAGGCATCATCATTCACCTGACATCGTCATCCACCTGACATCATCATCCACCAGGCGTCATCATCCACCTGACATCATCATCCCCCTGACATCATTCACCAGACATCATCATCCACCTGACATCATCATCCACCAGGCATCATCATCCACCAGACATCAATATCCACCGGACATCATCATCCATCAGACATCATCCACCTGACATCATCATCCACCAGGCATCATCATCCACCAGACATCATCATCCACCAGACATCATCATCCACCTCACATTATCCACCAGGCATCATCATCCACCTGACATCGTCATCCACCTGACATCATCATCCACCAGGCATCATCATCCACCAGACATCATCATCCACCAGATATCATCATCCACCTCACATTATCCACCAGGCATCATCATCCACCTGACATCGTCATCCACCTGACATCATCATCCACCAGGCATCATCATCCACCAGACATCATCATCCACCAGATATCATCATCTACCAGACATCATCATCCACCAGGCATCATCATCCACCTGACATCATCATCCACCTGACATCATCATCCACCTGACATCATCCACCAGGCATCATCATCCACCTGACATCATCATCTACCAGACATCATAATCCACCAGACATCATCATCAACCAGACATCATCATCCACCAGACATCATCATCAACCAGACATCATCATCCACCAAACATCATCCACCAGACATCATCAACCACCAGACATCATCATCCACCAGATATCATCATCCACCAGACATCATCATCCACCTGACATCATCATCCACCAGACATCATCATCCACCAGACATCATCATCCACCTCACATTATCCACCAGGCATCATCATCCACCTGACATCATCATATATCTGACATCATCCACCAGACATCATCATCCACCTGACATCATCCACCAGCCATCATCATCCACCTGACATCATCATCCACCAGGCATCATCATCCACCAGACATCAACATCCACCGGACATCATCATCCATCAGATATCATCCACCTGACATCATCATCCACAAGGCATCATCATCCACTTGACATCATCATCCATTAGACATCATCATCCACCAGACATGATCATCCACCAGACATCATCATCCACCTCACATTATCCACCCGGCATCATCATCCACCTGACATCGTCATCCACCTGACATCATCATCCACCAGGCATCATCATCCACCAGACATCATCATCCACCAGATATCATCATCCACCTCACATTATCCACCAGGCATCATCATCCACCTGACATCGTCATCCACCTCACATCATCATCCACCAGACATCATCATCCACCAGACATCATCATCCACCAGGCATCATCATCCACCAGACATCATCATCCACCAGATATCATCGTCTACCAGACATCATCATCCACCAGGCATCATCATCCACCTGACATCATCATCCACCATCCATCATCATCCACCTGACATCATCATCCACCCGACATCATCCACTTAACATCATCATCCACCAGACATCATCAACCACCAGACATCATCAACGACCAGACATCATCATCCGCCTGACATCATCATCCATCAGACATCATCATCCACCTGACATCATCATCTACCTGAAATCATCATCCACCAGACATCATCAACCACCTGACATCATCCACCTGACATCATCATCCACCAGACATCATCAACCACGAGTCATCATCATCCGCCTGACATCATCATCCTTCAGACATCGTCATCCACCTGACATCATCATCTACCTGACATCATCATCCACCAGACATCATCAACCACCTGACATCATCATCCACCTGACATCATCATCCACCTGACATCATCCACCAGGCATCATCATCCACCTGACATCATCATCTACCAGACATCATAATCCACCAGACATCATCATCAACCAGACATCATCATCCACCAGACATCATCATCAACCAGACATCATCATCCACCAAACATCATCCACCAGACATCATCAACCACCAGACATCATCATCCACCAGATATCATCATCCACCAGACATCATCATCCACCTGACATCATCATCCACCAGACATCATCATCCACCAGACATCATCATCCACCTCACATTATCCACCAGGCATCATCATCCACCTGACATCATCATATATCTGACATCATCCACCAGACATCATCATCCACCTGACATCATCATCCACCAGGCATCATCATCCACCAGACATCAACATCCACCAGACATCAACATCCACCTGACATCATCATCCACCTGACATCATCCACCAGCCATCATCATCCACCTGACATCATCATCCACCAGGCATCATCATCCACCAGACATCAACATCCACCGGACATCATCATCCATCAGATATCATCCACCTGACATCATCATCCACAAGGCATCATCATCCACTTGACATCATCATCCATTAGACATCATCATCCACCAGACATGATCATCCACCAGACATCATCATCCACCTCACATTATCCACCCGGCATCATCATCCACCTGACATCGTCATCCACCTGACATCATCATCCACCAGGCATCATCATCCACCAGACATCATCATCCACCAGATATCATCATCCACCTCACATTATCCACCAGGCATCATCATCCACCTGACATCGTCATCCACCTCACATCATCATCCACCAGACATCATCATCCACCAGACATCATCATCCACCAGATATCATCATCCACCAGACATCATCATCCACCAGGCATCATCATCCACCTGACATCATCATCCACCATGCATCATCATCCACCTGACATCATCATCCACCCGACATCATCCACTTGACATCATCATCCACGAGACATCATCATCCACCAGACATCATTATCCACCTCACATTATCCACCAGGCATCATCATTCACCTGACATCGTCATCCACCTGACATCATCATCCACCAGGCGTCATCATCCACCTGACATCATCATCCCCCTGACATCATTCACCAGACATCATCATCCACCTGACATCATCATCCACCAGGCATCATCATCCACCAGACATCAATATCCACCGGACATCATCATCCATCAGACATCATCCACCTGACATCATCATCCACCAGGCATCATCATCCACCAGACATCATCATCCACCAGACATCATCATCCACCTCACATTATCCACCAGGCATCATCATCCACCTGACATCGTCATCCACCTGACATCATCATCCACCAGGCATCATCATCCACCAGACATCATCATCCACCAGATATCATCATCCACCTCACATTATCCACCAGGCATCATCATCCACCTGACATCGTCATCCACCTGACATCATCATCCACCAGGCATCATCATCCACCAGACATCATCATCCACCAGATATCATCATCTACCAGACATCATCATCCACCAGGCATCATCATCCACCTGACATCATCATCCACCATCCATCATCATCCACCTGACATCATCATCCACCCGACATCATCCACTTGACATCATCAACCACCAGACATCATCAACCACCAGACATCATCAACCACCAGACATCATCATCCGCCTGACATCATCATCCATCAGACATCATCATCCACCTGACATCATCATCTACCTGAAATCATCATCCACCAGACATCATCAACCACCTGACATCATCATTCACATAACATCATCATTCACCTGACATCATCCATCTGACATCATCTACCTGACATCATCCACCAGACATCATCATCCAACTGACATCATCATCCACCAGACATCATCATCAACCAGACATCATCATCCACCAGACATCATCATCAACCAGACATCATCATCCACCAAACATCATCCACCAGACATCATCAACCAACAGACATCATCATCGACCAGATATCATCATCCACCAGACATCATCATCCACCTGACATCATCATCCATCAGACATCATCATCCATCAGACATCATCATCCACCTGACATCATCATCTACCTGACATCATCCACCAGACATCATCATCCACCTGACATCATCCACCAGACATCATCATCCACCTGACATCATCATCCACCAGGCATCATCATCCACCAGACATCAACATCCACCGGACATCATCATCCATCAGACATCATCCACCTGACATCATCATCCACCAGGCATCATCATCCACTTGACATCATTATCCACCAGACATCATTCACCAGACATCATCATCTACCTGACATCATCATCCACCTGACATCATCATCCACCTGACATCATCATCCGCCTGACATCATCATCCACCAGACATCACCATCCAACTGACATTATCCACCTGACATCATCATCCACCTGACATCATCATCCACCAGACATCATCATCCAGACATCATCATCCACCAGACATCATCATCCAGACATCATCATCCACCAGACATCATCATCCACCAGACATCATCATCCAGACATCATCATCCACCAGACATCATCATCTGCCTGACATCATCATCCACCTGACATCTTCATCCACCAGACATCATCATTCACATGACATCATCATTCACTTGACATCATCCATCTGACATCATCTACCTGACATCATCCACCAGACATCATCATCCAACTGACATCATCATCCACCAGGCATCATCATCCACCACACATCATCATCCACCTAACATTATCATCCACCAGGCATCATCATCCACCTGACATCGTCATCCACCTGACATCATCATCCACCAGACATCATCATCCACCAGACATCATCATCCACCTGACATCATCATCCACCAGACATCATCATACACCTGACATCACCATCCATCTGACATCATCCACCTGACATCATCACCCACCAGACATCATCATCCACCAGACATCATCATCCACCAGACATCATCATCCACCTCACATTATCCACCAGGCATCATCATCTACCTGACATCGTCATCCACCTGACATCATCATCCACCAGATATCATCATCCACCAGACATCATCATCCACCAGGCATCATCATCCACCTGACATCATCCACCTGACATCATCATCCACCAGACATCATCATCCACCAGGCATCATCATCCACCTGACATCGTCATCCACCTGACATCATCATCCACCAGATATCATCATCCACCAGATATCATCATCCACCAGACATCATCATCCACCAGACGTCATCATCCACCAGATATCATCATCCACCTGACATCATCATCCACCAGGCATCATCATCCACCAGACATCAATATCCACCGGACATCATCATCCATCAGACATCATCCACCTGACATCATCATCCACCAGGCATCATCATCCACCAGACATCATCATCCACCAGACATCATCATCCACCTCACATTATCCACCAGGCATCATCATCCACCTGACATCGTCATCCACCTGACATCATCATCCACCAGGCATCATCATCCACCAGACATCATCATCCACCAGATATCATCATCCACCTCACATTATCCACCAGGCATCATCATCCACCTGACATCGTCATCCACCTGACATCATCATCCACCAGGCATCATCATCCACCAGACATCATCATCCACCAGATATCATCATCTACCAGACATCATCATCCACCAGGCATCATCATCCACCTGACATCATCATCCACCATCCATCATCATCCACCTGACATCATCATCCACCCGACATCATCCACTTGACATCATCAACCACCAGACATCATCAACCACCAGACATCATCAACCACCAGACATCATCATCCGCCTGACATCATCATCCATCAGACATCATCATCCACCTGACATCATCATCTACCTGAAATCATCATCCACCAGACATCATCAACCACCTGACATCATCATTCACATAACATCATCATTCACCTGACATCATCCATCTGACATCATCTACCTGACATCATCCACCAGACATCATCATCCAACTGACATCATCATCCACCAGACATCATCATCAACCAGACATCATCATCCACCAGACATCATCATCAACCAGACATCATCATCCACCAAACATCATCCACCAGACATCATCAACCAACAGACATCATCATCGACCAGATATCATCATCCACCAGACATCATCATCCACCTGACATCATCATCCATCAGACATCATCATCCATCAGACATCATCATCCACCTGACATCATCATCTACCTGACATCATCCACCAGACATCATCATCCACCTGACATCATCCACCAGACATCATCATCCACCTGACATCATCATCCACCAGGCATCATCATCCACCAGACATCAACATCCACCGGACATCATCATCCATCAGACATCATCCACCTGACATCATCATCCACCAGGCATCATCATCCACTTGACATCATTATCCACCAGACATCATTCACCAGACATCATCATCTACCTGACATCATCATCCACCTGACATCATCATCCACCTGACATCATCATCCGCCTGACATCATCATCCACCAGACATCACCATCCAACTGACATTATCCACCTGACATCATCATCCACCTGACATCATCATCCACCAGACATCATCATCCAGACATCATCATCCACCAGACATCATCATCCAGACATCATCATCCACCAGACATCATCATCCACCAGACATCATCATCCAGACATCATCATCCACCAGACATCATCATCTGCCTGACATCATCATCCACCTGACATCTTCATCCACCAGACATCATCATTCACATGACATCATCATTCACTTGACATCATCCATCTGACATCATCTACCTGACATCATCCACCAGACATCATCATCCAACTGACATCATCATCCACCAGGCATCATCATCCACCACACATCATCATCCACCTAACATTATCATCCACCAGGCATCATCATCCACCTGACATCGTCATCCACCTGACATCATCATCCACCAGACATCATCATCCACCAGACATCATCATCCACCTGACATCATCATCCACCAGACATCATCATACACCTGACATCACCATCCATCTGACATCATCCACCTGACATCATCACCCACCAGACATCATCATCCACCAGACATCATCATCCACCAGACATCATCATCCACCTCACATTATCCACCAGGCATCATCATCTACCTGACATCGTCATCCACCTGACATCATCATCCACCAGATATCATCATCCACCAGACATCATCATCCACCAGGCATCATCATCCACCTGACATCATCCACCTGACATCATCATCCACCAGACATCATCATCCACCAGGCATCATCATCCACCTGACATCGTCATCCACCTGACATCATCATCCACCAGATATCATCATCCACCAGATATCATCATCCACCAGACATCATCATCCACCAGACGTCATCATCCACCAGATATCATCATCCACCAGACATCATCATCCACCAGGCATCATCATCCACCTGACATCATCATCCACCTGACATCATCATCCACCATGCATCATCATCCACCTGACATCATCATCCACCCGACATCATCCACCAGACATCATCATCCACCAGACATCATCAACCACCAGACATCATCATCCGCCCGACATCATCATCCATTAGACATCATCATCCACCTGACATCATCATCTACCTGACATCATCATCCACAAGACATCATCAACCACCTGACATCATCATCCACCTGACATCATCATCCACCTGACATCATCCACCAGGCATCATCATCATCCACCTGACATCATCATCCAACAGACATCATCATCCACCAGACATCATCCTCCACCTGACAATATCATCCATCAGACATCATCATCCACCTGACATCATCATCCACCTGACATCATCCACCAGACATCATCCACCTGACATCATCATCCACCAGACATCATCCACCAGACATCATCATCCACCTGACATCATCCACCAGACATCAACCACCAGACATCATCATCCACCTGACATCATCCACCAGACATCATCATCCACCTGACATCATCATCCACCAGGCATCATCATCCACCAGACATCATCATCCACCTGACATCGTCATCTACTTGACATCATCATCCACCAAACATCATCATCCACCTGACATCATCCACCTGACATCATCATCTATCAGACATCATCATCCACCAGACATCATCATCCACCTGATATCATCATCCACCAGACATCATCCTCCACCAGACATCATCATCCACCTGACATCATCATCCACCAGGCATCATCATCCATCAGACATCATCATCCACCTGACATCATCATCCACCAGACATCATCAACCACCTGACATCATCCACCTGACATCATCATCCACCAGACATCATCAACCACGAGACATCATCATCCGCCTGACATCATCATCCTTCAGACATCGTCATCCACCTGACATCATCATCTACCTGACATCATTATCCACCAGACATCATCAACCACCTGACATCATCATCCACCTGACATCATCATCCACCTGACATCATCCACCAGGCATCATCATCCACCTGACATCATCATCTACCAGACATCATCATCCACCAGACATCATCATCAACCAGACATCATCATCCACCAGACATCATCATCAACCAGACATCATCATCCACCAAACATCATCCACCAGACATCATCAACCACCAGACATCATCATCCACCAGATATCATCATCCACCAGACATCATCATCCACCTGACATCATCATCCACCAGACATCATCATCCATCAGACATCATCATCCACCTGACATCATCATCTATCTGACATCATCCACCAGACATCATCATCCACCTGACATCATCATCCACCAGGCATCATCATCCACCAGACATCAACATCCACCTGACATCATCATCCACCTGACATCATCCACCAGCCATCATCATCCACCTGACATCATCATCCACCAGGCATCATCATCCACCAGACATCAACATCCACCGGACATCATCATCCATCAGACATCATCCACCTGACATCATCATCCACCAGGCATCATCATCCACTTGACATCATCATCCACCAGACATCATCATCCACCAGACAAGATCATCCACCAGACATCATCATTAACCAGACATCATCATCCACCAGACATCATCATCAACCAGACATCATCATCCACCAGACATCATCATTAACCAGACATCATCATCCACCAAACATCATCCACCAGACATCATCAACCACCAGACATCATCATCCACCAGATATCATCCACCAGACATCATCATCCACCTGACATCATCATCCACCAGACATCATCATCCATCAGACATCATCATCCACCTGACATCATCATCTATCTGACATCATCCACCAGACATCATCATCCACCTGACATCATCATCCACCAGGCATCATCATCCACCAGACATCAACATCCACCTGACATCATCATCCACCTGACATCATCCACCAGCCATCATCATCCACCTGACATCATCATCCACCAGGCATCATCATCCACCAGACATCAACATCCAACGGACATCATCATCCATCAGACATCATCCACCTGACATCATCATCCACCAGGCATCATCATCCACTTGACATCATCATCCACCAGACATCATCATCCACCAGACATGATCATCCACCAGACATCATCATCCACCTCACATTATCCACCCGGCATCATCATCCACCTGACATCGTCATCCACCTGACATCATCATCCACCAGGCATCATCATCCACCAGACATCATCATCCACCAGATATCATCATCCACCTCACATTATCCACCAGGCATCATCATCCACCTGACATCATCATCCACCTGACATCATCATCCACCAGACATCATCATCCACCAGACATCATCATCCACCAGATATCATCATCCACCAGACATCATCATCCACCAGGCATCATCATCCACCTGACATCATCATCCACCATGCATCATCATCCACCTGACATCATCATCCACCCGACATCATCCACTTGACATCATCATCCACGAGACATCATCATCCACCAGACATCATTATCCACCTCACATTATCCACCAGGCATCATCATTCACCTGACATCGTCATCCACCTGACATCATCATCCACCAGGCGTCATCATCCACCTGACATCATCATCCACCTAACATCATCCACCAGACATCATCATCCACCTGACATCATCATCCACCAGGCATCATCATCCACCAGACATCAATATCCACCGGACATCATCATCCATCAGACATCATCCACCTGACATCATCATCCACCAGGCATCATCATCCACCAGACATCATCATCCACCAGACATCATCATCCACCTCACATTATCCACCAGGCATCATCATCCACCTGACATCGTCATCCACCTGACATCATCATCCACCAGGCTTCATCATCCACCAGACATCATCATCCACCAGATATCATCATCCACCTCACATTATCCACCAGGCATCATCATCCACCTGACATCGTCATCCACCTGACATCATCATCCACCAGGCATCATCATCCACCAGACATCATCATCCACCAGATATCATCATCTACCAGACATCATCATCCACCAGGCATCATCATCCACCAGGCATCATCATCCACCTGACATCATCATCCACCTGACATCATCATCCACCCGACATCATCCACTTGACATCATCATCCACCAGACATCATCAACCACCAGACATCATCAACCACCAGACATCATCATCCGCCTGACATCATCATCCATCAGACATCATCATCCACCTGACATCATCATCTACCTGAAATCATCATCCACCAGACATCATCAACCACCTGACATCATCATTCACATGACATCATCATGCACCTGACATCATCCATCTGACATCATCTACCTGACATCATCCACCAGACATCATCATCCAACTGACATCATCATCCACCAGACATCATCATCAACCAGACATCATCATCCACCAGACATCATCATCAACCAGACATCATAATCCACCAAACATCATCCACCAGACATCATCAACCACCAGACATCATCATCCACCAGATAGCATCATCCACCAGACATCATCATCCACCTGACATCATCATCCACCAGACATCATCATCCATCAGACATCATCATCCACCTGACATCATCATCTACCTGACATCATCCACCAGACATCATCATCCACCTGACATCATCCACCAGACATCATCATCCACCTGACATCATCATCCACCAGGCATCATCATCCACCAGACATCAACATCCACCGGACATCATCATCCATCAGACATCATCCACCTGACATCATCATCCACCAGGCATCATCATCCACTTGACATCATCATCCACCAGACATCATTCACCAGACATCATCATCTACCTGACATCATCATCCACCTGACATCATCATCCACCTGACATCATCATCCGCCTGACATCATCATCCACCAGACATCACCATCCAACTAACATTATCCACCTGACATCATCATCCACCTGACATCATCATCCACCAGACATCATCATCCAGACATCATCATCCACCAGACATCATCATCCAGACATCATCATCCACCAGACATCATCATCCACCAGACATCATCATCCAGACATCATCATCCACCAGACATCATCATCTGCCTGACATCATCATCCACCTGACATCTTCATCCACCAGACATCATCATTCACATGACATCATCATTCACTTGACATCATCCATCTGACATCATCTACCTGACATCATCCACCAGACATCATCATCCAACTGACATCATCATCCACCAGGCATCATCATCCACCACATATCATCATCCACCTAACATTATCATCCACCAGGCATCATCATCCACCTGACATCGTCATCCACCTGACATCATCATCCACCAGACATCATCATCCACCAGACATCATCATCCACCAGACATCATCATCCACCTGACATCATCATCCACCAGACATCATCATACACCTGACATCACCATCCATCTGACATCATCCACCTGACATCATCACCCACCAGACATCATCATCCACCAGACATCATCATCCACCAGACATCATCATCCACCTCACATTATCCACCAGGCATCATCATCCACCTGACATCGTCATCCACCTGACATCATCATCCACCAGGCATCATCATGCACCAGACATCATCATCCACCAGATATCATCATCCACCAGACATCATCATCCACCAGGCATCATCATCCACCTGACATCATCATCCACCTGACATCATCATCCACCATGCATCATCATCCACCTGACATCATCATCCACCCGACATCATCCACTTGACATCATCATCCACCAGACATCATCAACCACCAGACATCATCATCCGCCTGACATCATCATCCATTAGACATCATCATCCACCTGACATCATCATCTACCTGACATCATCATCCACCAGACATCATCAACCACCTGACATCACCATCCACCTGACATCATCATCCACCTGACATCATCCAACAGGCATCATCATCCACCTGACATCATCATCCACCAGACATCATCATCCACCAGACATCATCCTCCACCTGACATTATCATCCATCAGACATCATCATCCACCTGACATCATCATCCACCTGACATCATCCACCTGACATCATCATCCACCAGACATCATCCACCAGACATCATCATCCACCTGACATCATCCACCAGACATCAACCACCAGACATCATCATCCACCTGACATCATCCACCAGACATCATCATCCACCTGACATCATCATCCACCAGGCATCATCATCCACCAGACATCATCATCCACCTGACATCACCATCCACCAGGCATCATCATCCACTTGACATCATCATCCACTTGACATCATCATCCACCAAACATCATCATCCACCTGATATCATCCACCTGACATCATCATCTATCAGACATCATCATCCACCAGACATCATCATCCACCTGATATCATCATCCACCAGACATCATCCTCCACCAGACATCATCATCCACCTGACATCATCATCCACCAGGCATCATCATCCACCTGACATCATCATCCACCTGACATCATCCACCTGACATCATTATCTACCTGACATCATCATCCACCAGACATCATCATCCACCTGACATCATCCACCAGACATCATCATCCACCAGACATCATCATCCACCAGGCTACGCTGAAGAGAGGCTTGCGGAGCTCCAATGTGGTTTCAGGAAAGGGCGGCCCTGCATCGATGTCGTTTTCTCTGTTAGTCTGCTGCAGCAGAGGTGTAAGGACCTCCACGTGACCTGAACGTACACGCAGCCTGGCACAAGCGCTGTGGTGACGTCACCGCCACATAGTTTGTGGCGGTTGTTGTGGTGGTGGTATTGTCGCATGGTGTGTATGTGTTGTGGTGTAGCATGGTGTGTGTGTGTTGTGGTGTGTAGCATGGTGTGTGTGTTGTGGTGTAGCATGGTGTGTGTTGTGGTGTGTAGCATGGTGTGTGTGTTGTGGTGTAGCATGGTGTGTGTTGTGGTGTGTAGCATGGTGTGTGTTGTGGTGTAGCATGGTGTGTGTTGTGGTGTAGCATGGTGTGTGTGTTGTGGTGTAGCATGGTGTGTGTGTTGTGGTGTAGCATGGTGTGTGTTGTGGTGGTGTGTAGCATGGTGTGTGTTGTGGTGGTGTAGCATGGTGTGTGTTGTGGTGGTGTAGCATGGTGTGTGTGTTGTGGTGTAGCATGGTGTGTGTGTTGTGGTGTAGCATGGTGTGTGTTGTGGTGGTGTGTAGCATGGTGTGTGTTGTGGTGGTGTGTAGCATGGTGTGTGTGTTGTGGTGTAGCATGGTGTGTGTTGTGGTGGTGTGTAGCATGGTGTGTGTTGTGGTGGTGTGTAGCATGGTGTGTGTGTTGTGGTGTAGCATGGTGTGTGTTGTGGTGTAGCATGGTGTGTGTTGTGGTGGTGTGTAGCATGGTGTGTGTTGTGGTGGTGTGTAGCATGGTGTGTGTGTTGTGGTGTAGCATGGTGTGTGTTGTGGTGTAGCATGGTGTGTGTGTGTTGTCGTGTAGCATGGTGTGTGTGTTGTGGTGTGTAGCATGGTGTGTGCGTTGTGGTGGTGTAGCATGGTGTGTGTGTTGTCGTGTAGCATGGTGTGTGTTGTGGTGGTGTAGCATGGTGTGTGTTGTGGTGGTGTAGCATGGTGTGTGTTGTGGTGGTGTAGCATGGTGTGTGTTGTGGTGTAGCATGGTGTGTGTTGTGGTGGTGTGTAGCATGGTGTGTATAATGGTGGTGTAGCATGGTGTGTCTTGTGGTGGTGTGTAGCATGGTGTGTGTTGTGGTGGTGTGTAGCATGGTGTGTGTAGTGGTGTAGCATGGTGTGTGTTGTGGTGGTGTGTAGCATGGTGTGTGTGTGTGTGTTGTGGTGTAGCATGATGTGTGTTGTGGTGGTGTAGCATGGTGTGTGTGTTGTGGTGTAACATGGTGTGTGTTGTGGTGGTGTGTATCATGGTGTGTGTGTAGTGGTGTAGCATGGTGTGTGTTGTGGTGGTGTAGCTTGGTGTGTGTAGTGGTGGTGTAGCATGGTGTGTGTGTTGTGGTGTAGCATGGTGTGTGTTGTGGTGGTGTAGCATGGTGTGTGTTGTGGTGTAGCATGGTGTGTGTGTAGCGGTGTAGCATGGTGTGTGTTGTGGTGGTGTGTAGCATGGTGTGTGTGTAGTGGTGTAGCATGGTGTGTGTTGTGGTGGTGTAGCATGGTGTGTGTTGTGGTGGTGTAGCATGGTGTGTGTGTGTTGTGGTGTAGCATGGTGTGTGTTGTGGTGGTGTGTAGCATGGTGTGTATTGTGGTGGTGTGTAGCATGGTGTGTGTGTAGTGGTGTATCATGGTGTGTGTTGTGGTGGTGTAGCATGGTGTGTGTAGTGGTGGTGTAGCATGGTGTGTGTTGTGGTGGTGTGTAGCATGGTGTGTGTAGTGGTGTAGCATGGTGTGTGTTGTGGTGGTGTAGCATGGTGTGTGTAGTGGTGGTGTAGCATGGTGTGTGTTGTGGTGGTGTGTAGCATGGTGTGTGTAGTGGTGTAGCATGGTGTGTGTTGTGGTGGTGTAGCATGGTGTGTGTGTGTTGTGGTGTAGCATGGTGTATGTTGTGGTAGTGTGTAGCATGGTGTGTGTGTGTTGTGGTGTAGCATGGTGTGTGTTGTGGTGGTGTGTAGCATGGTGTGTGTGTTGTTGTGTAGCATGGTGTGTGTTGTGGTGTAGCATGGTGTGTGTTGTGGTGGTGTAGCATGATGTGTGTTGTGGTGGTGTAGCATGGTGCGTGTTGTGGTGTAGCATGGTGTGTGTTGTGGTGGTGTAGCATGGTGTGTGTGTGTGTGTTGTGGTGTAGCATGGTGTGTGTTGTGGTGGTGTAGCATGGTGTGTGTGTTGTGGTGTAGCATGGTGTGTGTTGTTGTGGTGTAGCATGGTGTGTGTGTAGTGGTGTAGCATGGTGTGTGTTGTGGTGGTGTAGCATGGTGTGTGTGGTGGTGGTGTAGCATGGTGTGTGTGTTGTGGTGTAGCATGGTGTGTGTTGTTGTGGTGTAGCATGGTGTGTGTGTAGTGGTGTAGCATGGTGTGTGTTGTGGTGGTGTAGCATGGTGTGTGTTGTGGTGGTGTAGCATGGTGTAGCATGGTGTGTGTTGTGGTAGTGTAGCATGGTGTGTTGTGGTGTAGCATGGTGTATGTTGTTGTGGTGTAGCATGGTGTGTGTGTGTGTTGTGGTGTAGCATGGTGTGTGTTGTGGTGGTGTAGCATGGTGTGTGTGTTGTGGTGTAGCATGGTGTGTGTTGTTGTGGTGTAGCATGGTGTGTGTGTAGTGGTGTAGCATGGTGTCTGTTGTGGTGTAGCATGGTGTGTGTTGTTGTGGTGTAGCATGGTGTGTGTGTAGTGGTGTAGCATGGTGTGTGTTGTGGTGGTGTAGCATGGTGTGTGTGGTGGTGGTGTAGCATAGTGTGTGTTGTGGTGGTGTAGCATGGTGTGTGTTGTGGTGGTGTGCAGCATCGTGTGTTTGTGTGTTGTGGTGGTATGTAGCATGGTGTGTGTGTGTTGTGGTAGTGTAGCATTATGTGTGTTGTGGTAGTGTAGCATGGGGTGTTGTGGTGGTGTAGCATGGTGTGTGTTGTGGTGGTGTAGCATCGTGTGTGTGTGTGGTGGTGTAGCATGGTGTGTTGTGGTGGTGTAGCATGGTATGTGTTGTGGTAGTGTAGCATGGTATGTGTTGTGGTGGTGTGCAGCATGGTGTGTGTTGTGGTGGTGTAGTATGGTGTGTGTGTGTGTTGTGGTGGTGGTGTAGCATGGTGTGTGTTGTGGTGGTGTAGCATGGTGTGTGTTGTGGTGGTGTAGCATGGTGTGTGTGGTGGTGTAGCATTGTGTGTGTTGTGGTAGTGTAGCATGGTGTGTGTGTGTGTTGTGGTGGTGTAGCATGGTGTGTGTGTTGTGGTGGTGTATCATGGGGTGTGTTGTGGTGGTGTAGCATGGTGTGTCTTGTGGTGGTGTGTAGTGTGTGTGTTGTGGTGGTGGTGTAGCATGGTGTGTGTTGTGGTGGTGTGTAGTGTGTGTTGTGGTGGTGGTGTAGCATGGTGTATGTGTGGTGGTGTAGCATGGTGTGTGTGTGGTGGTGTAGCATCGTGTGTGTTGTGGTAGTGTAGCATGGTGTGTATTGTGGTGGTGTGTAGCATGGTGTGTGTGTGTTGTGGTGGTGTGTAGCATGGTGTGTGTGTGTGGTGTATTTGAGTGTTGAAACAATGCGTGAGTTTTGGTGTCTGAGTGTCCAGGTTGCAGGTCTGTGGGGAGCGGTAGAGTCGTGGTTAGCGCTACGCTGCGCTACGAACCCGACGTCCCCAGTTCGATTCCCGCTCACGGCCAACACCGGTGACGATTATCTAAACGGTCCTGGGCCTCCCCTAGGTCGACTCAACCTCGAATGCGTACCTGGTTTGCTGTGTTGTAAACATCGCCACTCGGGGATACAAAGGCGGCCGGGCGTGGTGTTGGCCACCCACCCCCTCGCGTGTCGTGCCGACCTTCATTGGTGCTCGCTTACAGCACCTGCCCCCCAAACGTGTGGCAAGGCTACACGGGGGATCTGTGTCTTTTGTATTCGTGTGTGTGTTATGTATGGGTGTGTGGCGATTGTGTATGGGTGTTGGGGTGTGGTTGAGTGGGGTTGCTGAGTGTGTTACACCAGTCACGGATGATGAGTGGAGGGGGGAGAATGGGGGAGGGAGGCTGTAGAGTGGGGGGAGGTTCTGGGTGGTTGAGTTGGGGGGATGGGTGGCCACTGTTACACATCCCCCTCTCCACTCAGCTCCAGACTCCGCGAAACGCCACTCAGCTCTCTGGATCGCTCTCGAGAAACTCACCCCAATCGGCATTTTTTATATACACACTCACCCACACACTCAACCTGCACACACTCACTCTGCACACACTCACCCACACACTCTGCACACACTCACCGTACAAGCAGCCACACTCACCAACAAAAACACCCAGCCACACGCACCCACACGCACCCACACACTCCGCACACACTCCTGCACGTAATCACCCACACTCTCATCCACACACACACACGCACCCACGCACTCTCACCCACTCAGCGCACGTGCACTCAGCTAAACACTCACCCAGACTCACCATTCACCACACTCTGCACCCCTTGCTCTCAATGTAACTCCCTCGAATCACAACTCCCGTCAAACACCGCCGGGGCCGTGATGACCTTCATCACAGGGGCACAGAAGCCCGGAGAAGTCTCACATCGAGCAGGGGACAGCTGGCTCCGAAGGAGATGACAATGATGGTGGTGGTGGTGGTGGTGGTCGTGATGATGATGATGGTGAGGAAGAAGATGACTGTCGTGACGACAGGGAGCCATCGGAGTTCAGTGACGGTCCAGCGGCACCATCAGCAGGTGGTGGTGCTGATGGCGGTGGTGGCGGTGGTGGTGGCGGTGACGGTACCAGCCTCGTCAGGAGCGCACGGGAACCCTCAGAACAGCGTGGAACCGGGGGAAGAGGGATCGGCGTTCATCTCTGGTGGGGAAACTCGCGCACACACACACACTCAGACAATCACACACTCAGACAATCACACACACACACAGCCACACACTCAGACAATCACACACACACAGCCACACACTCAGACAATCACACACACACAGTCACACACTCAGACAATCAGACAATCACACACACTCAGACAATCACACACACACTCAGACAATCACACACACAAACTCAGACAATCACACACACACACACACTCAGACAATCACACACACAGCCACACACTCAGACAATCACGCACACACACTCAGACAACAAAGATCCCCCGTATAGCCTTAACAGACTGTAGGGGCAAGTGCTGTTAGCGAGCACCTATGAAAGCCGGAAAGGTACACGAGGGGGTGGGTGGCCAGCACCACGCCCGACCGCCTTTGTCTCCCTAGTGGCAATGTTTACACACCGCACCAGGTACTCATTTGAGGCTGAGTCGACCTAGGGGAGGCCCGAGACAGGTTCAGATAATCGTCACTGGTGTTGGCCGTGAGCGGGAATCGAACCCGGGTCGCCAGGTGCATAGCGCAGCGCGCTAACCGCTACAGTACCGCTCCCCAACACACACAACCACACACAAAATCACACTGCACACACAATGACTCACAATCACTCACTCAATCACTCACACACATACACAATCACACACACAATCACTCACACTCAATCACACACAATCACTCAATGAAACAAAATTACTCACACTCCCTCAATTACTCACAATCACACACTCAATCACATTCGCTCACTGTCACACAACCACTCACAATTACTCTCACAATCACACTTTCACAATCACACACAATCACACTCACAATCACACTCAATCGCTCACACTCAATCACTCACGCACACACGCTCTCTCGCTCTCACGCACCTGTTCGCACACGCGTCTGTGTGTGTGTCTGAGTGTGTGTGTCTGAGTGTGTGTGTCTGAGTGTGTGTGTCTGAGTGCGTGTGTCTGAGTGCGTGTGTCTGAGTGCGTGTGTCTGAGTGCGTGTGTCTGAGTGCGTGTGTCTGAGTGCGTGTGTCTGAGTGCGTGTGTCTGAGTGTGTGTCTGAGTGCGTGTGTGCACGTTCGACTTGTTTAGAAATTGCTATGCGAGCCGTAAACCGATTTTCTTTTTACTAATTTTATTGTGGTTATCGGATTTTGAAAAAATTATGTTAACACGCATTCGCTAACCCACATGCACACAGACTCAGCTTTACACACGCGCACACCTGTGCGCACGCGCTCATACGCACGCACACCTGCGCGCGCGCACATACCTGCGCGCGCGCGCACACGCACGTGCACACCTGTGCAAATACGCACACACACGCACACACACGCACACGTGTCCATCATACATTTGCGGACACACCTGTACACAAGTGTTCGGTCGCACACAAAAGGCAAAGACTAAGATAGCCCGCATAGCCTTAACCATACCGTTGGGGCAAGTACTGTTAGCGAGCGCCTATTAAGGCCGGCATGGGGGTTGGTGGCCAGCACCACGCTCGGCCGCCTTTGTCTCCCTTGTGGCGATGTTTACACACCGCACCAGATACTCATTTGAGGCTGAGTCGACCTAGGGGATGCCCAGGACCGGTTCATAAAATTGTCACTGGCGTTGGCCGTGAGCGGGAATCGAACTTGGGCCACCTGTGCGCACAAATCACGTGTGCACAAGCAATCACCTGTGCAGAAGTACACACATTTATGTACACACACACACTTGTGATGTTCCAGAATATTAGTTTTTTGTCCAGGAGAGTGTGCGCGTGTGTGCTTCTGTACGTCTGTACGTACACGCGTGTGTGTGCCTTGTGCGATGTGTAAACATCGCCACGTGGGAGACAAAGGCGGCCGGGCGTGGTGCTGGCTACCCACCCCCTGGTCTGCTGTGCTGGCCTTCATAGGTGATGCTCGCTAACAGCACTTGGCCCAACAGTCTGGTTAAGGCTATAAGGGGCATCTTTGTCTGTGCGTGTGTTCGTGTTGTGTGTGTTGAGGAGCGGTGGCGCAGTGGTTAAGCGCACGAGGCTGCGAACCCACAGCCACCCGAGTTCGATCCCCGCTCACTGCCGACGCGAGTGGCTCATATCGAGACCGCTCCTGTGCGTCCCATTGGTCTGCGCGACGACTAAGACGTCAGCACGTGGGGGAGACAAAGGCGGCCTGGCGTGGCGCTGTCCACAGCCTACCCCTTTCGCGGTTGCTCGCTAACAGCACTTGCCCCCCTCCCCCCAACATCCATGTTACAACCTGCACCATTGGATCTTGGCCTTGGTTGCATGCTGACGTGCGTAAACACGCAATCGAGTTTGAGCGAGCGCACGTCTGTGAACTGTCCCCTACACTCGAAGGGGATGATGGTTCTGAAGACTTTTGACTTTTAAACAACTTTTATTGCCGCCAGCAGCAACAGCACTGGAGGCGATTCCGATATGAAATACACAAAGTCACCAGCAACACAAATAATCGCTATAAATCCACGCGCTGTGGCGCTAAATGCAGAAGGAAGTGCCTCCCGGAGGGCACGCGAATGACTTCCCGTAGTTTATTTACCCTGCAGGGTCTCGAGACTAGTTGCTCCGGGAACGTGGTTTTAATTTTTCTTTCGGCCATGAATGTCGTGGCCATTGTGGACGAGAGTCTCGCTTCGTGTCGGAGAAAACCCACGATTCGGGAGATCCACTGCCGCGCCACGAACCCCGCGGAACGAGTTGAATGCTGCACCGCCATCTCCTGACCACTCGGCAGCCCAAACGAGACCGTGCCCGTAGATGTTCCCACGCAGCCTCGCGTCCAAGGCGGACGCTTTGGGTCCGCGAGCCGCTAGCGAGCAACCGATGAAGGCTTCCGCCACTGCGGCACACGAGGGGTTCGGTGGCCGGTACCACGCCCGTACGCCTTTGTCTCCCTGGTACTGACGTTTACAACACCGATCCGCACCAGGCGCTTATTTGTGGCTGAGTCGACCTAGGGGAGACCCAGCGCAGATGTAGATATGCATCAGCGCCGACCAATCACTCGCACGGTGCAGAACAGGCGGAGGTCAGGCGGAGGTCAGGCGGAGGTCAGGCGGAGGTCAGATAAACGTGATATGGGGGAAGGCGCCCGAGCCGGGAATTGAACCCAGTCGGTTCTTGCTGCGGGGCACGAGTATTGCCACTCTGCTAACTCTGTTGCCAAATGTAACTGGAGTCGAGTCTGGGATCATGGGTTCATGTGAGTCTGGGGAACGGGATCATGCGAGTCTGTAGATTCATTTGAGCCATACGAAACCGGCGGCCACCTGTGGTTTGTGTGAGTGGGTGAGCATGTGTGTGAGTGGGTGAGTATGTGAGTGAGTGGGTAAGTGAGTGGGTAAGTGAGTGGGTGAGTATGTGTGTGAGTGTGTGTGTGAGTGGGTGGGTAAGTGAGTGGGTGAGTATGTGTGTGAGTATGTGTGAGTGGGTGAATGGGTGAGTGTGTGAGTGAGTGGGTGAGTGAGTGGGTGAGTATGTGGGTGTGAGTGGGTGAATGGGTGAGTGTGTGAGTGAGTGGGTGAGTATGTGTGTGAGTGTGTGTGAGTGGGTGAATGGGTGAGTATGTGAGTGAGTGGGTGAGTATGTGAGTGAGTGCCGGACGGGCAACTCTGTCGTGTGACAGTGCTGTGGGGAGAGGGCCAATTCCGATTGGCCCTCTCCTCTCATGGCGTCTGTGACCACCACAGTGGCTAAACAGGGGCTCTGGATGGGTGCGAGGGGCTGGTAACCCCTCCACCTTCAAAAAATTACCGCGAAATCACGACTTAAATATTTAACTAATAAGCTTGTGCCGGAGGCCCCGGGGGGACAGGCGTCTATGACGTCTCCTGGCCAAACCCCAATTGGCGGAGCCAGGAGATTGAATCTCTACCCTCGGGGCTCCTCCAGAAACAACGAAAAGCCACTTCGTGTAGCCACGTGGAATGTTCGAACGCTCACTGCAGAGGAGAGGCTGCCACTCCTCTGTCGGGAGCTGGACCGGTACCGCCTGGATCTCTGTGGCATTCAGGAGGTCCGGTGGACCGGTTCTGGCTCCTGCCACCATGAGGGGTGGACAGTCCTCCTCTCGGGGCAGCAGACTGCCAAACAACAGGGTTTGGCTCTTCTTTTGAACAAAAGAATGAAGGGTGCATGGGAGCGTAGCGGTGAGGTGTGGGAAGAGCCCTAGGCTACCTTGGGCTCGCCTTCCCATCAACCGGAGGCGAGGAGTGGTGGTCGTGGTTACTTATGCCCCCACCGAAGACGAACACCCATGGAGGGATGCAGGCATAGCCGATGAGTCAGATGCCTTCTATGACCTCCTGTCACAGGTGCTGGCTAAAGTGGCCCCTCGGGATAGAGTCATCTTGTTGGGTGACTTCAATGCCCGAGTTGGTCATGATGCTGGCACCTGTTCTGGAGTGATTGGAGGGCATGGGCCAGATCAGCTTAATAACAACGGTAGGAGGCTGCTAGATTTGTGTGCAGCCCATGGGCTTGTAATTACCAGCACGCTGTTCCGGCATCGGCGCATCCACACAACATCATGGATGCATGCCGGGTTCAAGCAAGAACATCTGCTGGACTACATATTGACGGACCAGCGGATGCGAGCCCATGTCCTTGACACCAGGACCTACCGTGGAGCTGATCTGCCCTCTGTCCATCGACTAGTCATCTGTAAGATGCGCCTGCCATTCTTCCACTCCGGTGGTGGGTGTACACCCAGGACCCCATTCCAACCTAAAGTGGTCTGGTCTCAGTTAGCTGATGAAGGTTTCAAGCGAGAATTTCATCATCGCTTGCGGCTGGGGTTGGCATCATCCCCCACTCCTCCGGATGTCGAGGGTAAATGGGCGAGGTTTAGGACTGTGACTCATACAGCTGCAATGGCTGTTTTGGGTACACGGTCCAGACCTCCTCAGAGACCCTGGCTGACAGAGGAGGTGTTCAAGCTGGCTGAGAAAAAGCGACAGGCCCACTCTCATCGGCTAGAGCATCCCATTTCGGAGAATGAGGAGGCTTACCGCAGCCTTTGCTCGAAGGTTCGGCGAGCCGCGAGGCGCTGCAAAGATGGGTGGTGGTCGCGGGTTGCTGAGGAGATGGAGTCTGCCTCAGTTGCCCGCGATCACAAATCTCTATTTAACTCCATCAAAAAAGTAACCTGCAGCGCCACACCTATTACCATCATTAGGGGAAAAATCTGTGTTCCAATCTCCGACCCCCAGGAACAAGTTTGCAGATTTGCTGAGCATTTCTGTGAGGTCCTGGGGGAGGGGAAACCCCTCAGCCAGGAAAACGTCGTGGCACAAAGTGGGGATGACCTTGCTCAGGCTGCGGTGCCTCAAATATTGGGAGAAGTCACTCCCTGTGAGTGGCTGGCTGAGGTGCCATCTGTTGAGGAAGTACTGAAGGCGATCCGGAGTTTGAGACCAGGAAAGGCACCGGGCAGAGATGATCTCCCAAGCGAGGTGCTGAGGGAGGGTGGCGTTTGTGCACAGACTGCCCTATATGACATCATAACAACAGTCTGGACCACTGGACGGGTTCCGCAGGATTGGAATGATGCCCTGGTGGTCCCCCTCTTTAAGAAGGGGGACCGCACAGACTGTAACAACTACAGGGGCATCTCACTCCCCAGTGTGCCGGGAAAGGTCCTGGCAAGGGTTATTCAACATCGCCTTGCCAGGCACGCTGAGGAGAGGCCTGCGGAGCCACAATGCGGTTTCAAGAAAGGGCGGTCCTGCACAGATGCCATATTTTCTGTCCGTCTGCTACAGCAGAGGTGTAGGGAATTCCAGCAAGACCTACATCTCTGCTTTATTGACCTGGTCAAGGCCTATGATACAATCAGTAGGCCTGGGCTCTGGGTTGTTCTTCGTGCTTTTGGAGTCCCTGACCCCCTCCTCACGATCATTAAGGACCTTCATGATGGTGAGCGGGCCCGGGTAAAACTACGTGGCCGGGAGTCAGAGCCATTCCCTATACACCTTGGGGTGCGACAGGGATGTCCTCTGGCTCCCACATTATTTAACATCTATTTTGACCACGTAGTTCGTGAAGCCTTCAATAGCTGTACCGGGGGAATCTCCATTTGGTACAGATATAATGGGAGGCTGATCGATGCTCGGGTGCGGTCAAGGGATGGCTCCCTATTGCTCAACCACGTTATGTATGTCGATGATTTGGTAATAGCTGCTCATTCAGAGGAGGAGTTGGAGATGCTGCTGCTGAGACTGGAGCGTGCCACTAAGAGATAGGGCCTTACCATCAGCCCCACCAAAACTCAGCACCTGCCTGGGTATTTTGTACCATCGGCCACTCCACCCCCAGAACTCCCAATCGGTGATGGGGCAGTTGCGGAGAGAGTGGAGAGTTTCCCATACCTGGGCAGTGTGCTTATGACCGGCTCCAGTTTAACAGCAGAGGTCTCACTCCGAATCAGTCGAGCGGCAATATCTTTTCATCGGTTGCGTAACGCTCTGTGAAAGCTACCTGGTCTGTAACTCCACACTATGCTTCAGGTGTTCTCGGCCACGGTCATTCCCTCCCTTCTTTACACTTGCGAAACGTGGACCCCCTTAATGGAACATCTTCGCCGGTTAGAAACATTTAGGCTAGCCAGCCTACGATCTATCTTGGGTTTAACCAGGCTGGATTGTGTGAGGAGCTCACAAATCCTTGAAAGATCTGGGCAAGGTCTCATCGGTGAGCTCCTCCGGCAGGCAAGGCTCCGTTGGTTGGGTCAAGTAGCCCGCATGCCCAGCCACCTCATGCCGAAACAGCTTTTGTTCGGCCGGATCGAGGGGGTTAAACGGGCGCGGCACGGGCTAGAGAAGAGATGGAGTGATGTGGTACAGGAGGACGTGGAGCTGAGTGGACTTGCCGATGAATGGTACCAGCGGTGTCAAGATCGGCCTCTGTGGAGGAGGCTCGTGAAGGATGCTACTGGGCAGTTGGAGGCAGTCGCCCTCCAACATCAACGGAGGGCGGAGGAGCGACGTTCACAACAACGAGCGGAGCGCCGGGTGGCTAAAGCACAGCAGGTTGGCACAGTAGGGGGCACAGGTGGTGCTTCAGCCAGTCATCTCAGTCAGTCGACCCGTGGCACCTGGGTCTGCCCCGTGACCTGCCAGTGGGCGTTCGACACTTCACGTAGCCTTAACCTGCACATGACCTGGCACAAGCGTCGTGGTGACGTCACCGCCACTTAGTGGCGAATGGCGGTTGTTGTTGTTGTTTGAGTGGGTGAATATGTGAGTGAGTGGGTGAGTGAGTGGGTGAATGGGTGAGTATGTGTGTGAGTGGGTGAGTATGTGTGCGTGAGTATGTGTGTGTATGAGTGTGTGAGTGCGTCTTTGAGTGTATGGGTGAGTGAGTGAACGTGTGAGTGAGTGAACGTGTGAGTGAGTGTGAGTGAATATGTGAGTGAGTGAATGTGTGAGTGAGTGCATGTGTGAGTGAGTGAATGTGTGGGTGCGTGAATGTGTGAGTGAGTGAACGTGTGAGTGAGTGTGAGTGAATGTGTGAGTGAGTGAATGTGTGGGTGCGCGAATGTGTGAGTGAGTGAACGTGTGAGTGAGTGTGAGTGAATGTGTCAGTGAGTGAATGTGTGGGTGCGTGAATGTGTGAGTGAGTGGGACAGGCGAGTGTCTGCATTGGTGCTGCTACGCATGTCACCTGTCACCTGTCCCCTGCGCGCGTGGTGACACCACCCCCTCCCCCCACCAACCGCTGGGGTCAGGGTGCCAACATCCATCTCGACCGCTGTGGGGTGTGGGTGGAGGGGTGGGTGGGGGTGCATCTCTGTGGCTCTCTCTCTAGGGGGTGGGGGCGTATCTCTGTGTGTGTCTCTCTAGGGGGGGTGCATCTCTGTGTGTGTGTCTCTCTCTCTCTAGGGGGGGTGTATCTCTATGTCTCTCTCTCTCTCTAGGGAGGGTGTATCTCTATGTGTCTCTCTCTCTCTAGGGGGGGTGTATCTCTGTGTGTCTCTCTCTAGGGGGGGTGCATCTCTGTGTGTGTCTCTCTCTCTAGGGGGGGGTGTATCTCTGTGTGTCTCTCTCTAGGAGGGGTGCATCTCTGTGTGTGTGTGTCTCTCTCTCTAGGGGGGGTGTATCTCTATGTCTCTCTCTCTCTAGGGGGGGTGTATCTCTGTGTGTCTCTCTCTAGGGGGGGTGCATCTCTGTGTGTGTCTCTCTAGGGGGGGGGGTGTATCTCTATGTGTGTCTCTCTCTCTAGGGGGGGTGCATCTCTGTGTGTCTCTCTCTAGGGGGGGTGTATCTCTGTGTGTCTCTCTCTCTCTAGGGGGGGTGCATCTCTGTGTGTCTCTCTCTAGGGGGGTGTATCTCTGTGTGTCTCTCTCTAGGGGGGGTGCATCTCTGTGTGTGTGTCTCTCTCTCTAGGGGGGGGGGTGTATCTCTGTGTGCATCTCTCTCTAGGGGGAGGGTGTATCTCTGTGTGTGTCTCTCTAGGGGGGGGGGGGGGTGTATCTCTATGTGTGTCTCTCTCTCTAGGGGGGGTGCATCTCTGTGTGTCTCTCTCTAGGGGGGGTGTATCTCTGTGTGTCTCTCTCTCTCTAGGGGGGGTGTATCTCTGTGTGTCTCTCTCTAAGGGGGGTGTATCTCTGTGTGTCTCTCTCTAGGGGGGGTGTATCTCTGTCTCTCTCTCTCTGGGGGGGGGGTGTATCTCTGTGTGTGTGTCTCTCTCTGGGGGGGGGGGGTGTATCTCTGTGTGTCTCTCTAGGGGGGGTGTATCTCTGTGTGTCTCTCTCTCTCTGGGGGGGGGTGTATCTCTGTGTGTTTCTCTCTCTCTAGGGGGGGGGTGTATCTCTGTGTGTCTCTAGGGGGGTGTGTATCTCTCTCTCTCTCTCGGGGGGGGGGGGGCATTTCAGCTTCAGCATTCACCCCTCACCACTCAACCACGCACGGCTCTCTCCCACAGAGGGTGGTGGGGTGAGGATTTACCCAAACATACAAGAACGCCCCAATGTAAAGAGCTTCATAGCTCATCGGATTCCTCCCGCAGGATAAATATTCTGAAAAGCCTTTCTGAGTCCCAAGACTATTCTTCAGGATAGTCCTGTCACGTTTTCGCAGTCGGTGGGGGAGTGATGATGATGCTGCTGTTGCTGCAGCTGCTGATGCAGCTGATGCTGCGTGATTGCCAATGGAGTGATTTGCAGGTGATGTCATATCATTCAGTGTTGGGCCGATTTCCGGTGGCACGAGTTTCAGTCAGGATCGAGAGAACACCCGTTCATCATAAGGGGGAGAGGTCACACACACTCCAAGTACAAAGATCCCCCCAGTATCGCATTCAACGGGCTGCTGAGTCGACGTAGGGGAGGCCCCAGAACCGGCTCAGATGACCATCAGTGCGGAATGAGTTGAGATCCGCTCGCCGTTGCTGACGAGTCGTAGTAGGAGTACGACTTGTTTGCTTTGTCATCCCAGCCGGTGCCCCCCCCCCCCCCCATTTGGTGGGTGGGTGTCTGGGTGGATGGGCGATTGTGTTGGTGGGTGTCTGGGTGGGTGCGTGTCTGGGTGGGTGGGCGAGTGTGTGGGCGGGTGGATGGGCGGGTGGATGGGCGTGTGGTTGAGTGTGTGGGTGGGTGAGTGGGTAAGTGGTTGAGCGTGTGGATGGGTGAGTGTGTGGGCGGGTGGATGGGCGTGTGGGTGAGCGGGTGGGCGTGTGGGTGAGCGGGTGGGCGTGTGGGTGGGCGAGTGGGTGGGTGAGTGGGTGGGTTATCACGGTGCCTTTGCTGCCCGTCCGCTCTAAAAGCCCTCTTCCTCATTCGCGCCGCCTGGCCGCTGTTCGTGCCTCTCGCGTCAGCGTAGGGAGGAGGGATCGACTGCCGTCGTCAAATCTCACACAGAGCCAGCCCATCTCTCTCTCTCGCTGCTCGACTCTCAGAGCCAAGGCTCTCTATCTCTGTTGTCGCTACCGACCCGAGGAAGTGGCTTCGAGAGAGTGTGTATGTGTGTGTGAGAGAGACTGTTTGTGTGTGTGCAAGACTGTGTGTGTGTGAGACGGTGCTTCGGTGTAAGTGGGGAGCGGTGGTGTAGTGGTTAGCGCGCTGCCAACACCGGTGATGGCCAACACCGGTGACGATTATCTGAACCGGTTCTGGGCCTCCCCTAGATCGACTCAGGCTCAAATAAATACTTGATGCGATGTGTAAACATCGCCACTGTGGAGACAAATGCGGCCGGGCGTGGTGTTGGCCACCCACCCCCTCGTGTGCCGTGCCGGTCTTCGTAGGTGCTCGCTAACAGCACTTCCCCTAAGAGTATGTCAGGCTATACGGGGGGTCTTTGTCTTTGCGTGTTTGAAGCTGTGGCTGTATGCGTTCTTGTTATTGTTATCACTACAACGGTGTTATGCTTATTTAAGCTAAACACGATTGACCCAGGAAAGGCTTGCTGAGTCTCGCGATTCGTTTGTCCGGAGCGTCTTGCCAAGATTCCCATTGATTTTTCAAATTCATAAGGGTTCGTAAGATCGTTCATTCTACACGGGAGAGAGTCTCGTTTGTAAGGGGGCCTTGTACTTCCCACGGAAACCGGGGGCACATTTGAGCTACCTGGGTTCACTTTGCCTTTCTACTTGGGGTGGTTTTTAAATGTTGTTCCCCTACGGCTTATCACCATCACCACCACCATCACCACCATCACCACCACCACGGCTACCATCTCCGCCCGCCCGACTGGTCTCCCTTAAACGCAGCGCCTGTAAAGAGTAACCGAGAGGGGAAATCCCTGGGCTCACAGAGTTGGGGGGGGATTCCTTGTGGCTTAGCCGAGTAACAGGAAACCTTACAAAGGGGGGCATTCCGTGCCCCCCCTCCCCCTCTCTCTGTGTTGTGTTGTGGCCGGGCGTGGTTGCTGGCCACGCAATCCCTTTCATGGCGTTGTGCCGTTCCGGTCCTTCGTAGGTGCTGCTACTCGCTAACAGGGGCGCCGAGGTGGCTAGGAGATGTTAACTACCTTGCCTGGTGTACAGGAGGTCGTGGGTGCGATCCCGACCCTGACACCTGCTGCTGTTTACTTGGAGTTTGTGTGTCTCTCATCATCATTATCACGGTGGCTATGAGATGTTAACTAACTCGCCTGGAGTACAGGAGGTCGTGGGTGCGATCCCGACCCTGACGCCTGCTGCTGTTTATTTGGAGTTTGTGTGTCTCTCATCATCATTATCACGGTGGCTATGAGATGTTAACTAACTCGCCTGGTGTGCAGGAGGTCGTGGGTGCGATCCCAACCCTGACGCCTGCTGCTGTTTACTTGGAGTTTGTGTGTCTCTCATCATCATTATCACGGTGGCTAGGAGATATCAACTACCTCGCCACGTGTGCAGGAGTCGTGGGTTCGATCCCGACCCTGACGCCTGCTGCTGTTTATTTGGAGTTTGTGTATCTCTCATCATCATTATCACGGTGGCTATGAGATGTCAACTACCTCGCCTGGTGTACAGGAGGTCGTGGGTGCGATCCCGACCCTGACGCCTGGTGCTGTTTACTTGGAGTTTGTGTGTCTCTCATCATCATTATCATGGTGGCTAGGAGATGTCAACTACCTCGCCACGTGTGCAGGAGTCGTGGGTTCGATCCCGACCCTGACGCCTGCTGCTGTTTATTTGGAGTTTGTGAGTCTCTCATCATCATTATCACGGTGGCTATGAGATGTCAACTACCTCGCCTGGTGTGCAGGAGGTTGTGGGTTCGATCCTGACCCTGACGCCTGCTGCTGTTTACTTGGAGTTTGTGTGTCTCTCTCCACGTGGTCGCGTGGATTCTTCTCCGGGTTTCTTCGTTTTTTCCCCCCTCCACGTTCAGAATCAACGTTGCACGTTTTAGAGGATTTGGCTGCAGCGATATTTATTTTCACGTGGTGATGATGATGATGAGCCGCCACGTCATTGGGGCTATCATTTGTGGCCATGTCACGTCTGAAAAAGAGCCACACAGCTCAGTTGGGCCTTACCCGGTAAAAAGAAGTGTGTTTATTAGTTTTTAACAGCACTTGTACCAACAGTCTGCGAAGGCTCTAACCGGGGGGTGATCTTTGGTCTGTGCCGCGTGTTTTTTTTTGTGTTCCCGCGCCTGAATCGCGTTACGGCACCGCGGCTTTGGCGTTCGGCGGTCCCCTGTGCGCTCGCGAGAGATGCACAACCCACGCGTGTGAACAAACAACAACCAACAGGCGCAGAGAATTTGGCCTCCGCTGGAGGAAGCCCGAGAGAGCCTCTCGCTACTTGGCCTGACACTTTAAGAAAGACCAATGCATTTTCAAAACCCGAGCTCGGAGCTTTTGCCGATGATGCCTGGCGATGATGCTGGACGCAATCTCAAGCAAAAAGGCCATTCAACATTGTCGACATTCTGCTTCGGGTTTCCAAGGGTCCCTCCTCCCTCCTCGAAGACACTGAACTGCTGGTGTAACCATCAACCAGAATCAGAATGTTTATGTATACTGGAGGAATCCGATGAGCTATAAGGCTCTTTATTTTTTACAAATGAAGAGTATTTGGCTGCTATAAATGTCTACGTGATGATAAGCCACTTAGTTGAGCGATCATTTGTGGCCAGGTAACTTCTGAACAAGAGCTATGTAGCTCAGTGGGCCTCACCTGGTCAAAATAAACAATACAGTAGACTCTCAATTATCCACGCGCGGTTTTTCCGATTTGCGAATTAACCGGGCACCTGAGATGTTGACATGGATGAATAACTCATGGATTTCCCTTAAGCCCAAATTAATAATCACAAAAACTATTGTACGATGGTATTTCATTGAAATGTTTATTACGAATCAGCTGCTAAAGCCGATACATATTGTGTGCTCCGGTTCATCCGAAATGCACGCGATCGCCTCTACAGTACAGTAGTTGCAATATCTTTACAGCGGTGGGTGGTGGAGTGTGATTGATGTTGATTGCCGTGGCTCTGCTGCTGACATCCACGTCGTGGGCCGAGTCTTCTGTTGGTCAGCCCCAACCCCGTGTCTGACGGATCCTCTTAGCGAGTCAGCCCCAACCCCGTGTCTCACGGATCCTCTTAGTGAGTCAGCCCCAACCCCGTGTGTGACGGATCCTCTTAGCGAGTCAGCCCCAACCCCGTGTCTCACGGATCCTCTTAGCGAGTCAGCGCCCAACCCCGTGTCTCAAGGATCCTCTTGGCGAGTCAGCCCCAACCCTGTGTCTCACGGATCCTCTTAGCGAGCCAGCCCCAACCCCGTGTCTCACGGATCCTCTTAGCGAGTCAGCCCCAACCCCGTGTCTCACGGATCCTCTTAGCGAGTCAGCCCCAACCCCGTGTTTCACGGATCCTCTTAGCGAGTCAACCCCAACCCCGTGTCTGACGGATCCTCTTAGCGAGGCAGCCCCAACCCCGTGTCTCACGGATCCTCTTAGCGAGTCAGCCCCAACCCCGTGTTTCACGGATCCTCTTAGCGAGTCAGCCCCAACTCCGTGTCTCACGGATCCCCTTAGTGAGTCAGCCCCAACCCCGTGTCTCACGGATCCTCTTAGCGAGTCAGCCCCAACCCCGTGTCTCACGGATCCTCTTAGCGAGTCAGCCCCAACCCCGTGTCTCACGGATCCTCTTAGCGAGTCAGCCCCAACCCCGTGTTTCACGGATCCTCTTAGCGAGTCAGCCCCAACTCCGTGTCTCACGGATCCCCTTAGTGAGTCAGCCCCAACCCCGTGTCTCACGGATCCTCTTAGCGAGTCAGCCCCAACCCCGTGTCTCACGGATCCTCTTAGCGAGTCAGCCCCAACCCCGTGTCTCACGGATCCTCTTAGCGAGTCAGCCCCAACCCCGTGTTTCACGGATCCTCTTAGCGAGTCAGCCCCAACTCCGTGTCTCACGGATCCCCTTAGTGAGTCAGCCCCAACCCCGTGTCTCACGGATCCTCTTAGCGAGTCAGCCCCAACCCCGTGTCTCACGGATCCTCTTAGCGAGTCAGCCCCAACCCCGTGTCTCACGGATCCTCTTAGCGAGTCAGCCCCAACCCCGTGTTTCACGGATCCTCTTAGCGAGTCAGCCCCAACTCCGTGTCTCACGGATCCTCTTAGCGAGTCAGCCCCAACTCCGTGTCTCACGGATCCCCTTAGTGAGTCAGCCCCAACCCCGTGTCTCACGGATCCTCTTAGCGAGTCAGCCCCAACCCCGTGTCTCACGGATCCTCTTAGCGAGTCAGCCCCAACCCCGTGTCTCACGGATCCTCTTAGCGAGTCAGCCCCAACCCCGTGTTTCACGGATCCTCTTAGCGAGTCAGCCCCAACTCCGTGTCTCACGGATCCCCTTAGTGAGTCAGCCCCAACCCCGTGTCTCACGGATCCTCTTAGCGAGTCAGCCCCAACCCCGTGTCTCACGGATCCTCTTAGCGAGTCAGCCCCAACCCCGTGTCTCACGGATCCTCTTAGCGAGTCAGCCCCAACTCCGTGTCTCACGGATCCTCTTAGCGAGTCAGCCCCAACTCCGTGTCTCACGGATCCCCTTAGTGAGTCAGCCCCAACCCCGTGTCTCACGGATCCTCTTAGCGAGTCAGCCCCAACCCTCGGGCCCGACCTCAGCTGTGCATTGACCCCCCCCCCGCTACCCCACTGCCCCAGCCCCCCCGGTGACGAGCAGTCATCTCCGGACTTGGGGGCCGTCCACGACCCCCCACAGAGTGGAGCCCCCACAGAGTGGAGCCCCCACAGAGTGGAGCCCCCACAAAGTGGAGCCCTTTGTGCGATCGACCCCCCCAACCCAGGGCTCTGGCTTACTCAGGGCCACCCCCCCCCCTCCCGTGCCCCCCCCCCCCCACTCTTTTGATTGAACTCTTGACAAATGAACGGCTCGGTGAGCAGAGAAACGAATCCGGTGTTTGGTGCTGCTGCTGCTGCTGGTGCTGCTGCTACTGCTGCTGCTAACGCTGCAAGCTACTGCTACTGCTGGTGCTGCTACTGGTGCTACTGCTGCTGCTGCTGGTGCTGCTGCTGGTGCTGCTACTGCTGCTGCTGCTCATGCTGCTGCTACTACTGCTGCTACTGCTGCTGGTGCTGCTGCTGGTGCTGCTGCTACTACTGCTGCTGCTACTGCTGCTGGTGTTGCTGCTGCTGATGCTGCTACTGCTGCTGGCGCTGCTGCTACTGCTGGTGCTGCTACTGGTGTTGCTGATGCTACTGCTGCTACTGCTGCTGGTGCTGCTATTGCTGGTAGTGTAGAGCTACGGTCACGGCGACCCGAGTTCAATTCCCGCTCACGGCACAACGCCCGTGACGATCATCTGAAACGATCCTGGGCCTCCCCTAGGTCGACTCAATCCCTGGTGCGGTGTGCAAACATCACCACTTGGGAGACAAAGGCGGCCGGGTGTGGTGTTGGCCACACACCCCCTCATGTGCCGTGCCGGCCTTCGAAGGTGCTCGCCAACAGCACTTGCCCCAACAGTCTGTTAAGGCTACTCGGGGGATCTTTGTCTTTGGGGGGGAGAGGGGCCTTCTGCCATCGAAGCGCGCATCGCCGTTGTGACCGAGGGGGTTGGGAGGGCCGGGGGTGGGGGTGACGGTGGCGGTCGCTGTCCGCTGCCGTGCGACTGCGCACGCGTGACCAATGGAGGTGGGGGTTGGGGGGAGGGCGGCTGCCGGATCGGCCACTGAACGGCACGGGCGAGAGAGTTCCTCTGTCCCCAGAACGGTGAGGCCATCGCCTCTCCTAGATTCCCAAAAGTACTGCGGCACACCGGCTGGGACATTGATGGAGCGGCACACCGGCTGGGACATTGATGGAGCGGCACACTGGCTGGGACATTGTTGGAGCGGCACACCGGCTGGGACATGGCTGGAGCGGCACACCGGCTGGGACATTGATGGAGCGGCACACCGGCTGGGACATTGATGGAGCGGCACACCGGCTGGGACATGGCTGGAGCGGCACACCGGCGGGGACATGGCTGGAGCGGCACACCGGCTGGGACATTGATGGAGCGGCACACCGGCTGGGACATTGATGGAGTGGCACACCGGCTGGGACATTGATGGAGCGGCACACCGGTGGGGACATTGATGGAGCGGCACACCGGCTGGGACATTGATGGAGCGGCACACCGGCTGGGACATTGATGGAGCGGCACACCAGCTGGGACATTGATGGAGCGGCACACCGGCTGGGACATTGATGGAGCGGCACACCGGCTGGGACATTGATGGAGCGGCACACCGGCTGGGACATTGATGGAGCGGCACACCGGCTGGGACATTGATGGAGCGGCACACCAGCTGGGACATTGATGGAGCGGCACACCGGCTGGGACATTGATGGAGCGGCACACCAGCTGGGACATTGATGGAGCGGCACACCGGCTGGGACATTGATGGAGCGGCACACCGGCTGGGACATTGATGGAGCGGCACACCAGCTGGGACATTGATGGAGCGGCACACCGGCTGGGACATTGATGGAGCGGCACACCGGCTGGGACATTGATGGAGCGGCACACCGGCTGGGACATTGATGGAGCGGCACACCGGCTGGGACATTGATGGAGCGGCACACCAGCTGGGACATTGATGGAGCGGCACACCGGCTGGGACATTGATGGAGCGGCACACCAGCTGGGACATTGATGGAGCGGCACACCGGCTGGGACATTGATGGAGCGGCACACCGGCTGGGACATGGCTGGAGCGGCACACCGGCTGGGACATTGATGGAGCGGCACACCGGCTGGGACATTGATGGAGCGGCACACCAGCTGGGACATTGATGGAGCGGCACACCGGCTGGGACATTGATGGAGCGGCACACCGGCTGGGACATTGATGGAGCGGCACACCGGCTGGGACATTGATGGAGCGGCACACCGGCTGGGACAATGCTGGAGCGGCACACCGGCTGGGACATGGCTGGAGCGGCACAGCTAGTGTGACATCACTGGGACGGTGATGATGACCACCCATAAGACGGTGAGTCTAAGGCCCCGTGGATTTTAATTCACCATCGTCATCAGCATCAGCCATGGTCAATCTACTGCTGGATGAAGGCCTCCCCGCGCCACGGCCACGTCCCTCGCGCCTCCGCGACGGTAACAATCTGCCAAAAGAGACCGCTCGCGGGAAGCAGCTGATTTCACCACTCCATCTCACGCGGGCGGTCACTCTCCTCTCGGCCGGACGAGTTCCATCCCTCGACTGCCGTCTGCATGATCATCCTCCTCGACCAAGCTGCGGTCGCCCCTCCTGCCCGCCAAGCCTCGCTCGCGACTCCTCGCGGCGTGGATGACGCCACGGGCCGGCGTTGACTCCCCTCACCCACGTGCTCCTCCTCCCCCTTTCCTTGTCTCTCTGCCAAACGAATTCGCGATGAGGTCGCGCTCATCAGGCACAACAATGCGCTTGGCGCAAGTGACCCACAATGCCTCGCCCATCTCGTCAAGGAGCACAAACCACCATCACGCGGACGGTCACCGCCTCGCACGCTTTCAGATGCGCTTCTGCGGCCGTCTGGAACGCTCTTTCCTCCCGATAGTAGGACGCCACTGGAGCCGTGCACTTTTAATTAGTCGAGATCGACAAACTAATTTCTATGGAACCGCTTTTTTGCGTGAAGTTTGTTTGTCCCCCCCCCCACACCTCCGATTAGCGCGGTTGAAGTTCAACGTGCACACAACCCCCCGTGCCTTTCTCCATCCTCACCCCGCTCTATCCACTGCCGCACGTCGATGAGCACCATGTCTCTCTTTGACCTGCGTCGTGTCTCCTCGAATCCACTTGCCCCCCCCCCCCCCCCCTGTAATTCCACGCATGTGCCGCTGCGCGCTTTGTTCCGCATTTTTGACGCTGTCCTTTCTTCACGGCCCGCGTCTCCAATCCCACGTGCGTCACAGCAGGCAGTGTGGAAACACGCGCAGAGTGGAATCGTCGGGACATTGCAGCGAAGAAGTAGCAGCAGCAGCAGCAGAAGCCGCTGTTGGATAGGAGGGTTGTGGGTGGGTGGGCGTGGGTGGGTGGCTGTGTGGGTGGGTGGGTGTGGTTGGGTGGGTGTGGGTGGGTGGGTGGCTGTGTGGGTGAGTCGGTGTGGGTGGGTGTTGGTGGCTGTGTGGATGGGTGGGAGTGGGTGGGTGGCTGTGGGTGTGGGTGGGTGTGGGTGGGTGGCTGTGTGGGTGAGTGGGTGTGGGTGGGTGGCTGTGTGGGTGGGTGGCTGTGTGGGTGGGTGGCTGTGTGGGTGGGTGGGTGGGTGTGCGTGTGTGGGTGCGTGTGTGTGGGTGTGGGGGTGCGTGTGTGTGGGTGTGGGTGGGTGGATGTGGGTGGGTGTGGGGGTGGATGGGTGGGGGTGGGTGTGTGGGGGTGGGTGTGTGGGGGTGGGTGGGTGTGGGTGTGTGTGGGTGGGGGGTGTGTGGGTGGGTGGGTGTGTGTGGGTGGGTGTGGGTGGGTGGGTGGGTGTGTGTGGTTGTGGATGGGTGGGTGGGTGCGTGTGGGGTGCAGTAGTGTAGCGGTTAGCGCTACGCTGCGCTATGAACCTGGCGAACCGAGTTCGATTTCCGCTCACGGCCAGCACCAGTGACAATTATCTGAACTGGTTCTGGGCCTCCCCTAGGTCGACTCAGCCTCAAATGAGTACCTGGTGAGGTGTGTAAACATCGCCACTGGGGAGACAAAGGCGGCCGGGGGTGGTGTTGGCCACCCACCCGCTCGTGTGCCGTGCCGGTCTTCATAGGTGCTACCCGCTAACAGCACTTGCCCCAGCAGTCTGTTAAGGCTATAGGGGGAATTTTGTCTTTATTTTTTGTAGCCTTTAAAGGGAAAAAAAATCATAGACGACGTTTTGGCAATGGCTCTAATTAATGTTTGTGCTCTAAAGGTTGATTGCCAGAAACGTCTCCTGCTATCTTTCTGTCATGCCACACACACTGGTACACAGCGTCATTGACTCTTTTTTTGTATTCCAAAAGATAGACACAACTCGTTTGGAGATTCACAGATTCAGTCCGCCTCCCAATGCACGTGTGCGTGTGTGTGTGGAGTCGTACCTCGAATTCGCGCGGTTCACCGTGCAGTACACACGTGTGTGTGTATATAAACACTCAGGAAACATTTGTCCGTAAACATATTAGAGTTACATTTGATAGGACACACTAAGCAGGCGAATGTCATCGTTGAACCCACCCGTCAAGGCAGTGGTCCTCAACCGGGGGGTGCGAGACATGGGCAGATTTTTTTAGAAGGGAATTCGTCGAAAAAATCTAAGCACGGGCACGTGCTCGCTACGCGTCCGCTCGCTACGCGAGCGCTCGCTCACCCGGGGTAGCTGAACGCACGGGAGCCGTGAAACACCAGCACCACCAGCACCGTATATATGTAGGGTATGTTGAACTTCTTTCGCACCGTACGTAGCTAACCCATGCCACCCGTCTTGATGAGCAGCCCCCCCCCCATCAACATCAGAAGGAGGTTGTTCACCTCCCGGGCAGCCCTCGGCTTGCTTCACACGGCCACCCGCCTCCACCGCCAAAGGGTTGATAACCCGTCCCCTCTCTCGAGTGGTCCACATTAAAGACTTTTGTTGTTGCTCATAAAATACGAGGCCCTTGACTCCTTCAGAGCCCAGGAACCAAATAAACGCCGACGTGTGACATCAAAGGGTGCGGGGGGGGGGGGGTCACGATGACTCCACCCTCCCACCCCCCCGCACGTTCACTCGGAATGTTCACTCGCCACACGTAAACTAGCGAGTGAACGTGTGAGTGAACGTGTGGCGGGTGAACGTGTGGCGGGTGAACGTGTGGCGTGTGAACGTGTGGCGAGTGAACGTGTGGCGAGTGAATGTGTGAGTGAACGTGTGAGTGAACGTGTGAGTGATACGTGCGAGTGAATGTGCGAGTGAACGTGTGGCGAGTGAATGTGTGAGTTAACGTGTGAGTGATACGTGCGAGTGAACGTGTGGCGGGTGAATGTGTGAGTGATACGTGTGAGTGATACGTGCGAGTGAATGTGTGGCGAGTGAACGTGTGAGTGAACGTGTGAGTGAACGTGTGGCGAGTGAATGTGCGAGTGAACATGTGGCGAGTGAGTGTGTGAGTGATACGTGCGAGTGAATGTGTGGCGAGTGAACGTGTGAGTGAACGTGTGAGTGAACATGCGAGTGAACACGTAGCGAGTGAACGTGTGGCGAGTGAACGTGTGGCGAGTGAATGTGCGAGTGAACGTGTGAGTGATACGTGCGAGTGAATGTGTGGCGAGTGAACGTGTGAGTGAACGTGTGAGTGAACGTGTGAGTGATACGTGCGAGTGAATGTGTGGCGAGTGAACGTGTGAGTGAACGTGTGAGTGATACGTGCGAGTGAATGTGTGGCGAGTGAACGTGTGAGTGATACGTGCGAGTGAATGTGGGGCGAGTGAACGCGCGGCGAGTGAACGCGCGGCGAGTGAACGTGTGAGTGAACACGTAGCGAGTGAACACGTAGCGAGTGAACACGTAGCGAGTGAACGTGTGGCGAGTGAACACGTAGCGAGTGAACGTGTGGCGAGTGAACGTGTGGCGAGTGAACGTGCGAGCGTGTGAAAGCGTCGCGTAATGAGTTCACCGTTCGCGACCCTGTGATGTGTGAGATTAGGATAAGGGGATGTTTCTTTGGATTTTGTAGGATTCTTTTCTGATTTTGTAGGATTCTTTTCTGATGTTATAGGTTTTTTGGGGATTTCATGTACTTTTTTAGGTTTTTTGGTGGTTTTATTTTGGGGTTTTTTGTGTCCGCTAACTCGAAGAACACGTGCTCAGCGTGGATTTCACTGAGTGGAACTAAAGGGATCTTTTTTTAAATCCCCGATTTCATCGTTCAAAGCTCACGCGCGGCCACTGTAGTCATGGCATCAGTTTTGGATTCACGCATGTTGTACATCATCTTGGTATGATTACGAATAATCATACCAATAGTATGTATTATAATTGATGCGTCGAGTTTTGCTGGCTGGCTGGCTGCTGGCTGGCTACTTCTCGACCTCTCTCAAACAATAGGTTTTGTTGTTGTTGTTGTTAGTTAGTTGCCACAGAAGCTAGCCAGGTAACTGGCTACACGAGGATTTCTCCCTGTCACAAATACCCGTAGAGTTGATTTAAAACGGCTGAATGAGGAGTTCGCAAGGCGTTTAAGAGAAATTGTAATGATGATTCATTTAAAATCGCAAAAAAAATTCAAATTGTCCTCCTATCAACGCCATTCTCCCCTCCACCTCACCCCCCAGAATATTGACTGTTGTTCAAATCCTAGAGAATATATTCAAACAAAAAAACCGACAACGCATTATGTGGTTGTTTACTCACGTGCCGGGCTAGGTGCACTTTCAGACCACGTTAAGTGCAGAAGCTTCGCTGGAAGAGATGGACTCAGGTGTTTCTGCTGCTACTGCTGCTACTGCTGCTACTGCTGCTGCTACTGCTGCTACTGCTGCTGCTACTGCTGCTGCTACTGCTGCTGCTGCTACTACTGCTGCTGCTAGTGCTGCTGCTACTGCTGTTGCTGCTACTACTACTGCTGCTGCTGCTACTGCTGCTACTGCTGCTGCTACTGCTGCTGCTGCTACTACAGCTGCTGCTGCTACTGCTGCTGCTACTGCTACTACTGCTGCTGCTGCTACTGCTGCTACTGCTACTACTGCTACTACTGCTGCTACTGCTGCTACTGCTGTTGCTGCTACTACTACTGCTGCTACTGCTGCTGCTACTGCTGCTACTACTACTGCTGCTACTGCTGCTGCTACTGCTGCTGCTGCTAGTACAGCTGCTGCTGCTACTGCTGCTGCTGCTACTGCTACTACTGCTGCTACTGCTACTACTACTGCTGCTACTGCTGCTGCTACTGCTGTTGCTGCTACTGCTGCTGCATCTCTGCCTCTGAATCTTTGCTGCTGCTGTATCACTGCTGCATCTCTGCTGCTGACTGTTGCATCTCTGCTGCTGACTCTGCTGCTGTATCCCTGCTGCATATCTGCTGCTGTATCACTGCTGCTGCTGTATCACTGCTGCACCTCTGCTACTGCTGAATCTGCTGCTGTATCCCTGTTGCATCTCTGCTGCTGACTCTGCTGCTGTATCACTGCTGCTGCTGCTGACTGCTGCTGCTGACTGCTGCTGCTGCTGAATCTGCTGCTGTATCCCTGTTGCATCTCTGCTGCTGACTCTGCTGCTCTATCACTGCTGCTGCTGACTGCTGCTGTTGAATCTGCTGCTGTATCCCTGTTGCATCTCTGCTGCTACTGCTGTTGCTGCTACTACTACTGCTGCTACTGCTGCTGCTACTGCTGCTACTGCTACTGCTGCTACTGCTGCTACTGCTGCTACTGCTGCTGCTGCTACTACAGCTGCTGCTGCTACTGCTACTACTGCTGCTGCTGCTACTGCTGCTACTGCTACTACTACTGCTGCTACTGCTGCTGCTACTGCTGTTGCTGCTACTGCTGCTGCATCTCTGCCTCTGAATCTTTGCTGCTGCTGTATCACTGCTGCATCTCTGCTGCTGACTGTTGCATCTCTGCTGCTGACTCTGCTGCTGTATCCCTGCTGCATATCTGCTGCTGTATCACTGCTGCTGCTGTATCACTGCTGCACCTCTGCTACTGCTGAATCTGCTGCTGTATCCCTGTTGCATCTCTGCTGCTGACTCTGCTGCTGTATCACTGCTGCTGCTGACTACTGCTGCTGAATCTGCTGCTGTATCCCTGTTGCATCTCTGCGGCTGCTTCCCCGATATCAGATGATGTATTGTGTGCGAAATGCCGACATTCTGACCTCCGGCCCCTTGTGATTTAGGGTTAGGGTGGCGACGTGTTTCTTCGAATTGGCCAAAACCTCGGTTGCTATTTTGACGAAACGTGACAATAATTAGAATTGAGAGGGGCCACCGGTGAATTCGTTATTGGCTAGCCACGTTGGGAGAGAGTGAGTGGGTTTGTGAGTGAAGTGGTGAGTAAGCGCATATGTATGTGAGTGATTGAGTGAGTAGATTTGTGAATGACTGAGTGAGTGAATGTGTGAGTGGGTTTGAGAATGAGTGGGTGTGTGAGTGAATGGGTGAGTAGATGCTTATGAGAGTGATTTATTGAGTGGATTTGTGATTGAGTGGATTTGTGATTTAGAGTGAATTTGTGATTGGATGTATGAATGAGTGGATTTGTGAATGAAAGGGTGAATAAGTGAGTGGGTGTGTGAATGAGTGGGTTTATGAGTGAATTAGTAAATGCGTATGTGAGTGATTGAGTAAGTGGATTTGTGAACGAGTGAGTGAATTTGTAAGTGCAGAGGCGAGTGAGAGGGTTGGTGCGTGGGCGAATGTGTAAGCGATTGAGAGCGAATGTGAGTGAATGAATTAACGTATCAGTGAGTGTGCTTAAGAGTGAGATTGCACGCTACGCACATGTGTGTGTGTGAATGTGTGTGTCTACGTGTGAATGTGTGTGCGTGTGTGTGTGGGGAGCGGTAGTGCAGCGGTTAGCGCGCTGCTCTACGAACCTGGAGACCCGAGTTGGATTCCCACTCACGGTCAACACCAGTGACGATTACATGAATTGGTCCTGGGCCTCCCCTAGGTCGACTCGGCCTCAAATATCCAGTGTGCGGTTTGTAAACGTCGCCACTGGGGAGACAAAGACGGTCCGGGGTAGTGCTGACCACCCACCTCCTCGTGTACCGTGCCGGCCGTCATACGTGCTCGCTAACAGCACTTGCCCCAACATTTTGTTAAGGCTACACGGGGGATCTTTGTCTTTTGTGTGAGAGAGAAAATCCAAAATTTTGACCTCTGACCCTTTCGTAGTAATTTACGTGACGGTAGCAACAATTGCGTTGTGGTAGTGGTCAAACCATGGGGTGGTTCTGACCCTGGAGCGTGGGGAACGTTGAAAATTGAGGGCCTTGTATTGGGGAGGAGGCAGGTTTGGGAGTGAGCGAGCGTGGGGTGGGGGGGAGAATGACGGCCGATATCAAACTACTAAAACATTTTTTGTAATTTATTTCTACCAGGTAAGTGGCCACTGAGCTGGTACGTAAACCTTTTTTCGGAAGCGACCCGGCTGTTACAAATGATCGCTCAAAGACGTTTCTCATCATCATCACCACCACCATGTGGAATTGTAGAGCAGCAGCCACCCACTCTGAGCGCGTGTTTCTGAGTGAGTACTGTGGTCTGGAGGACGGTGAGCGAGTGAGTGGATGTGTGTGCGTTTTGGCGTGTGTGGGTGAGCGACCAAGTGGAATTGTGGTTTTGTGAGTGAGTGAATGGATGGCTTTATGAGTGAATTTATGCGATGGATTAGTCAGTGGGCAGCTCAACATCCAGTAGTGCATGGACAACTGAATAAGACCTCACTCACTAGCGGTCAGTCGCCTCCTGATCACTCATCTCTTGCTATTACTGCCATCACTCACTAGCGGTCAGTCGCCTCCTGATCACTCATCTCTTGCTATTACAACTGCCATGGTTACTGTTCCCATGAACTTCATTCACGGATTCCTCCCGAGTCTACGACTCGGGTATGTAGCAGACTGACAGCTTTGTCTAATCCACCACACTGCAGGTCAAAACAATACTCACTCATCCACTCACTCACTCACCCACCCACTCACCCACTAACTCACTCACCCACCCACCCACTAACTCACTCACCCCCCCCCCCCCATTCACCCACATACGCACTCACTCACTCACTCACCCACTCACTCACCCACTCACTCACCCACCCGCTCACCCACCCATCGCACACCCGCTCGATCGCCCACCCACCCACTCGCGCACTCGCCACACTGCAGGTCACAACAACACACTCATCCACCTACTTACCCACTCACCCACCACACTGCGGGTCATAACAACACACTCACACACCCATCCACTTAACCTCTCTCTCACCCACCCACCCACTCACCCACCCAATGACCACACTGCAGGTGACAACAACACACTCACACACCCACTCACCCATCCACCCACCCACTTACCCACCCATCCACCCACCCACCCACTCGCCCACCCACTCACCCACTAACTCACTCACTCACCCACCCACTCGCCCACCCACCCCACCCGCCCACCCACTGACCACACTGCAGGTCACCTAACCTCTCTCTCTGCCTCTTCCATCGCACCGATCCACTTCGACATTAACTTCCCATCACCATCACGACCACAGTCACCACCATCACGACCATCACCATCACGACCATCATCATCATCACCACCATCGACTCTTATCCCCCGAGTTCTTAACAACAACAACAACAACGAGAACAACAACCTCGCTCGCTTTAAGACGCGTCGTCGTCGCCCACCCCTGTGACCTACATCACCTCTGACAGTGCCGAGTGTTGCTGGCCGCTTGGCGTTTGGTGGGCCCAATGGGCCTCCCTCTCGCTCTCTCTGTTTTGGCGTGATGCGTCTAGCGCCACGTGACCGCAGCGCGAGGCTTTGTTGTGTTGCGTTATTTGTTGCTGGTGACTCTGTGTTTCGTATCGAAATCTGCTCCAGTGCTGTTGCTGCTGCTGGCAGCAATACAAGTTGTCTAAAAGTCAAAAGTCTCTCTCGCTCTGTCTCATGACTGTGGGACACTGGGCAATGTTAAAGGTCCTCATCAAAGCTAAAGCTGGGACATGCGTGTACCCCTGTAATTCCGGGGGGCGAGGTGCGTGGCTTTTTAAAGAAGCGGGGGTTGCGGGGGGCGCTTAGGATGCCCTTTGCACGATTGTGCCACGCGTTTCGACTCCCGCTCGCACCGTGTCTCTCTCTCTCTTTCAGAGATCATTTCCGGTCGTGTGTGACGCGAACATCCTTTGGTGTTGTCGTGAACGAATTTATTGTTCCTGCTTGTTGAAACAATCACATTCAACACGTCTCTCTGAGAACACCTGAACATGATTTGTGACCGTGGCGCGCTGTTGAGCTGGTAACATGAACACGTCGTGAGAATGCAATGAGAACCATTATTTTAAAACAATAATATTAAATTTCGATTTAAAGCTTCCGTGACTGCAAGGATTCATCTTCTTTGGTTCTTTCGGTAAAGTCACGTCGAATGAGAATACAATAAATAAAATGACAATAAAATTCTCGCGACGTGAGAATTTTATTGTGTTATTTTATTTTATTATTATATTCTCATTCTACGTGACTTTACCGAAAGACCCAAAGAAGACAATAATATTAATCATATTAATATTGGGTGTTTTTTTCCCATTTCTAATTAACCTAATCAGTGGTATATGAGCAGCCAATTTCAATCATCGTCTCTCTCTCTCTCTGGGTTTTCTCTGTTTAAGTTTTTTTTTAAACATGTTGAGAATGTTTTTCTATCATTATTACGGTTGCTGAGCACAGAGCCCAAAGGGCCCAACGCTCCAAACGGCCAGCAACGAACAGCACAAGTTGAAGTGTGTAATAGATCAGGAGGGTGTAACACGTGTCTGGAATCGAGCGAGGTTACTGTTGTTGTTGTTACGAGCGTGGGAGATCAGATGCGATGGTGGTGGTGATAATGTTGGGAGTTGAATTTGGGGAGTGGAGCGGTGCGAGAATGGTAGCAGAGAGAGAGGTGGTGTGACCTGCAGTGGGGTGGGTGGGTGAGTGAGTGAATGGGTGAGTGGGTGAATTCGTGAATGAGTGGGTGAGTTAGTGAATGATTGAGTGGGTGAGTTAGCGAATGATTGAGTGAGTGTGTGAGTGGGGAGGTGAGTGAGTGGGTGGTTGAATAAGTGGGTGGGTGAGTGAGTGGATGACCGGGTGAGTATGTGAATGGTTGAATGAGTGGATGAGTGAGTGATGGAGAAAGTGGGTGAGCGGGTGAGTTAGTGAATGAGTGAGTTATTGAGTGAGGGAGTAGGTGGGTGGTTGAGTAAGTGGATGAGTGAGTGGATGAGTGAGTGGATGACCGGGTGAGTTAGTGAATGGGTAGGTGATTGAGTGAGTGGGTGAGTGGTTGAGCAAGTGGGTGTGTGAGTGGGTGAGTTGGTGAGTGAGTGGTTGGGTAAGTGGGTGAGTGTACGAGTGAGCATATACGTGTAACTTATCGGTGACCGGCCTGAGACCACCAACTTGCTGCACACGAGAGAACTTTCAATTCCATTACAGCCGACCAAACCCCACATCCGAACCCAGGCGATGAGCGGCGGTGGGGGGGGAGCGACGGTCCCATAGGGACCCCCCCTCTCGCCCCCCCCTCTCGCCCCCCCCCCTCCCGCCCCCCCCTCTCGCCCCCCCCTCTCGCCCCCCCTCCCATCGCCCTCCCCGACCCCCCCCACCCACACCTCCCGGGGCTTTCACGAGGAGACGGCGGCGGGACGTGAATGGGGCCGCTCGTTTGTCCCCGACAGCACGGAATTCTCTCAACCACCACCACCACCATCATCAGTCCCCGACACCGCGGGATTCTTTCGGCCACCACCATCAGTCACTCACCGACACCGCGGGATTCTCACAAACACCACCACCACCGCCACCGCCACCACCACCGCCATGAGTCACTCCACGAGCCCCCCCCCCCGACTCTCACGCCGCGTTGCCCGGCTACGGCCACTAAAGCGGCAGCCTCCTCCACCTCCTCCTCCACCACCTCCTCCTCCCTCCACCTCCTCCACCAAAATCCACCTCCTCCACCAAAATCCACCTCCTCCACCTCCTCCTCCACCACCTCTTCCTCCTCCACCTCCTCCACCACACTCCTCCTCCACCACCTCCTCCTCCCTCCTCCTCCTCCACCTCCTCCCTCCTTCTCCTCCCTCCTCCTCCACTTCCTCCTCCACCTCCCTCTTCCTCCACCTCCTCCTCCTCCCACCTCCTCCACCTCCTCCCTCCTTCTCCCTCCTCCTCCTCCTCCCTCCACCTCCTCCCTCCTCCTCCCAGCTGCGATGATATTCCACCGATCGGTGTGGGAGCCAAGGGGTTGTTGTTGTTGTTCTATGAATGGACTCTGCATACCCCCACCCCGACACCCTGCTAATCCGCTAACCCTGCCATAGGAATGTGGAATTTCCGATAGGTTTGGGAGCCAAGGGATTGTTGTTGTTCTTCTGCCTTGATAGTGGAATTTCCACCGCTGTGATAATAAGGGCATGGCCGATACGAGAGAGGATGGGCTTCACTCGCCTGGTCCTTGAGCGGGGGTAATGATTTTACTTTGGTGGGTGAAAGAGGGGGGTGTACAGTGAGTAGTGAGTGCTGTTTAAGTGCATGAGTGAGTGTATGGACGAGTGAGTGTATGGACGAGTGAGCGTGTGGATGAGTGAGTGAGTGAGTGAATGAGCGGGTGTATGAATGAATTTACAAGCGAGTCGATTTATCAGTCAGAGTGAGTGAGAGATCCGAGTGAGCGTGTGGATGAGTGCGTGGATGAGCGAGTGAGTGGATTCACGAGTGAACGAGCGAGTGAGAGAGTGAGAGATGCGCGAGTGTGTGGATGAAGGATGACGATGACAAGCATTTAGTCCCTACGAGGCCGAGTGTTTACCTAAGCCAGCGAGCGAGTGAGCGGCTATCGTTTTGCATCTCAAGAACATTCACCGGAGCGAGCCAAACTCGGACTAAATTTGGTAAAATCGCTCTTGTGGCCACTTCTTAAGGCTGCACCGAATTATTTATTTACACCCCACCCCCGCTACCCCTCCCCCATGGCCGTAAGCGGGAGGTGATGAATAGCATCGTGGGGAGTTTACACAAATATCAACAGACGTGAGATTCGCTTTGTTTTGCTTCGCCTTTCAATAATTGTGATGTCCCAGGGGGGTCACGTGGCCGGCCGGCTGAGCATGAGAAACCTGCCCCGTGCTGGAGTTGAGATTCCTGTTGGGTGCGGCTATGGGAAGGCTGAGGAGGAGGAGGTGGAGGTGGGGGTGGTGGTGGTGGTGCAGGCTGTTCTGTGACCTGCAGGCAACGGGGGTTCAGCCCCTCGTTAGAAAAAGGTTCGCGGTTCGAATGCCGACAGCCCGCCCCGGTTATCGCTGAGGTGTGGACCCACCCCGCACGTCTGTATGTGCGTTGCAATTTTGCTTGCACCGTACGTAGCCAACCACGCTAATCGGAGTGCGCGGGGAAGGATAACAAACTAAGCACCAGAAAGCAGCTCCGAACAAACGAGTGTCTCAATCTAAATGATTTAAAAGTGCATCGCAGCTCCCCTAGTGGCTTCCTCATATCGTAAAGGCAGCATCGTTCCAGACGGCCGCAGAAGCGCATCCAAAAGTGCCGTGCTCCGTTCGGTGGCCCAGGCGAAAGCCGCCGCCGCCGCTGCGAGGCTGGGCGGAGTTCACGCGGCAGTGGTTCACGCTCCTCCCTGACGAGGTGAGCGGCGACCTGTTGCTGTTCACGTGCGTGTCACCAGCACCCGTGCGTGTCACCAGCACCCGTGCGTGTCACCAGCACCCGTGCGTGTCACCAGCACCCGTGCGTGTCACCAGCACCCGTGCGTGTCACCAGCACCCGTGCGTGTCACCAGCACCCGTGCGTGTCACCAGCACCCGTGCGTGTCACCAGCACCCGTGCGTGTCACCAGCACCCGTGCGTGTCACCAGCACCCGTGCGTGTCACCAGCACCCGTGCGTGTCACCAGCACCCGTGCGTGTCACCAGCACCCGTGCGTGTCACCAGCACCCGTGCGTGTCACCAGCACCCGTGCGTGTCACCAGCACCCGTGCGTGTCACCAGCACCCGTGCGTGTCACCAGCACCCGTGCGTGTCACCAGCACCCGTGCGTGTCACCAGCACCCGTGCGTGTCACCAGCACCCGTGCGTGTCACCAGCACCCGTGCGTGTCACCAGCACCCGTGCGTGTCACCAGCACCCGTGCGTGTCACCAGCACCCGTGCGTGTCACCAGCACCCGTGCGTGTCACCAGCACCCGTGCGTGTCACCAGCACCCGTGCGTGTCACCAGCACCCGTGCGTGTCACCAGCACCCGTGCGTGTCACCAGCACCCGTGCGTGTCACCAGCACCCGTGCGTGTCACCAGCACCCGTGCGTGTCACCAGCACCCGTGCGTGTCACCAGCACCCGTGGCAATAGTGAGCGGGCACCGCTCGCGTGGTGCATGCCGGGTTGTCGTCGATAGCTCCGTGACTTGGTTGGAGGGGGGGGGGTGAAGGCGCAGCCCTGCAATTGCGCAACAACGCCACACTGCTTGCCCGGCGGCCTCCACTCGCGGATTCCTTCGCCCTGCACTCTGCCATGCTGGCTGAGTGCAGGGCCAAGGAAGGGGGCGAGGAGAGTCACCCGCACTTTACACCACCACACTTTACCCCACCACACTCTACCCCACCACGCTCTACCCCACCACACTTTACACCACCACACTTTACCCCACCACACTTTACTCCATCACACTCTACCCCACCACACTCTACCCAACCACACTCTACCCCACAACACTTTACACCACCACACTCTACCCCACCACACTTTACACCACCACGCTCTACCCCACCACACTTTACACCACCACACTTTACCCCACCACACTTTACTCCATCACACTCTACCCCACCACACTCTACCCAACCACACTCTACCCCACCACACTCTACCCCACCACACTTTACCACACCACACTTTACCACACTCTACCCCACCACACTTTACTCCATCACACTTTACCCCAGCACACTCTACCCCACCACACTCTACCCCACCACACTCTACCCCACCACACTCTACCCCACCACACTCTACCCCACCACACTTTACCCCACCACACTGTACCACACTACACTCTACCCCACCACACTCTACCCCACCACACTATACCCCACCACACTATACCCCACCACACTCTACCCCACCACACTTTACCCCACCACACTCTCCCCCACCACACTTTACCCCACCACACTCTACCTCACCACACTTTACCACACCACACTTTACCCCACCACACTTTACCCCACCACACTTTACCCCACCACACTTTACCCCACCACACTTTAGCCATGAGGCGCTGAAAGGATGGGTGGTGGTCGTGGGTTGCTGTGGAGATGGAGTCTGCCTCAATGGCCTGCGATCACAAATCGCTATTTAACTCCATCAAAAAAGTTACTTGCAGCGCCACACCTATTACCACCATCAGGGGATATAGAAAGAATGGTGATCCAATCTCCAACCCCCAGGAACTGGTTTGCAGATTTGCTGAGCATTTCTGTGAGGTCCTGGGGGAGGGGAAATCCCTCAGCCTGGAAAACATCGTGGCACAAAGTGAGGATGACCCTGCTGAGGCTGCGGTGCCTCAAATATTGGAAGAAGAAGTCACCCCCTGTGAGTGGCTGGCTGAGGTGCCATTTGTTGAGGAAGTACTGAAGGCGATCCGGAGTCTGAGACCAGGAAAGGCAGCGGGCAGAGATGATCTCCCAAGCGAAATGCTGAGGGAGAGTGGTGTTTGTGCACAGACTGCCGTACATGACATCATGACAACAGTCTGGACCACTGGACGGGTTCCGCAGGATTGGAAGGATGTCCTGGTGATCCGCCTTTTTAAGAAGAGGGACCGCACAGACTGTAACAACTACAGGGGCATCTCACTCCTCAGTGTGCCCGGAAAGGTCCTGGCAAGGATTATTCAACATGGCCTTGCTAGCCACGCTGAGGAGATGCTTGCGGAGCCCCAATGCGGTTTCAGGAAAGGGCGGTCCTGCACAGATGACATATTTTCTGTCCGTCTACTACAGCAGAGGTGTAGGGAATTCCAACAAGACCTACATCTCTGCTTTATTGACCTGGTCAAGGCCTATGACACCATCAATAGGCCTGGGCTCTGGGTTATTCTTCGTGCTTTCGGAGTCCCTGACCCTCTGCTCACGATCATTAAGGACCTTCATGATGGTGAGCGGGCCCGGGTAAAACTACGTGGCCGGGAGTCGGAGCCATTCCCTGTTCACCTTGGTTTGCGACAGGGATGTTCTCTGGCTCCAACATTATTTAACATCTATTTCGACCACGTAGTTCGTGAAGCCTTCGATGGCTGTACCGGACGAATTTCTATCTGGTACAGATACAATGGGAGGCTGATCGATGTCCGGGTGCAGTCAAGGGTTGGCTCCCTATTGGTCAACCATCTTACGTATGCCGATGATTTGTTAATTGCTGCTCACTCAGAGGAGGACTTGCATGTGCTGCTGCTGAACCTGGAGCTTGCCACTAAAAGGTGGGGCCTTACCACCAGCCCCACCAAAACTAAGCACCTGCCTTGGGTATTTTTTACCATCGGACACTCCACCCCTACAACTCCCAATTGGTGATGGGGCAGTTGTGGAGAGAGTGGAGAGTTTCTTATACCTGGGCAGTGTGCTTATGACCGGCTCCGTTTTGACAGCAGAGGTCTCACTCGGAATCAGTCGAGCGACATTATCTTTTCATCGGTTGCATAACGCTGTGTGGAAGCTACCTGGTCTGTCGCTCCTCTTCAGATCGACTTGGCCAGTCATTCCCTCCCTTCTCTACGCATGCGAAACGTGGACCCCCCTAAAGGAACATCTTCGCCGGTTACAAACATTTAAACTGGCCAGCTTACGATCCATCCTGGGTTTAACCAGGCTGGATTGATCTTCTTTGGTTCTTTCAGTAAAGTCACTTAGAATGAGAATAAAATAATAAATTGATAAAATAAAATAACATAACACAATAATATTCTCACGACGTTTCGGCCACAACACAAGCGGCCTTCATCAGGTGAAGGGACGAGACTGTCTGGTAGGACAGCGCTGGAGTGAAAGAGCCACGTTCAGATCACGACCTTTAAGCTGTGTGAGAGGAAACAAAGCGCCTTGTTTCCTCTCACACAGCTTAAAGGTCGTGATCTGAACGTGGCTCTTTCACTCCAGCGCTGTCCTACCAGACAGTCTCGTCCCTTCACCTGATGAAGGCCGCTTGTGTTGTGGCCAAAACGTCGTGAGAATATTATTGTGTTATGTTATTTTATTTTATCAATTTATTATTTTATTCTCATTCTACGTGACTTTACCGAAAGAACCAAAGAAGATGAATCATTGCAGTCACGAAAGCTTTAAATCGAAATTCAGGCTGAATTGTTTGAGGAGCTCGCAAATCTTTAAAAGATCTGGACAAAATCCCATCGGTGAGCTCCTCCGGCAGGCAAGGCTGCGTTGGTTGGGTCATGTAGCCCGCATGCCCAGCCACCGCATGCCGAAACAGCTTTTGTTCGACCGGATCCAGGGGGCTAAACGGGCGCGGCACGGGCTAGAGAAGAGATGGAGTGATGTGGTACAGGAGGACGTGGAGCTGAGTGGACTTGCCGATGAGTGGTACCAGCGGTGTCAAGATCGGCCTCAGTGGAGGAGGCTCGTGAAGGACGCTACTGGGCAGTTGGAGGCAGTCGCCCTCCAACAACAACGGAGGGCGGAGGAGCGACGCTCACAACAACGAACGGAGCACAGGGTAGATAAAGCACAGCAAGTTGGAACAGTAGAGGGACAGGTGGTGCATCAGCCACTCATCTCAGTCAGTCGACCCGTGACATCTGCTGGGTCTGCCCCGTGACCTCCTGCCAGCGGGCGTTCGGCACTTCACGTGGCCTCAACCTGCACATAGCCTGGCACAAGCGTCGTAGTGACATCACCGCCACTTAGTGGCGAATGGCGGTTGTTGTTGTTGCGTGTGTGTGTGCGCGTGTGTGCGTGTGTGTGTGCGTGTGTGCGCGTGTCACTGTGTGTGCGTGTCACTGTGTGTGCGTGTCACTGTGTGTGCGTGTGTGTGTGCGTCGGGGAAAGTGGTGCCAGCGGTTAGCGCGCTGCGTAACGAACCCGGCGACTCGAGTTCGATTCTCGCTCACGGCCAACACCAGTGACGATTATCTGAACCGATCCTGGGCCTCCCCTGAGCTGACACCTGATGCGATGTTGTCAACATCGCCACCGGGGAGACAAAAGCGGCCGGGCGTGGTGTTGGCCACCCCCTCGTGTGCTGTGCCGGCCTTCATTAGGTGCTCTCCAGCAGCACTTGCCCCTACAGTCAGTTAAGCCTATACAGGGGATCTTTGTCTCTTGTGTTGGCTACGTCACGGGCAATTTCACGGCTAATAATTAGTTTTGCACATCACAGAAATTATTGGCGTGCGGAGTTTATTATCGTTCGGAGACGGGAATGGGGGTGGGCACGTGAATGTGGGAGAATATTCCCACAAGCCGTGGCATCGCTCTTAGACGCCTGAGTTAGCGCGGAGATTGGGAGAGATGGCTGGGAAGCCGCCTGGAATCCTTCACTCTCTCCTTCACTCTCTCCTTCACTCTCTCCTTCACTCTCTCCTTCACTCTCTCGCTCACTCGCTCCTTCACTCGCTCCTTCACTCTCTCCTTCACTCTCTCCTTTACTCTGTCGCTCACTCGCTCCTTCACTCGCTCCTTTAGTCTCTCGCTCACTCGCTCCTTCACTCGCTCCTTCACTCTCTCGTTCGCTCGCTCCTTCACTCTCTCGCTCACTCTCTCCTTCACTCTCTCCTTCACTCTCTCGCTCACTCGCTCCTTCACTCTCTCCTTCACTCTCTCGCTCGCTCGCTCCTTCACTCTCTCGCTCACTCTCTCCTTCACTCTCTCCTTCACTCTCTCGCTCACTCTCTCCTTCACTCTCTCCTTCACTCTCTCCTTCACTCTCTCCTTCACTCTCAGTCTCTCGCTGTCCCCGTCTCTCGCTGTCCCCGTCTCTCGCCGTCTCAGTCTCTCGCCGTCTCGGTCTCTCGCCGTCTCGGTCTCTCGCCGTCTCCGTCTCTCGCTGTCTCCGTCTCTCGCTGTCTCCGTCTCTCGCTGTCTCCGTCTCTCGCTGTCTCCGTCTCTCGCTGTCTCAGTCTCTCGCTGTCTCAGTCTCTCGCTGTCTCCGTCTCTCACTGTCTCCGCCTCTCGCTGTCTCAGTCTCTCGCTGTCCCCGTCTCTGGCTGTCTCCGTCTCTCACTGTCTCAGTCTCTCGCTGTCTCCGTCTCTCGCTGTCTCAGTCTCTCGCTGTCTCAATCTCAGTCTCTCACTGTCTCAGTCTCTCGCTGTCTCAGTCTCTCGCTGTCTCCGTCACTCGCTGTCTCCGTCTCTCGCTGTCTCCGTCTCTCGCTGTCTCAGTCTCTCGCTGTCTCAGTCTCTCGCTGTCTCAGTCTCTCGCTGTCCCCGTCTCTCGCTGTCTCAGTCTCTCGCTGTCTCAGTCTCTCGCTGTCTCAGTCTCTCGCTGTCTCCGTCTCTCGCTGTCTCAGTCTCTCACTGTCTCCGTCTCTCGCTGTCTCAGTCTCTCGCTGTCTCCGTCTCTCGCTGTCTCAGTCTCTCGCTGTCCGCGTCTCTCGCTGTCTCAGTCTCTCGCTGTCTCAGTTTCTCGCTGTCTCAGTCTCTCGCTGTCTCAGTCTCTCGCTGTCTCCGTCTCTCGCTGTCTCAGTCTCTCGCTGTCTCCGTCTCTCGCTGTCTCCGTCTCTCGCTGTCTCAGTCTCTCACTGTCTCCGTCTCTCGCTGTCTCAGTCTCTCGCTGTCCCCGTCTCTCGCTGTCTCAGTCTCTCGCTGTCTCAGTCTCTCGCTGTCTCAATCTCAGTCTCTCGCTGTCTCCGTCTCTCGCTGTCTCAGTCTCTCGCTGTCTCAATCTCAGTCTCTCGCTGTCTCATTCTCTCGCTGTCTCAGTCTCTCGCTGTCTCAGTCTCTCGCTGTCTCAGTCTCTCGCTGTCTCCGTCTCTCGCTGTCTCCGTCTTTCGCTGTCTCAGTCTCTCACTGTCTCCGTCTCTCGCTGTCTCCGTCTCTCGCTGTCTCAGTCTCTCGCTGTCTCCGTCTCTCGCTGTCTCAGTCTCTCGCTGTCTCAGTCTCTCGCTGTCTCAGTCTCTCGCTGTCTCAGTCTCTCGCTGTCTCCGTGTCTCGCTGTCTCCGTCTCTCGCTGTCTCAGTCTCTCGCTGTCTCAATCTCAGTCTCTCGCAGTCTCATTCTCTCGCTGTCTCAGTCTCTCGCTGTCTCCGTCTCTCGCTGTCTCAGTCTCTCGCTGTCTCAGTCTCTCGCTGTCTCCGTCTCTCGCTGTCTCAGTCTCTCGCTGTCCCCGTCTCTCGCTGTCCCAGTCTCTCGCTGTCTCAGTCTCTCGCTGTCTCCGTGTCTCGCTGTCTCCGTCTCTCGCTGTCTCCATATCTCGCTGTCTCCGTCTCTCGCTGTCTCAGTCTCTCGCTGTCTCAGTCTCTCGCTGTCTCCGTCTCTCGCTGTCTCCGTCTTTCGCTGTCTCAGTCTCTCACTGTCTCCGTCTCTCGCTGTCTCCGTCTCTCGCTGTCTCAGTCTCTCGCTGTCTCAGTCTCTCGCTGTCTCAGTCTCTCGCTGTCCCCGTCTCTCGCTGTCCCAGTCTCTCGCTGTCCCAGTCTCTCGCTGTCTCCGTCTCTCGCTGTCTCTGTCTCTCGCTGTCTCCGTCTCTCGCTGTCTCAGTCTCTCGCTGTCTCAGTCTATCGCTGTCTCAGTCTCTCGCTGTCTCCGTCTCTCGCTGTCTCCGTCTCTCGCTGTCTCCGTCTTTTGCTGTCTCAGTCTCTCACTGTCTCCGTCTCTCGCTGTCTCAGTCTCTCGCTGTCCCCGTCTCTTGTATCGCGGATTGGTGAAGACGTCGATTCTCTCTTCCTCGCACTCCCTTTCACACTCTGTGACTCTCCCCTCCCCCACATATCTCTTCTCATTCTCTCCCTCTCACTCTTCCGATCTCTCTCTAGAGCTCCCTCTCTCTCTCTCGTGCTCTCTCGTCCCCCCTCTCTCTCTCTCTCGAGGAAAAGAGAATGCGTGTGCTAGAGTTGTGGCTCTGGGAGTCGCACAGACTCTGAAGGTCGCTGTCTGGTATGTGTGGCAGTGTGTGTGTCAGTGTGTGTGTGTCAGTGTGTGTGTGTCAGTGTGTGTGTGTCAGTGTGCGTGTGTGTGTCAGTGTGTGTGTGTCAGTGTGTGTGTGTCAGTGTGTGTGTGTCAGTGTGTGTGGCAATGTGTGTCTGTGTGTGTCAGTGATGCAGTGTGTGTGGCAGTGTGTGTCTGTGTGTGTCAATGATGCAGTGTGTGTGTCAGTGCGTGTGTGTGTGTTTGTCAGTGTGTGTGTGTCAGCGTGTGTGGCAGTGTGTTTGTCAGTGTGTGTGTGTCAGCGTGTGTGTGGCAATGGGGAGCGATAGTGTAGCGGTTAGCGCGCTGCGCTATGAACCTGGCGACCCGGGTTCGATTCCCGCTCACGGCCAACACCAGTGACGATTATCTGAACCGGTCCCGGGCCTCCCCTAGGTCGACTCAGCCTAAAATGAGTACCTGGTGCGGTGTGTAAACATTGCCACTAGGGAGACAAAGGCGGTCGGGCGTGGTGCTGGCCACCCACCCCCTCGTGTACCGTTCCGGCCTTCAAAGGTGCTCGCTAACAGCACTTGTCCCTACAGTCTGTTAAGACTATATGGGGGATCTTTTTGTCTGTGTGTGTCAGTGATTCAGTGTGTGTGGGAGTGTGTGTCTGTGTGTGTCAGTGATTCAGTGTGTGTGGCGGTTAGTGCGCTGCGGTACGAACCTGGCAGCCCAGGTTCGATTCCCGCTCACGGCCAACACCCAGTGGTGACGATTATCTGAACCGGTCCTGGGCCTCCCCTAGGTCTACTCAACCTCAAATGAGTACCTGGTGTGATGTGTAAACATCGCCACTAGGGAGACAAAGGCGGCCAGGCGTGGTGTTGGCCACCCACCCATTCGTGTGCCGTGCCGGCCTTTATAGGTGTTCGCTTACAGCACTTGCCCCTACAGTCTGTGAGGGCTATACGGGGGATCTTTATCTTTTGTGTCAGTGCGTGACAGTGTGTGTGGCAGTGTGTCAGTGTGTGTGTGTGGCAGTGTGTGTGGCAGTGTGTGTGCCTGTGTGAGAGTGTGAGAGTTTCCCATACCTGGGCAGTGTGCTTATGACCGGCTCCAGTTTAACAGCAGAGGTCTCACTCCGAATCAGTCGAGCGGCAATATCTTTTCATCGGTTGCGTAACGCTGTGTGGAAGCTACCTGGTCTGTCGCTCCGCACTAAGCTTCTGGTCTTCTCGGCCACGGTCATTCCCTCCCTTCTCTATGCTTGCGAAACGTGGACCCCTCTAATGGAACATCTTCGCCGGTTAGAAACATTTAGGCTAGCCTGCCTACGATCCATCCTGGGTTTAACCTGGCTGGATTGTGTGAGGAGCTCACAAATCCTAGTAAGATCTGGGCAAGGTCCCATCAGTGAGCTCCTCCGGCAGGCAAGGCTGCGATGGCTGGGTCATGTAGCCCGCATGCCCAGCCACCGCATGCCTAAACAGCTTTTGTTCGGCCGGATCGAGGGGGCTAAACGGGCGCGGCACGGGCTAGAGAAGAGATGGAGTGATGTGGTACAGGAGGACGTGGAGCTGAGTGGACTTGCCGATGAGTGGTACCAGCGGTGTCAAGATCGGCCTCTGTGGAGGAGGCTCGTGAAGGACGCTACTGGGCAGTTGGAGGCAGTCGCCCTCCAACAAGAACGGAGGGTGGAGGAGCGACGCTCACAACAACGAGCGGAGCGCCGGGTGGCTAAAGCACAGCAGGTTGGCACAGTAGGGGGCACAGGTGGTGCATCAGCCAGTCATCTCAGTCATCTTAGTCAGTCGACCCGTGACACTTGGGTCTGCCCTGTGACCTCCTGCCCGCGGGCGTTCGACACTTCACGTGGCCTCAAGGTGCACATGGCCTGGCACAAGCGTCGTGGTGACGTCACCGCCACTTAGTGGCGAATGGCGGTTGTTGTTGTTGTCTGTGCGTGTCAGTGTGTGTGGCAGTGTGTCAGTGCGTGGCAGTGTGTGGCAATGTGTGTGTGTCTGTGTGTGTCAGTGTGTGTGTCGGTGCATGTGTGTCAGTCTGGGGAGCGGTAGTGTAGCGGTTAGCGCGCTGCGTTATTAACCCGGCGCCCTGAGGTGGATTCCTGCTCACGACCAACACCAGCGAACCGGTCCTGGGCCTGCCCTAGGTCGATTCAGCCTCAAAACGAGTAGCCTTGTGCTGTATGTAGTAAACATCGCCACTGGGGAGACAAAGTCGGCCGGGCGTGGTGCTGGCCACCCACCCCCTCGTGTGCCGTGACGGCCTTCACAGGTGCCACTCAACGCTGTCGTCGTACCGAACCGCACCGCACACCCCACCGCACACCGCACCGCACACCGCACCGCACACCCCACCGCACACCCCACCGCACACCCCACCGCACACCCCCACCGCACACCCCCACCGCACACCGAACCACACACCGCACCACACACCCCACTCCACCGCACACCCCACCGCACACCCCACCGCACACCGCACCGCACACCCCACCACACACCCCACCGCACACCCCACCGCACACCCCACCGCACACCCCACCGCACACCGCACACCCCACCGCACACCCCACCACACACCCCACTTTAAGGCCCAGCCGACCTAGGCGACGCCGTCGGCCCCAGAGCGCTGCGCTCACCGTCGCACCACCGCTCCCCCGCACGAAGCGACGCGGCCGACCGCTGGGCCCGGCCGCACCTGGAGCCTCCGTGGGGCCCTGGGGGGCAGGGGGAGGTGGTGGGTGGTGGTGGTGGTGGTGGGGGGCAGGGAGAGGTGGTGGGTGGTGGTGGTGGGGGGCAGGGAGAGGTGGTGGGTGGTGGGGGGCAGGGAGAGGTGGTGGGTGGTGGGGCAGGGGGAGGTGGTGGGTGGTGGGGGGCAGGGGGAGGTGGTGGGTGGTGGGGGCAGGGGGAGGTGGTGGGTGGTGGCGGCAGGGGGAGGTGGTGGGTGGTGGGTGGTGGGGGGCAGGGGAAGGTGGTGGGTGGTGGGGGCAGGGGGAGGTGGTGGGTGGTGGTGGTGGGGGGCAGGGGGAGGTGGTGGGTGGTGGTGGTGGGGGGCAGGGGGAGGTGGTGGGTGGTGGTGGTGGGGGGCAGGGGGAGGTGGTGGGTGGCGGGGCAGGGGGAGGTGGTGGGTGGTGGGGCAGGGGGAGGTGGTGGGTGGTGGGGGGCAGGGGGAGGTGGTGGGTGGTGGGGGCAGGGGGAGGTGGTGGGTGGTGGGGGGCAGGGGGAGGTGGTGGGTGGTGGGGGCAGGGGGAGGTGGTGGGTGGTGGCGGCAGGGGGAGGTGGTGGGTGGTGGGGGCAGGGGGAGGTGGTGGGTGGTGGTGGTGGGGGGCAGGGGGAGGTGGTGGGTGGTGGTGGTGGGGGGCAGGGGGAGGTGGTGGGTGGTGGTGGTGGGGGGCAGGGGGAGGTGGTGGGTGGCGGGGCAGGGGGAGTTGGTGGGTGGTGGGGGCACGGGGAGGTGGTGGTGGGGGGGCAGGGGGAGGTGGTGGGGGCAGGGGAGGTGGTGGGTGGTGGTGGTGGGGGGCAGGGGGAGGTGGTGGGTGGTGGGGCAGGGGGAGGTGGTGGGTGGTGGGGGCACGGGGAGGTGGTGGGTGGTGGTGGGGGGGGGCAGGAGGAGGTGGTGGGTGGTGGGGGCAGGGGGAGGTGGTGGGTGGTGGTGGGGGGCAGGGGGAGGTGGTGGGTGGCGGGGCAGGGGCAGGTGGTGGGTGGTGGGGGCACGGGGAGGTGGTGGGTGGTGGTGGGGGGGGGGCAGGGGGAGGTGGTGGGTGGTGGGGGGCAGGGGGAGGTGGTGGGTGGTGGTGGTGGGGGGCAGGGGGAGGTGGTGGGATGATCGCGAGCGAGGAATGTCGTGGGGTGGGGGGGAGTTGGTAGCAAGGAGAGGAGATTGATTGGGCGCGAGTGGCTCCTCTGTGGGGCTGTCGCACCCCCCCCTCCTCCCCCCATGCCCACGGGCTGACTGGCAGGAGGGGCGAGGGGGTCGACCACGCAACCCGCGGGACTGACGCGGGGGAGCGATCTTTGACGAGTGGGGGAGGCGCTGTGAGCCGTGCGCTGTCCGTGGGTCTGAGCGGTGGTGTCAGGATTTGTGGGACGTGATGAACATCACCGTTGTCATCGTCAGCAGCAGCAGCAGTGCCATCATCATCGTCATCACCTTCGTTAGCACAGTCACCATCATCGAGAAATCACGTCGCGTGACATTGCTACCATCAGCATGAGCGACATCAGCAGAAGCAGAAGTCATCCTCCATTAGCATCCTGGAGCGGAAACTGGAGATTCCACATTCCTATGGTGCTATCCAGGCTGTCCATCATCATCATCATTGATGTCATCGTCTGCAGCTGCATCATCATCCACAATAGAGATTTTTGGGTTATATCGCGTAAATATAAATGTGTCGTTAAACCCGCCACCACCCGACACAGCCAATTAGCAAGTTTATATCACGTAAACAAAACGTGACGATTGGTTACTAGTACGGCACTAAACGGTGTGCTGGAGAGTAAACCCACATATACTACACTGCACACTAATACTACACGCACACTAATACTACACTGCGCACTAATGCTACACTAATGCTACACTAATGCTACACCGCACACTAATACACCACCTTCACTGTGAATGCTGTAGTGGGATTTCTCTCCAGCACGCCGCTTGTGCCTTGGAGGGTAACCCCAGGAGGAGGTTCACGAGTCGCGTAGCGTGGCGTTCTGCGCAGTAATTAGAACACCTTAGCATCATCAGGTTACGGCCAGATTCTTATATTGGTTGGCGAAAGCCCTCCGCCTTGAAAAGTAGCAGCAGCAGCAGTCGTCATCGTGAGACGCAGCAGCAGCAGTCGCCATAGTCAGACGCAGCAGCAGCAGTCGCCATAGTCAGACGCAGCAGCAGCAGCAGCAGTCGCCATAGTCAGACGCAGCAGCAGCAGTCGCCATAGTCAGACGCAGCAGCAGCAGCAGCAGTCGTTGTGTGGCTGCGCGTCAGCTCCTGGCATCAGCACGAGAGCAGCACCGCGCGCGTGATCATCGCCTCTTGGTGCCGCCAAGGAGGAGTGGAGGGTGGCGACACAACGGGGCCGAGCACCTAGCCTGGCACAGTGGGGGGTACAGCTGGTGGTGCCTCTATCGGTCATCTCAATCAGCCAACCTATGGCACCTGCTGAGTCTGTCCCGAGACCTCCTGCACCTAGCCTGGCACAGTGGGGGGTACAGCTGGTGGTGCCTCTATCGGTCATCTCATTCAGCCAACCTATGGCACCTGCTGAGTCTGTCCCGAGACCTCCTGCACCTAGCCTGGCACAGTGGGGGGTACAGCTGGTGGGGCCTCTATCGGTCATCTCAATCAGCCAACCTATGGCACCTGCTGAGTCTGTCCCGAGACCTCCTGCACCTAGCCTGGCACAGTGGGGGGTACAGCTGGTGGTGCCTCTATCGGTCATCTCATTCAGCCAACCTATGGCACCTGCTGAGTCTGTCCCGAGACCTCCTGCACCTAGCCTGGCACAGTGGGGGGTACAGCTGGTGGTGTCTCTACCGGTCATCTTAATGAGCCAACCCGTGGTACCTGCTGGGTCTGTCACGAGACCTCCTGCACCTAGCCTGGCACAGTGGGGGGTACAGCTGGTGGTGTCTCTACCGGTCATCTCATTCAGCCAACCCGTGGTACCTGTTGGGTCTGTCCCGAGACCTCCTGCCAGTAGCGAGCCTTCGACACGTCACGTGGCCTCAAAGTGCACCTGGCCTGGCACGGGCGCCGTGGTGACGTCACCGTCACTTAGTGACGAGTGTCTGGGTGTTGGTGTGATTATCGGATCGGGCCCTTGTGGTGTTGGTTTTTTTTTTTTTTGGGGGGGGGGAGTGGGGGCTGGGGATTTGAATATTTCGACGGCGGTTGAGGTCACCTCGCAGGCACGTGCCACAAGCGACGCGTCGCGGGCGGCACGTGACGCGCCGACCACACCAATCGGCGAGCGTCCCACCAAGTCGCTCACGATCGGTCGCCTCCCGGTCGCTCTCCTATCGCTGCTACCTCCTACGACTGCTGCTGCCGCCGCTGTTCGCTCTCTGCCTCTGTCACAAAGAGCCACTCACCGGCGGTCAGTCACCTCCTGGTCACTCATTGCCATTGAGGCTCCCTTACTGGACTGGGTTATCAGCGTGGTTTATATCTATCCTGCACTGAATGTATGTTGTTGCACGTTCTATATTTATATAAAAATAGTAGCGTTATTTAGTTTATTCCCGTCTCCCCAATTCCCCACCTGCTTGTAAATAAAGCGAAGTCGCGAGCCCACGTGACTTCTCTCGCCAAATCCTTTGGCGTTCAATTTTAATTTTTGTGCCCCCCACCCCCCACATCACTCCGCAGTGGCCGGGGCCGTCCGGCGATGTGGACCACGCTCCCCCAGCTTTGTCCGCTCCCCCACCCCTGATGGCACAAATAAAATAGACCTCCGTGCATATTGATATTTGTATGAACAAATGTGCCGAATAAAGGCATGCGCAGGACCATCCCCAAATTGGGTTTCCATGAAAGCGAAGCGCAGTGCCTGAGAACGCCCGCAGCTGATGATGCTGGCCAGGAGCCAGCGTCAATGACCGTTTCCTGAGTTTGTTGAAATTAACGATTCTACGCTCTCCTTGCGCATGATGGCAGCAGCAATGAGGTTCAGGAGCTCGATGGCAATATCGAGGTCTTGCTGCTACTGCTGCTGCTACTGCTGCTACTACAGGTGCTGCTGCTACAGGTGTTGCTGCTACAGGTGCTGCTGCTACAGGTGCTGCTACTACAGATGCTGCTACTACAGGTGCTGCTACTACTACTGCAGCTGCTGCTACTGCTGCTACTACTACTACAGCTGCTGCTACTGCTACTACTACAGCTGCTGCTACTACTACAGCTGCTGCTACTCCTGCTACTGCTACTCCTGCTACTGCTACTACAACTGCTGCTACTGCTGCTACTACTACAGCTGCTGCTACTCCTGCTACTGCTACTACAGCTGCTGCTACTCCTGCTACTACTACAGCTGCTGCTACTGCTTCTACTACAGCTGTTGCTACTCCAGCTGCTACGGCCACGACTAGAGGGCTTGAGCAGACCGAGAGAGTTTGCGTCGTGTCGCTGTTCCTCCTCCTCTGTTGAAGGAGCACAGACGACCACAGTGGGTTCACTGTGCGGTCCGCAGTGTGGGTTGTATGGCTTGTCTCCCTATGGGTCTCTGTGCATCGATACAAGTCTCTAGGTGGCTCTATGAGTCTCTACGTGGCTCTATGAGTATCTACTTGGCTCTATGAGTCTCTACGTGGCTCTATGAGTGTCTGTGTATCTCGACGTTTAATCTCTGGTCCGTTAGCTGTGGGTTGCGTGGTCACAGCCGCACTACTTGTGTGGCTCTGTCTTTCAGGGCATCATCTCTAAGAGTCTTCTATGAGCCTCGATGCTTCTCTGCGAGTCTCGACGTACATCTCGGTGTCTCAACGCATCTACGTGGCTCTCTGTAAGGTGCACTATATGGTCCGAAGTTTGGATTGCATGGCCACAATCGCACAACTGCTGTGGCTCGTGATTTCAACTTACCACGCATGAAGAAGATCCTCCACATCGGCCTGGTGTATGTACTCCGTTGAACTTCTTTCGCACCGTATGTAGCCAACCGTGCTAATCGGAGGTGCAGTGTTGAGCTTATGGGTGGTGCTGAGTCTATGGACACAAATCTGGCTGTCCGCCTGATGAAGCTAGTTGTAATTACTGGCGAAACGTCGTACTCAGACACACCAGTGTGCTGTACTAGTGACGAATTGGCATGTTCTGTTTACGTGACAAACCTTACGAGTTGGCTGTGTCGGGTGGTGGCGGGTTTAACGCCACATTTATATATTTACGCGATCTAACCCAAAAAAACATCTATTATGGGTGATATTGGTCGCGAAAGCCTACGTGTTAAACTATGAGCGGTGTTAGTCTATGGGCAGTGTTAGTCTATGTGCAGTATTAGTCTATGTGCAGTGTTAGTCTATTGGTAGTGTTAGTCTATGTGCAGTGTTAGTCTATGGGCAGTGTTAGTCTATTGATAGTGTTAGTCTATGTGCAGTGTTAGTCTATGGGCAGTGTTAGTCTATGTGCAGTGTTAGTCTATGGGCAGTGTTAGTCTATGTGCAGTGTTAGTCTATGGGCAGTGTTGAGTCTATGTGCAGTGTTAGTCTGTGCAGTGTTAGTCTATGGGCAGTGTTGAGTCTATGTGCAGTGTTAGTCTATGTGCAGTGTTAGTCTTTGGGTAGTGTCAGTGTATGAGCAGTGTTCGTCTATGGGCAGTGTTAGTCTATGTGCAGTGTTAGTCTATGTGCAGTGTTAGTCTATGTGCAGTGTTAGTCTATGGCAGTGTTAGTCTATGGCAGTGTTAGTCTATGGCAGTGTTAGTCTATGGTATTGTTAGTCTATGTGCAGTGTTAGTCTATGGGCAGTGTTAGTCTATGGGCAGTGTTAGTCTATCGGCAGTGTTAGTCTATGTGCAGTGTTAGTCTTTGGGCAGTGTTAGTCTATGGGCAGTGTTAGTCTATGTGCAGTGTTAGTCTATGGCAGTGTTAGTCTATGGGCAGTGTTAGTCTATAGGTAGTGTTAGTCTATGTGCAGTGTTAGTCTATGGGCAGTGTTAGTCTATGGGCAGTGTTAGTCTATGGGCAGTTTTAGTCTATGGGCAGTGTTGAGTCTGTGTGCAGTGTTAGTCTAAGTGCAGTGTTAGTCTTTGGGTAGTGTCAGTGTCTGAGCAGTGTTAGTCTATGGGCAGTATTAGTCTATGTGCAGTGTTAGTCTATGGGCAGATTCACATTCATTTTTTCATTCATTTTTCAGTGGCCTAAAATATGGCTCTAGATTTTGGTGTTATAATTAATTCATGTAGTTTATTGTAAAAATAAAATCGGTCACAGTCCCTATGATCACTGTTACATTGGATTTAAGGCTTTTATTTTGGTGATTTCGAAAAGTTTTTTTTTTGTTTTGGCCATGTTTTTGTTTATTGTAGTACGGAGTTGACTGATGGCCTTAATCTTAGTTGTCTTGTGGTTGTTGTTGTTATTTTGACTTGCATCCCACTGGGATTTTTGCACACAGCGTTGGTGTACGGTGCTATTTCAGGAATATTTTGATATTTTTTTCCTGTATTTTCTGTTTGCACAGTCACATAATCACTTTAAGATGTTTTCTTGTTCATGTTTTTGTTTGTTGCGGTTGCACCCGATTCTTACCAAATAAATGAACTATGAACTAAATGAACTATGAACTAACTATATGTTAGTCTATCGGCAGTGTTAGTCTATGTGCAGTGTTAGTCTTTGGGCAGTGTTCGTCTATGGGCAGTGTTAGTCTATGTGCAGTGTTAGTCTATGGCAGTGTTAGTCTATGGGCGTTGTTAGTCTATGGGCAGTGTTGAGTCTATGGGCAGTGTTGAGTCTATGGGCAGTGTTAGTCTATGGGCAGTGTTGAGTCTATGGGCAGTGTTAGTCTATGGCAGTGTTCGTCTATGGGCAGTGTTAGTCTATGTGCAGTGTTAGTCTATGGCAGTGTTAGTCTATGTGCAGTGTTAGTCTATGGCAGTGTTAGTCTATGGGCAGTGTTAGCCTATGGGCAGTGTTAGTCTATGGGCAGTGTTAGTCTATGGGCAGTGTTTAGTCTATGTGCAGTGTGTATGTAGAACTTCTTTCAAATCCTACGTAGCCAACCGTGCTAATCGGAGGTGCGGGGGGAGGTGTCAATGATGTTCTGATGCGATCCCGACCCTGACACCTGCTGCTGTGTATTTGGAGTTTGCGTGTGTCTCTCTCTCTCGTCATCACGGTGGCTAGGGGATGTTAACTACCTCGCCTGGTGTGCAGGAGGTCGTGGGTTCGATCCCGACCCTGGTCGCGTGGATTTTTTGTTTCATCTCCGGGCCCTCCGGGATTTCCCTTCACATTTAGAAACAAAGTTGAGATTATTTAGATTATTTAGATTATTGAGAATATTTAGATTATTTAGAATATTTAGATTATTTAGATTGTTTTACTGCTATGAGTGTCTAAATGATTGGCCACTCTGTTGAGCTATCATTTGTGGTGTCCAGGTCGCTTTTGACAAGTAAATGTAAACCTCTGTGGGATTTGCCTAATAGGATGGGGGATTGTTTAGTGTTGTATTTGTATGTGGTTTGTTTATATTTGTTGTACTTTGCACTACTGTCGTGTTTTGTAACTGTTTGTTGTTATAACATTCGTATCCCGTGCCCCCCACTAGATATCTGTGAGAAAAGAGCTTCATAGCTCATCGGATTTTTCCAGTATACATAAATATTCAGATTCGCGTTGATGGTTGCACCAGAAGTGCAGCGTCTTCGAGGATAACGAGGGAGGAGGGAGGAGGAGGAGGAATATGAAATCGGGGAGGTGGTGCGATGATGATGATGATGTTTGGCTCTCGAATGAGGAGGTGTTTATTATTCTGTACATCCGTGCAGTCGCAACTCTGTTCACACCGAAGCAATCTCGGCTGCGTCTCTGCTATCTCGTCGAGGAGCTAAAAACCCTCAACCACGCAAACTCCCGTGGTCATCCTCGCAGCAACATCAGCAGCATCATCAGCAGCATCAGCAGCAGCATCAGCAACATCAGCAGCAACATCAGCAGCAACATCAGCAACATCAACAGAGGCTTTTGGCTGCGAGCCATCGAACAAAGGTGGTGCTTACCGCATTGCGGCCGTCTGGAACGTTCTTCTTTTCAGTTTGAGGAAGCCACTGGGAGCTATGCGCTGTTAAATCATCGTCTAGGTTGACAGACTCATTTCTTTAGAACTGCTTTTTGTGTGTTCAGTTTGTTGTCCTTAAACCGCACCTCCGATTAGCGCGGTTGGCTACGTACGGTGCCAAAGACGGTTGATGTGTTGGCCATGCACTCACTTACTCGGCCGATCGCTCACCCACCCACTCACCACGCCGCAGGTCATCTGACTTCCATCTCCCGCTGCTTCTTCCCGTGCATGCGCTCCACTTTGGAAGTTTCTCCTCCCATCATCATCATCATCGTCTCTTCCCCCAAGCTCTTGCAACAACAATAATAACAATAACAACAATAACAACAATAACAACAATAATAACAACAATAACAACAATAACAACATTGCTCAATTCAAAAAGCGAGTTACACTCTCTTGACTATTGCGCACTTCAATTAGTGCCGTTTGTTGCTGTCCGCTTGGAATTCTGGGCCTTTGAGCCCGAGCTTCGCTCACGCAACAACAACCACGAGCCACAAGCTTCAGGGCTCTAGCTCAGACGGTCGAAGGTGAGGAGGGGCTGGGAGCACGAACATCAGTCTCCGTTTCCTGGGGAGACACCGTGCCCCAGGGATCGAACCCGGGCGTCACCTCCTCCGTCGTGTCTGGCCCGGTGTCTCCGACGTTAGCGTCACGTCCCAGAGCCCCTCGGGGTTCAACTCGGGGGCTTGGGGAGTTGCGGGTTCATTGTCTCTGACAAGGCCGTCCCATCGATAGCCCAGACTTGGTGGAGGCAGGGTTGGTGAGGGGTAGAGCGGTAGGGTGAGGGGTTGGTTGAGGTGTAGGGTGAGGAGGTGTGTGTGTGTGTGCTGGGGTGTGTGTGTGTGTGCTGGGGTGAGTGTGTGTGTGCTGGGGTGTGTGTGTGTGCTGGGGGAAAGGGCGGTCCTGCACAGATGCCATATTTTCTGTCCGTCTGCTACAGCAGAGGTGTAGGGAATTCCAACAAGACCTACATCTCTGCTTTATTGACCTGGTCAAGGCCTATGATACCATCAGTAGGCCTGGGCTCTGGGTCGTTCTTCGTGCTTTTGGAGTACCTGACCCTCTGCTCACGATCATTAAGGACCTTCATGATGGTGAGCGGGCCCGGGTAAAACTACGTGGCCGGGAGTCAGAGCCATTCCCTGTACACCTTGGGGTGCGACAGGGATGTCCTCTGGCTCCCACATTATTTAACATCTATTTTGACCACGTAGTTCGTGAAGCCTTCAATAGCTGTACCGGGGGAATCTCCATATGGTACAGATATAATGGGAGGCTAATCGATGCCCGGGTGCGGTCAAGGGATGGCTCCCTATTGCTCAACCACGTTATGTATGCTGATGATTTGGTAATAGCTGCTCAGTCAGAGGAGGAGTTGGAGACGCTGCTGCTGAGACTGGAGCGTGCCACTAAGAGGTGGGGCCTTACCATCAGCCCCACCAAAACTAAGCACCTGCCTGGGTATTTTGTACCATCGGACACTCCACCCCCACAACTCCCAATCGGTGATGGGGCAGTTGTGGAGAGAGTGGAGAGTTTCCCATACCTGGGCAGTGTGCTTATGACTGGCTCCAGTTTAACAGCAGAGGTCTCACTCCGAATCAGTCGAGCGGCAATATCTTTTCATCGGTTGCGTAACGCTGTGTGGAAGCTACCTGGTCTATCGCTCCGCACTAAGCTTCAGGTCTTCTCGGCCACGGTCATTCCCTCCCTTCTCTACGCTTGCGAAACGTGGACCCCCCTGGTGGAACATCTTCGCCGGTTAGAAACATTTAGGCTGGCCTGCCTACGATCCATCCTGGGTTTAACCAGACTGGATTGTGTGAGGAGCTCACAAATCCTTGAAAGATCTGGGCAGGGTCCCATCGGTGAGCTCCTCCGGCAGGCAAGGCTGCGATGGCTGGGTCATGTAGCCCGCATGCCCAGCCACCGCATGCCGAAACAGCTTTTGTTTGGCCGGATTGAGGGGGCTAAGCGGGCGCGGCACGGGCTAGAGAAGAGATGGAGTAATGTGGTACAGGAGGACGTGGAGCTGAGTGGACTTGCCGATGACTGGTACCAGCGGTGTCAAGATCGGCCTCTGTGGAGGAGGCTCGTGAAGGATGCTACTGGGCAGTTGGAGGCAGTCGCCCTCCAACAACAACGGAGGGCGGAGGAGCGACGCTCACAACAACGAGCGGAACGCCGGGTGGCTAAAGCACAGCAGGTTGGCACAGTAGGGGGCACAGGTGGTGCATCAGCCAGTCATCTCAGTCAGTCGACCCGTGGCACCTGGGTCTGCCCAGTGACCTCCTGCCAGCGGGCGTTCGACACTTCACGTGGCCTCACGGTGCACATAGCCTGGCACAAGCGTCGTGGTGACGTCACCGCCACTTAGTGGCGAATGGCGGTTGTTGTTGTTGTGTGTGCTGGGGTGTGTGTGCTGGGGTGAGTGTGTGTGCTGAGGTGTGTGTGTGCTGGGGTGTGTGTACTGGGGTGAGTGTGTGTGCTGGGGTGAGTGTGTGTGCTGGGGTGTGTGTGTGTGTGTGCGTGTGCTGGGGTGTGTGTGTGTGCTGGGGTGTGTGTGTGTGTGTGCGTGTGCTGGGGTGTGTGTGTGTGCTGGGGAGCGATAGTGTAGCGGTTCACACTACGCTGCGCTACGAAGCTGGCGACCGGGGTTCGATTCCCGCTCACAGCCAACATCAGTGACGATTATCTGAACCAGTCCTGGGCCTCCCCAAGGTCAGCTCAGCCTCAAACGAACATCGCCACTGGGGAGACAAAGGCGGCCGGGCGTGGTGCTGAGCCACAGTGCTCGCTAACTGCACTTGCCCCAGCAGTCTGTGAAGGCTACACAGGCGGGGGGGGAGGGTCTTTGCCTGTCTCTGGGCGGCGGGGGAATTCGTGAATTTCCACCGCATTCCTCCTCTGCCCTTGGACCTGGGCCATCATAGGTTCGACTCCCGGTTCGCCGTTTTGCTCGAGACGGGCGATGCGTGCAGGCAGGCGTGCGGCCGTTGTCTTGCTGTAGTTAGGTTTCGGGTTTACTTGTAGGTTTATAATTAGTTTATGATTGCCGCCCACCGCTGGGACTCGCGGAGAGTCCCAGCGGTGAGATGTTAACTTCCTCGCCTGGTACACAGGAGGTCGAGGGTTCGATCCCGACCCTGACGACGCCTGCTGCTGCTGTGTATTTGCAGTTTGTGTGTCTTTCTCTCATCATCATCATCACAGTGGCTATGAGATGTTAACTACCTCGCCTGGTACACAGGAGATCGAGAGTTCGATCCCGACCCTGACGACGCCTGCTGCTGCTGTGTATTTGCAGTTTGCGTGTCTCTCTCTCATCATCATCATCACAGTGGCTAGGAGATGTTAACTACCTCGCCTGGTACACAGGAGATCGAGGGTTCGATCCCGACCCTGACGACGCCTGCTGCTGCTGTGTATTTGCAGTTTGCGTGTCTCTCTCTCATCATCATCATAGTGGCTAGGAGATGTTAACTACCTCGCCTGGTACACAGGAGATCGAGGGTTCGACACCGACCCTGACGACGCCTGCTGCTGCTGTATATTTGCAGTTTGCGTGTCTCTCTCTCATCATCATCATAGTGGCTAGGATATGTTAACTACCTCGCCTGGTACACAGGAGGTCGAGGGTTCGACACCGACCCTGACGACGCCTGCTGCTGCTGCTGTATATTTGCAGTTTGCGTGTCTCTCTCTCATCATCATCATCACAGTGGCTAGGAGATGTTAACTCCCTCGCCTGGTACACAGGAGATCGAGGGTTCGACACCGACCCTGACGACGCCTGCTGCTGCTGCTGTGTATTTGCAGTTTGCGTGTCTCTCTCTCATCATCATCATCACCATCACAGTGGCTAGGAGATGTTAACTACCTCGCCTGGTACACAGGAGGTCGAGGGTTCGACACCGACCCTGACGACGCCTGCTGCTGCTGCTGTGTATTTGCAGTTTGCGTGTCTCTCTCTCCCCGTGGTCGCGTGGATTTTTTTCTCCGGGTCTTCCGGTTTTTCCCTCCACATTTAGAAACACTCCTTTGGACTATTTAGATTATTCTGGCTGCTATAAATGTCCAAATGATGGGTCACTTTGTTGAGCTATCATTTGTGGTTGCCAGGTCGCTTCTGATAAACAAGTTAATGCATTACATTAACACCACTCGCCCCGGCCACTTCTTTATAACCCTTGAGCTACACAGTATGCCGCAGCAGCAGGTCACGCTTTCCCACCTGATGATGGACGCTTGGTGTTGCGCCCGAAACGTCGTGATTTATTTTATTTTCAACCTACGTGACTTTACCGAAAGAACCAAAGAGTATGGATTCCTGCAGTCACGAAAGCTTCAAATTAAGATTAAGTTAATCTCTCAGTGGGCTTTGCCTGGTAGGATGGGGATGGTTTTGTGTTGTGTTTGTGTGTTGGGTGATTTGTTCACCTTGCGTGTACTTTGCACTGCTATCGTGTTTGTTGTAACTGTTTGTTGTTGTAACGTTCTTACCCCGTGCCCCGACTCTAAAAAAGAGCTTTATAGCTCATCGGATTTCTCCAATACGAATAAACATTCTTGATTCTAAGCCCCCCCCCGCTCCCTGCCCCCCTCCCCTGCCCCCCTCCCTCTCCCCTGCCCCCACCCTCTCCCCTGCCCCCTCCCTCTCCCCTGCCCCCCTCCCTCTCCCGTGCCCCCCTACCTCTCCCCTGCCCTCTCCCCTGCCCCCTCCCTCTCTCCTGCCCCGCTCCCCGATCGCTGCCTCCTCTGCACGGCTCTCTCGGTTCTCACGTCCACGCACCCCGCTGCCCGGGGCCACCTCCACGGCCACTCCATCGCAGTCCCTCATCCACCCCCTCCCTCCTCCTCCTCATCCCCCTCCTCCACCCCCTCCACCCCCTCCACCCCCCACCACCGCACACTCGAGGCGCTCGCTTCAACCACCACTCAGTCTTGTGTGAGTCTCGCTGTAAATCTACGCGTCCCGGTGTGAGTCTATGGATCTCTCTGGGAGTCTGTGGGTCTCTATGCGAGTCTATGGGTCTCTCTGAGAGTTTGAGTCTCTATATATGAGTCAATGAGTCTTTATTTCTCTATGTAAGGCTCCCTGCGAGTCTATGGGTCTATATGTGATTCTATGGGGTTCTATGCGAGTCTATGGTTATCGCTGCGAGTTTATGGGTCTCCCTGTGAGTCGCGGGTGACCGGGGCTGAGACCATCGACTCACTCCGACTTGAGATCCAAACTTAATCCACAGTAGGGAAAGTTGAGATCCAGATTCGAAGCAAGGTTCAATGTGGATGCCGACTCAGCGTCTGACCCCCCCCCCCGCCCCTCCCTCGTGCGTTGCCCCGGGCAGCGAGAGCGGCACGCGAGACGCTTTTCGCGAGAATGGAATCGGCGATCGGAATGTTGCATTTGTCCTGGAGGAATTCAATAAGCTACGAAGCTCCTTGTCGCACGTGTCCAGCAGAAAACACCTTGCACACTCCCTCCCCTCCCCTCCCCCACCCTCCCTGCCTGCCTCCCCCTCCACGGGATGAGGGGGGAGGCTGACGGCGAGGGTGAAGACGTCGCGACTCTGCACGAGGCCGGCTCCGCTCAAGTCGCAGCGCCGCGTCTCCCCCCTCCCACCTCCACCACCTCCTTCACCACCTCATCCTCCATGACCACCATCTCCTCCACCACCTCCACCACCTCCGGCACCACCTCCTCCACCACCTCCATTACCTCCTCCACCTCCTCCACCTCCACCACCTCCTCCTCCACCACCTCCTCCACCTCCTTCACCTCCTCCACCTCCTCCACCTCCATCTCCATCACCTCCTTTACCTCCACCACCTCCACCACCTCCTCCACCTCCTTTACCTCCACCACCTCCACCACCTCCTCCACCTCCTGCACATCCTCCACCACCTCCTCCACCTCCACCACCTCCTCCACCAACTCCTCCACCACCACGTCCACCTCCACCACCTCCTTTACCTCCTCCACCTCCTCCACCTCCTCCACCTCCTTTACCTCCACCACCACCTCCACCTCCTCCACCTCCACAACCTCCTCCACCTCCTCCTCAACCACCTCCTCCACCTCCACCACCTCCTTTACCTCCACCACCTCCTCCACGTCCACCACCCCCTCCACCTCCACCACCTCCTCCACCACCTCCTCCACCTCCACCTCCTCCTCCACCAACACCTCCTCCTCCACCACCACCTCCTTTACCTCCACCACTGCCCATAGACTCAACACTGCCCATAGACTAACACTACCCATAGACTCAACACTGCCCATAGACTCAACATTTCCCATAGACTAACACTGCCCATAGACTAACACTGCCCATAGACTAACACTGCCCATAGACTGGCATTGCCCATAGACTAACATTGCCCATAGACTGACATTGCCCATAAACTAACACTGCCCATAGACTGACATTGCCCATAAACTAACACTGCCCATAGACTGACATTGCCCATAAACTAACACTGCCCATAGACTCAACACTACCCATAGACTAACACTGCCCATAGACTAACACTGCCCATAGACTGACATTGCCCATAGACTAACATTGCCCATAGACTGACACTGCCCATAGACTAACACTGCCCATAGACTAACACTGCCCATAGACTCAACACTGCCCATAGACTCAACACTGCCCATAGACTCAACACTGCCCATCGACTCAACACTGCCCATAGACTCAACACTGCCCATAGACTCAACACTACCCATAGACTCAACACTGCCCATAGACTCAACACTACCCATAGACTCAACACTGACCCATAGACTCAACACCGCCCATAGACTCAACACCGCCCATAGACTCAACACTGCCCATAGACTCAACACTACCATAGACTAAACACTGCCCATAGACTCAACACTACCCATAGACTCAACACTGCCCATAGACTCAACACTGCCCATAGACTCAACACTACCATAGACTCAACACTGCCCATAGACTCAACACTACCCATAGACTCAACACTGCCCATAGACTCAACACTGCCCATAGACTCAACACTGCCCATAGACTCAACACTACCCATAGACTCAACACTGCCCATAGACTCAACACTGCCCATAGACTCAACACTGCCCATAGACTCAACACTACCATAGACTCAACACTGCCCATAGACTCAACACTACCATAGACTCAACACTGCCCATAGACTCAACACTGCCCATAGACTCAACACTACCATAGACTCAACACTGCACCATAGACTCAACACTGCCCATAGACTCAACACTACCCATAGACTCAACACTGCCCATAGACTCAACACTGCCCATAGACTCAACACTGCCCATAGACTCAACACTACCATAGACTCAACACTGCCCATAGACTCAACACTACCATAGACTCAACACTGCCCATAGACTCAACACTGCCCATAGACTCAACACTACCATAGACTCAACACTGCACCATAGACTCAACACTGCCCATAGACTCAACACTGCCCATAGACTCAACACTGCCCATAGACTCAACACTGCCCATAGACTCAACACTACCATAGACTCAACACTGCCCATAGACTCAACGCTGCCCATAGACTCAACACTACCATAGACTCAACACTACCCATAGACTCAACACTGCCCATAGACTCAACACTGAACGAGACCAGGCGAGATGTCGACAGACAGGCGGACTGCCTCGACAGCTTAAATTTAGTCCCCCCCCCGCCCCCCTGCCCCCCTGCCCCCCCAGCACCCCCACCCCTCGCCGAGCCCCCCCCCCCCCACCTTGGCCACCATCCACACTCCGCCTGCAAGGCCGATCATCGTGGGCGAGGAGGTCCCTGAACCCCCCTGGGGCAGCAGCAGCTCGCACGGCGGAGGGGTCGAGTCGATGTTGATCCGTGTCCACCCCGGTGACCTTCACTCACCTGGCGAGACGCCGTCGCTCACAGGATGCGGGGGAGGGGCGAGGGGATAGAAGGGGGGGTGAAGAGGGGGGGCGAGTACAGGGGGGGGGCGACCTCGATTTCAGTGCCGCTGGCAAAAGATTCCAGAGCATGTCTAGCTGGGGGTGAGCAGCTCCATCACGTGACCTTGTTGCCACCCGAGCTGTGAATGCTTTGAGACGCGTGGCGTTGTCTTTGTGCTGTTCGCCTTGTGGCGTTGTGCTCTGGTCTGCCACTGGTGGTGAGGCTAGGCCATGAAGAAGGCCGCTGGCTCTGGTGTAGCCAATCAAAGACAATTCATCATTTACTATCAGAGCCATGTTTGTTTGTTCACCACAAGTACCGTGTGTGGTGAATGCAGTCACTTGATTCCTTGCCTGTTTTATTGCAAAAAAATGTAAAAACTAATTATTATTACTTTTCAAAACATTTCACGCCGTGCTTTCTCCTCCTCTCGAGACGTGCGTGCGGAGTATTTTGCTACTGCCGCCATAAATGTTCCACGCGATGATGGCGATGATGTCGATCATGATGATGATGAGCCAGACTCATCGTCGATTCCCACGTTGAGCAATCATTTGTGGGCAGGTGGCTTCTGAAAAATATTCTACAGAGCTCAGTTGGCTTTTACACCTGGTAAGATAAAACTAATCGTTGAGTTTTGTTTGTAAGTCTTTATTCATTGATTTGTTTAAATTCCCTTTACTTCGCACTCCTAGCGTCTTTGTGTTTGTCGCTGTAACGCTCTGACCCCGTGACCCCTGGAAATCTGTGAAACATGAGCTTCAGAGCTCATCGAATTCTTCCGGCAGGATAAATATTCAGATTTTCTCACATTGGACAAATTCGACGGCCCGACTCCTGCCAACGACGTTCCCGGGGTCTTTAACGTTCACTGTGAGTGAAGCAGACGGCGCGTAGTCGTAGTGGTGGCATCATCATCACGGTTGACACACACACCGCAGTGATAACCAGGGCGGCCTGCCTGGTTCAAACCGCGAACCTCCTAAAAGTCATCGCTGAGCCGTGTCACCCGCCCCGAGTGCCGACTGATGGATCAGCGCTAGCAAAGACAAAGATCCCCCGTGTAGCCTGAACAGACTGTTGGGGCAAGTGCTGTTAGCGAGTAGCAGCACCGATGAAAGCCGGCACGGTGGCACACGAGTGGGGGGGGGGGGGGGCAGCACCACGCCCCTTTGTCTCCTTAGTGGCGATGTTTAGACACCGCACCAGGTACTCAGAGGCTGAGTCGACCTAGGGCAGACCCAGGACCGGTACAGATAATCGTAATTGGTGTTAACCCCTGCACCACCGCTCCCCCCACTCCCCCCACATACACACACCATCACATACACAGCCACCTAGACACTGACCACTGCTCACCGCTACCCCCTTCCCCTGTGACCTCCCCCGCTAGACGAGGTGGACGTGCTGGCCGGGCTGCGCCTGGGCGTGTCGTGGCTGCCCAACGTGACGAGGACGCGCGACGAGGTGGGCTGCCCGGCCTACCACGTGGGCCAGTGGGCCGTGCTCGCCCTGCCGCTCCGGAGGGCCTTCGGATACCGGTGAGGCACGCCGCACTGCAGAGTGACACATCACGTGACATAGTGACGCATCACACCACACAGTGACACATCACACCACATAGTGACACATCACACCACATAGTGACGTATCACACCACATAGTGACGCATCACACCACATAGTGACGCATCACACCACATAGTGACGCATCACATCACACAGTGACACGCCGTACCACAGAGTGACACATCACACCACAGAGTGACACATCACACCACACAGTGGCGCATCACACCACACCATGACACGTCACACCACATAGTGACGCATCACATCACACAGTGACACGTCACACCACACGGTGACACATCACACCACAGAGTGACACATCACACCACATAGTGACGCATCACACCACACAGTGGCGCATCACACCACAGAGTGACACATCACACCACATAGTGACGCATCACACCACACAGTGACACGTCACACCACACAGTGACACGCCACACCACAGAGTGACACATCAGACCACATAGTGACGCATCACACCACACAGTGGCGCATCACACCACACAGTGACACGTCACACCACATAGTGACGCATCACACCACGGAGAGAGGGAGGAGAGAGAGGGATGGAGAAAGGGAGAGAGATGGAGAAAGGGAGAGACAGGGACAGAGAGAGGGAGAGACAGGGAGGCTGAGGCAGAGTGAGAGATAGCTAGAGAGAAGGGGAGACAGGGACGTGTTCAGTCAGGGTCCTAGCAAGAAGGAGCATATGCAGCGGGCAGTGCAGGAGATGATGGAGTCTGACATCATATCACCATCTACAAGTCCGTGGGGGGCACCCGTTGTATTGGTTAAGAAATCGGATGAATCTTTGCGTTTTTGCGTAGACTTGAGGCGTCTGAACAAAGTTACCTTGGCGGATGCCCACCCGCTCCCGCGCACAGATGACTCATTGGATGCACTCGCTGGAGCAAACATTTTCTCCGCACTAGACCTTGTGGCGGGATTCTGGCAGCTACCACTAGATGCCGAATCCAGACCGAAAACGGCTTTCAGAACGCCTCAATGTCTCTTTCATTTCAACTGCTTGCCGATGGGTTTACAGACGGCTCCCGCCACTTTCCAGCGATTGAAGGAGCTGGCAGTGGGAGTCGTGACTCATCTGTCTCGATGATGCGATCGTGTTCGCTCGCACATTCGAGGAGGACTTAACCCAGTTGTGACAGGTGTTTTCGCAAATTCGTGACGCGAAGCTCAAGCTAAAACCCTTTAAGTGCCATCTGGTTCGCTCCTCCGTAAAATACTTTGGTCATATCATTAACGCGTCGGGGGTCGCTACAGATCCCGACACAACGGCGTGCGTCCGTGATTGGCCAACACCCACGTCCGTGCCTGAAGTCCGCAGATTCGTGGGGTTTGTATCCTATTACCGCCGTTTTGTCTAGAACTTTGCTACCATCGCTAAGCCCTCGCATGCGCTCACGGCGAAGGGACAGTCGTTTCGTTGGGGCCAGGCAGAGACCGACGCCTTCTTGACACTGCGCCAGCGGTTGACAGAAGTGCCGCCCCTAACATACCCAGATTTTTCGATTCCCTTCCTGTTGGACACAGATGCGAGCGACGTGGGCATCGGGCCCGTTCTCTCCCAGATTCAGGAGGGGAGAGAGGTTGTCATTGCCTACGGAAGTCGCGTCTTGTCGCAGGCCGAGCAGCGGTATTGCGTTACGCGCCGCGAGCTGCTTGCCGTCGTTCACTTTGTTCGGCAGTTTCGGCCCTTCCTGTACGGCCGCGACTTCACTGTTCGGACGGATCATGCGGCATTGCAGTACTCACTCCGCATTGACCAAGCGACCGGTCAGATGGCCCGATGGTCGGAGGGGCTGCAAGAGTCCACGTATCGAGGGGTGCATCGGAAAGGAGTCAGACATACGAACGCCGATGCATTGTCCAGACTGGTAGCCCCCATTAAGTCCGCCTGCGGCGATGGATCCACGCGCTGTAGACCGCCGGCCGTGGCGCAACCCCAGGTCGTGGCGCCGGTTTCCGCCGGAGACACAGACCGGGCAGGGTCGCCGTTATCGCTGGATAGCGACTTGGGGCTCACCCTGCGGGGATGGAGAGACCGGCAGCAGGCGGACGTGGCTTTGGCACCGCTCCGCCGGCTGGCGGAGACGGCACGCGCTGACGATCTCCCCACGTCGGGGAAGTTTTTCCTCATGTGGGAAGGCTTGTTGATGCGCTGGGACGCGACTGTGAACCGTGAAGTCCTTGTGGTGCCTTCTTCACTGCGGAGTCAGCTATGCTCCGATGTTCACGTCCGACAGTTGCTCCATCTAGGTAGCCGTAAGACCGAGGCTGCGCTACGCCTTCGCTATTTTTGATATCCGCCGTCGGGTATCGGCGTGCACGGACTGTGCGCGCAGGAAGCCCCCGCCGGTCGTGCAAAGCACTCCCCTGCAGTCCATTAAAGTGTCCCGGGTAAACGAGCTGGTGGGCCTCGATATCTTGGGCCCCTTCCCCGCCACTCCCCGAGGGTGTAGATACCTACTGGTGGGGATGGAGAACTTTACACGATGGCCCTTGGCCTGCCCGTTGGCCGACCAGACGGCGGCGTCCATAGCGGACGCATTTGTAAATGGCTATGTCGCCGACAAGGGGTCTCCGGAGCGGCTGCTGACGGACCAGGGCAGAAACTTTTTCTCCAAGCTTTTGCAGGAGGTGTGTGACATGCTGGGTATCAAGAAGGTGTGGACATACCCTTACCAACCACAAAAGCAAAGCATTGAAAAAAAAACCGAAATGATGAACGAAGCAAAGTGCCGGCTACACTTAGCATCTTCTTGTTTCCTCTGATCGTAAAAAAGAGAAAGGGAAAGAGATAGGGAATGATAGAGGGAGAGACAGGGAGGGAGAGAGATAGCTAGAGAGAGAGGGGGGAAAGAGATAGGGAATGAGAGAGGGAGAGACAGGGAGGGAGAGAGATAGCTAGAGAGAGAGGGGAGAGATAGATAGGGAATGAGAGAGGGAGAGACAGGGAGGGAGAGATAGCTAGAGAGAGAGGGGGGAGAGAGGGGGGAAAGAGATAGGGACTGAGAGAGGGAGAGATAGCTGGAGAGAGAGGGGGGAGAGAGATAGGGAATGAGAGAGGGAGAGAGATAGCTAAAGAGAGAGGGGGGAGAGAGAGGGGGAATGAGAGAGGGAGAGACAGGGAGGGAGAGAGATAGCTAGAGAGAGAGGGGGGAGATAGATAGGGAATGAGAGAGGGAGAGACAGGGAGGGAGAGAGATAGCTAGAGAGAGAGGAGAGAGAGAGATAAGGAATGAGGGAGAGACAGGGAGGGAGAGAGATAGCTAGAGAGAGGGGGGGAGAGAGATAGGGAATGAGAGAGGGAGAGACAGGGACGGAGAGAGATAGGGAATGAGAGAAGGAGAGAGATAGCTAGAGAGAGATGGGGGAGAGAGATAGGGAATGAGAGAGGGAGAGACAGGGACGGAGAGAGATAGGGAATGAGAGGGGGAGAGAGATAGCTAGAGGGAGAGGGGGGAGAGAGATAGGGAATGAGAGAGGGAGAGAGCTGTCACCCACAGGAAGCAGCAGAGCCCCATATTGATGCAGCTGCAAAATCCCAACCGAGGAGGGGGGAGGGGGGAGGGGGGAGGGGAGGGGTGGATATAAATAAATAAAAATGGATTACTACATTTACTCGAGGTTGGTGGAATTCGTTAAAAAGCGACGTGAGCATGTAATGTTCATCGTGCAGGTAAATCATTGGGAATGAGCGCCCGATCCCCCCTAGTGCGACAAGGTGGCACGGCCCTCCTGGGAGAGAGGCGCAGTGAGGACGTCCTGGGTCAACCAGCGTCATCGTGACAATCTGCAGCAGCAGCGGCAGCAGCGGCGGCAGGGTGGATCCTGAATCGTGCGTGGATGTGTGAGAATACAGGCGGTCGTGTGTTTGATCCCCACCCTGACGCCTGCTGCTGTATATTTGGAGTTTGCGTGTCTCTTGCTCTCTCTCTCGTGGTCGCGTGGATGTTTCTCCGGGTCCTTCGGTTTTATCCCTCCACATTTAGGATCAACGTCACGCGTTTAGAGTATTTGGCTACTTATCAATGTCCACGTGATGATGATGATGAGCTACTTTGTCGGGCTATCATTTGTGGCCAGGCCGCTTCTGAAAAACAAGCTACACAGCTCAGTGAAGCCTTAGCTGGTAAAATAAAAACTAAGTTTGTTATAGATTGGTAGCACAGCAACATCCTTTGTTGTACTATGATTCTATGCTCCTGTGTCTATGCTCGCAGTCTTCACCAGGGTGGTGAAGTATGGTCAAATCTCCCCCATGGCCCCGTGCGGCAGTAGCTTGTCACCGTGCTGGTCGTTGGAGGTTTGGTGAAGGATTTTCAGAGGACTGGTTCAGATTTGTGCCACTGATGTCAGCCGTGAGTTGGAATCGAGCGCTCGTTTTGAAGTGCGGTGCGCTCATTACTCCGCTCCTGCTCCCGACAACACCACCATGTGGGACGTGAGACAAAGCTTCCCCGTATAGCCTTGGCTGACTGTTAAGGGCAAGTGCCCTTAGCGAGTAGCACCTATGAAGACCGGCACGACACGCGAGGGGGTGCGTGTATGGTCAGAACCACGCCCGGCCGCCTTTGTCTTCCTAGTGGCGATGTTTATACACACCGCACCGAGTACTAATTTCAGACTGAGTCGACCGAGGAGAGGAGGCCCATGACCGGCTCAGGTAATGGTCACCGGTGTTGGCCGTGAGCCGGAATCAAACTGGGATCGCCGGGTTCGTAGCGCAGCGCGCTAACCGCTGCGCCACCACTCCCCGGGGGGGCGAATCCCTCTAGAAGATGCCCCAAGAGCTGAGGACCTCGAGAATGTGCCCCGGGGGCTGAAAACCTTTAGAAGGTGCCCCGGGGGCACTCGCCCTGTCCGCCCACCCCATCTGCTCTTCGTCTTCCTGGAGAGAGTTACTGTCGCTTAGCGGAGCGCAGGTTTGGGGTTCGTTCATCTGAACCGCGGGTTCGCCAACGAAGAACACGGAGCCTCGCGGAATGAATCCCTTGTGTGCGGGGGTGGGAGTGTGTGTGTAGAAGTGTGTGTGGGAGTGTGTGCCGTGCGTCTGTGTGTGCGTGTGTGTGTGCGAGTGGGGAGCGGTATTGTAGCGGTTATCGCGCTGCACTACGAACCTGGCGACCCGGGTTCAATTCCCACTCACGGCCAACACCAGTGACGATTATATATCTGAACCGGTTATGGGCCTCCCCTAGGTCGAGTCAGCCTCAATCTGAGTACCAAGTGCGATTTGTAAACATTGCTACTGGGGAGACAAAGGCGGCCGGGCGTGGTGCTGGCCACCTACCCCCTCTCGTGTGCCATGCCAGCCTTCATAGGTGGCTACATACAGTGCGAAAGAATTCCAACATGCATGCTCGTTAACAGCACTTGCCCCAACAGTCTGTTAAGGCTACACGGGGCATCTTTGTGTGTATGTGTCTGTGTGGGCAGCTGGTAGCGTAGTGGTTAGCGCGCTGCGCTACGACCCCTCTAACCCGAGTTCAATTCCCACTTTAATGAGTACCTGGTGTGATGTGTAAACATCACCACTGGGGAGACAAAGGCGGCCGGGCGTGGTGGTGGCCACCCACCCCTTCGTGTGCCGTTACGGCCTTCGTAGGTGCTATCTTATTGCCCTTGCCCCAACAGTCCGTTAACGGGGGATCTTTGTGTATCTGCGTGGGGAGCGGTGGCACGGTGGTTAGCAGACTCCCCTACGACCCGAGTTAGCTTACCACTCACGGCCAACGTCAGCGATGAGTTGGTAAAAAAATAACAATCACAAATGCACAATTTCAATCAGTCACTCTAAGTGCTATTGGCCAGACACATCGCAATGCTGAAATGTGACCCACAAGTCAATCCGTGTGGGATCAACACACAGACGGCGACATCAGCAGCAATCATCGGCCCTCGACTGACAGACGCAACCAGCCTGCTCGGTTCGGGGTAACCTCGTGCTGGGCGGGGGGGGGACAGCTGCCACTGGTGGTGCCCTCCCCCCTTTTGCAAATGAGCCGAGACGAGACGCGAAGGCGCTGGTCGTGCGGGGAACGCTCTCAGCCACCCCCGTGTCAAAGGAGGGCAACAGAGGCAAAGACACGGTCGGTATGGTCATCGCCGTCACTGCTGTCCCCCCGCGTGTCTCCCCACGTGTCCCCCACGTGTCCCCCGTGTGTCCCCCGCGTGTCTCTCCGTGTGTCCCCCCGTGTGTCCCCCGCGTGTCCCCCGCGTGTCTCCCCACGTGTCTCCCCACGTGTCTCCCCGCGTGTCTCCCCGCGTGTCCCCCCGCGTGTCCCCACCGTCGCCAGCTTCTCGGAGGAGGTGAGCGTGCTGACGAAGTTTCGAGTGGCTCCTCGCCACGGCCATCGTGACGACGACGACGCGGAGCGGGGGGGGCAGGACGCCCCCCTCTTCACGCTGCTCAGCCCCCGGGGCCAGGTGCTCATGCAGCTGCGCGTGGGAGACAGAGGCCTCGTGTTCGTGACCACGCGGAGACGCCACTACGAGTGAGACCCCCCCCAGTGCCCGTGTCTCTCGTGTCTCTCGTGAGTCTGCGGTGTCTCCCCTCGAGTCTCCTGTGAGTCTCTCGTGTCTCCCCTCGTGTCTCCTGTGAGTCTCTCGTGTCTCCCCTCGTGTCTCCTGTGAGTCTCTCGTGACTCTCCTTGTGTCTCCTGTGAGTCTCTCGTGTCTCCTGTGAGTCTCTCGTGTCTCTCCATGTGTCTCCTGTGAGTCTGTCGTGTGTCTGTCGTGTCTCTCCTGGTGTCTCCTGTGAGTCTCTCGTGTCTCCTGTGAGTCTCTCGTGTCTCCTGTGAGTCTCTCGTGTCTCTCCTTGTGTCTCCTGTGAGTCTCTCGTGTCTCTCCTCGTGTCTCCTGTGAGTCTCTCGTGTCTCTCCTTGTGTCTCCTGTGAGTCTCTCGTGTCTCTCCTCGTGTCTCCTGTGAGTCTCTCGTGTTTCCCCTCGTGTCTCCCCTCGTGTCTCCTGTGAGTCTCTCGTGTCTCTCCTTGTGTCTCCTGTGAGTCTCTCGTGTCTCCTGTGAGTCTCTCGTGTCTCTCCTTGTGTCTCCTGTGAGTCTCTCGTGTCTCTCCTTGTGTCTCCTCTGAGTCTCTCGTGTCTCCCCTCGTGTCTCCCCTCGTGTCTCCTGTGAGTCTCTCGTGTCTCTCCTTGTGTCTCCTGTGAGTCTCTCGTGTCTCCTGTGAGTCTCTCGTGTCTCTCCTTGTGTCTCCTGTGAGTCTCTCGTGTCTCCTGTGAGTCTCTCGTGTCTCTCCTTGTGTCTCCTGTGAGTCTCTCGTGTCTCCTGTGAGTCTCTCGTGTCTCTCCTTGTGTCTCCTGTGAGTCTCTCGTGTCTCTCCTTGTGTCTCCTCTGAGTCTCTCGTGTCTCCCCTCGTGTCTCCCCTCGTGTCTCCTGTGAGTCTCTCGTGTCTCTCCTTGTGTCTCCTCTGAGTCTCTCGTGTCTCCTGTGAGTCTCTCGTGTCTCTCCTTGTGTCTCCTGTGAGTCTCCGGTGTCTCTCCTGGTGTCTCCTGTGAGTCTCTCGTGTCTCTCCTTGTGTCTCCTGTGAGTCTCTCGTGTCTCTCCTTGTGTCTCCTGTGAGTCTCTCGTGTCTCCTGTGAGTCTCTCGTGTCTCTCCTTGTGTCTCCTGTGAGTCTCTCGTGTCTCTCCTTGTGTCTCCTGTGAGTCTCTCGTGTCTTTCCTGGTGTCTCCTGTGAGTCGCTCCTTGTGTCTCCTGTGAATCTTTCGTGTCTCTCCTGGTGGCTCCTGTGAGTCTCTCGTGTCTCTCCTGGTGTCTCCTGTGAGTCTCTCGTGTCTCCTGCGAGTCTGCGATGTCTCCCCTCGAGTCTACTATGAGTCTCTCGTGTCTCTCCTTGTGTCTCCTGTGAGTCTCTCGTGTCTCTCCTTGTGTCTCCTGTGAGTCTCTCGTGTCTCTCCTTGTGTCACCTGTGAGTCTCTCGTGTCTCTCCTTGTGTCTCCTGTGAGTCTCTCGTGTCTCCCCTCGTGTCTCCTGTGAATCTCTCGTGTCTCTCCTTGTGTCTCTCATTGTGTCTTTTGTGAGTCTCTCGTGTCTCCCCTCGTGTCTCCTGTGAGTCTCTCGTGTCTCTCCTTGTGTCTCCCCTCGTGTCTCCTGTGTCTCTCGTGTCTCTCGTTGTGTCTCCGGTGTCTCCCCTCGTGTCTCTCCTTGTGTCTCCTGCGAGTCTCTCATGTCTCTCCTTGTGTCTCCTGTGAGTCTCTCGTGTCTCTCCTTGTGTCTCCTGTGAGTCTCTCGTGTCTCTCCTTGTGTCTCCTGTGAGTCTCTCGTGTCTCTCCTTGTGTCACCTGTGAGTCTCTCGTGTCTCTCCTTGTGTCTCTTGTGAGTCTCTCGTGTCTCTCGTGTCTCCCCTCGTGTCTCCTGTGAATCTCTCGTGTCTCTCCTTGTGTCTCTCATTGTGTCTTTTGTGAGTCTCTCGTGTCTCCCCTCGTGTCTCCTGTGAGTCTCTCGTGTCTCTCCTTGTGTCTCCCCTCGTGTCTCCTGTGTCTCTCGTGTCTCTCGTTGTGTCTCCGGTGTCTCCCCTCGTGTCTCTCCTTGTGTCTCCTGCGAGTCTCTCATGTCTCTCCTTGTGTCTCCTGTGAGTCTCTCGTGTCTCTCCTTGTGTCTCCTGTGAGTCTCTCGTGTCTCCTGTGAGTCTCTCGTGTCTCTCCTCGTGTCTCCCGTGAGTCCCTCGTGTCTCTCCTTGTGTCTGCTGTGAGTCTCTTGTGTCTCCCCTTGTGTCTCCTGTGAGTCTCTCGTGAGTCTCTCGTGTCTCTCCTGGTGTCTCCTGTGAGTCTCTCGTGTCTATCCTTGTGTCTCCCGTGAGTCTCTTGTGTCTCTCCTTGTGTCTCCTGTGAGTCTCTTGTGTCTCTCCTTGTGTCTCCTGTGAGTCTCTCGTGTCTCTCCTTGTGTCTCCGGTGTCTCCCCTCGTCTCTCTCCTTGTGTCTCCTGTGAGTCTCTCGTGTCTCTCCTTGTGTCTCCTGTGAGTCTCTCGTGTCTCTCCCTGTGTCTCCTGTGAGTCTCTCGTGTCTCTCCTTGTGTCTCCTGTGAGTCTCTCGTGTCTCTCCTTGTGTCTCCTGTGAGTCTCTCGTGTCTCTCCTTGTGTCTCCTGTGAGTCTCTCGTGACTCTCCTTGTGTCTCCGGTGGCTCACCTCGTGTCTCTCTGTGCGTCTCCTGCGAGCGAGCGAAGTGCGAGATTTGTCAGCGTGTCTCCCGTGTCTGCTATGAGTGAGTCTTCACGACGTTGTGTTTCATGTGTGTGTGTCTGTGTGTGTGGCTGTGTGTGTGTGTCTGTGTCTGTGTGTGTGTGTCTGTGTGTGTCTGTGTCTGTGTGTGTTTCTGTGTGTGTGTCTGTGTGTGTGTCTGTGTGTGTATGTGTGGTCGCGGGTTGCTGAGAAGATGGAGTCTGCCTCAGTGGCCCGCGATCATAAATCTCTATTTAACTCCATCAAAAAAGTAACCTGCAGCGCCACACCTATTACCATCATTACGGGAAAAAACGGTGATTCAATCTCCGACCCCCAGGAACAGGTTTGCAGATTTGCTGAGCATTTCTGTGAGGTCCTGGGGGAAGGGAAATCCCTCAGCCAGGAAAACATCGTGGCACTAAGTGGGGATGACCCTGCTGAGGCTGCGGTGCCTCAAATATTGGAAGAAGTCACCCCTGTGAGTGGCTGGCTGAGTTGCCATCTGTTGAGGAAGTACTGAAGGCGATCCGGAGTCTGAGACCAGGAAAGGCACCGGGCAGAGATGATCTCCCAAGCGAGGTGCTGAGGGAGGGTGGCGTTTGTGCACAGACTGCCCTATATGACATCATAACAACAGTCTGGACCACTGGACGGGTTCCGCAGGATTGGAATGATGTCCTGGTGGTCCCCCTCTTTAAGAAGGGGGACCGCACAGACTGTAACAACTACAGGGGCATCTCACTCCTCAGTGTGCCGGGAAAGGTTCTGGCAAGGGTTATTCAACATCGCCTTGCCAGGCACGCTGAGGAGAGGCCTGCGGAGCCACAATGCGGTTTCAAGAAAGGGCGGTCCTGCACAGATGCCATATTTTCTGTCCGTCTGCTACAGCAGAGGTGTAGGGAATTCCAGCAAAACCTACATCTCTGCTTTATTGACCTGGTCAAGGCCTATGATACCATCAGTAGGCCTGGGCTCTGGGTCGTTCTTCGTGCTTTTGGAGTCCCTGACCCTCTGCTCACGATCATTAAGAACCTTCATGAAGGTGAGCGGGCCCGGGTAAAACTACGTGGCCGGGAGTCAGAGCCATTCCCTGTACACCTTGGGGTGCGGCAGGGATGTCCTCTGGCTCCCACATTATTTAACATCTATTTTGACCACGTAGTTCGTGAAGCCTTCAATAGCTTTAACGGGGGAATCTCCATTTGGTACAGATATAATGGAAGGCTGATCGATGCCCGGGTGCGGTCAAGGGATGGCTCCCTATTGCTCAACCACGTTATGTATGCCGATGATTTGATAATAGCTGCTCATTCAGAGAAGAAGTTGGAGACGCTGCTGCTGAGACTTGAGCGTGCCACTAAGAGATGGGGCCTTACCATCAGCCCCACCAAAACTAAGCAGCTACCTGGGTATTTTGTACCATCGGACACCCCACCCCCACAACTCCCAATCCGTGATGGGGCAGTTGTGGAGAGAGTGGAGAGTTTCCCATACCTGGGCAGTGTGCTTATGACCGGCTCCAGTTTAACAGCAGAGGTCTCACTCCGTATCAGTCGAGCGGCAATATCTTTTCATCGGTTTCGTAACGCTGTGTGGAAGCTACCTGGTCTGTCACTCCGCACTAAGCTTCAAGTCTTCTCGGCCACGGTCATTCCCTCCCTTCTCTACGCTTGTGAACCGTGTACCCCCTTAATGGAACATCTTCGCCGGTTCGAAACATTTAGGCTAGCCTGCCTACGGTCCATCCTGGGTTTAACCAGGCTGGATTGTGTGAGGAGCTCACAAATCCTTGAAAAATCTGGGCAAGGTCCCATCGGTGAGCTCCTCCGGCAGGCAAGGCTGCATTGGCTGGGTCATGTAGCCCGCATGCCCAGCCACCGCATGCAGAAACAGCTTTTGTTCGGCCGGATCGAGGGGGCTAAATGGGTGCGGCACGGGCTAGATAAGAGATGGAGTGATGTGGTACAGGAGGAAGTGGAGCTGAGTGGACTTGCCGATGACTGGTACCAGCGGTGTCAAGATCGGCCTCTGTGGAGGAGGCTCGTGAAGGACGCTACTGGGCAGTTGGAGGCAGTCGCCTTCCAACAACAACGGAGGGCGGAGGAGCGATGCTCACAACAACGAGCGGAGCGCCGGGTAGCTAAAGCACAGCAGGTTGGCACAGTAGGGGGCACAGGTGGTGCATCAGCCACTCATCTCAGTCAGTCGACCCGTGCCACCTGGGTCTGCCCCGTGACCTCCTGCCAGCGGGCGTTCGACATTTCACGTGGCCTCAAGGTGCACATGGCCTGGCACAAGCGTCGTGGTGACGTCACCGCCACTTTGTGGCGAATGGCAGTTGTTGTTGTGAGTGTGAGTGAGAACGTGAGTGTGAGAGCGTGAGTGTGAGAGAGTGAGTGTGAGAGTTAGTGAGTGTGAGTGAGTGAGTGTGAGAGTGCGAGAGTTAGTGAGTGAGTTAGTGAGTAAGTGTGAGAGTTAGTGAGTGAGTTAGTGAGTGAGTGTGAGAGTGAGTGAGTGAGTGTGAGAGTTAGTGAGTGAGAGTGAGTGTAAGAGTTAGTGAGTGTGAGTGAGTGTGTGAGTTAGTGAGTGTGAGAGTTAGTGAGTGTGAGCGAGTGTGAGAGTTAGTGAGTGTGAGAGTGTGAGAGTGAGTGAGTGTGAGAGTGAGTGTGAGAGTGAGTGTGAGTGAGTGAGTGTGAGAGTTAGTGAGTGTGAGTGAGTGAGTGTGAGAGTGTGAGAGTTAGTGAGTGAGTGTGAGAGTTAGTGAGTGTGAGTGAGTTAGTGAGTTCACTATGTTCGTTCTCTCCCCTTGTTCGTGACTAACGCCGGTTGCCCCCCCCCCCCCCAGGTTCCCGTCGCCGTCGCTAAGCGACGGCCGCTGGCACCGCGTGGCGCTGGCGGTGGGGGCCCAGCGCCTCGACGTTCACGTGGACTGCGCCCTGCTGGAGAGCGTCGTCTGGAGCAACCACCCGGGCCTCGGGGTCACCACGGACGGCCTCCTCGTGGTCGGTGGCATCATCGAGCCCTTCGAGATGCCCTTTAGGGTGAGGAGGAGGAGGGGGAGGGAATGCCCGCCGACCCACGCAGCGCAGTCGGTCGGTCATTTGATTGGTCGGTCGGTCGGTTATTTGATTGGTCGGTCGGTCATTTGATTGGTCGGTCGGTCGGTTATTTGATTGGTCGGTCGGTCATTTGATTGGTCGGTTGGTCGGTCGGTTTGACAGGTGGTCGGTCAGTCGGTCATTTGATTGGTCGGTCGGTCGGTTATTTGATTGGTCGGTCGGTCATTTGATTGGTCGGTCGGTAGGTCGGTTTGACAGGTGGTGGGTCAGTCGGTCATTTGATTGGTCGGTCGGTCGGTTTGACAGGTGGCACGGCAGTCGGTCAGGCGATCAAATTGGACTGATAGATGCGTTATTTGGTCGGTCGGTCGTTTGGGTGGTGGGTCAGTAATTCAGTGAGTCAGTCATTCCGTCGGTCAGTGAGTTGGTCGGTCACTAGATAAGTCGGTTCCCCAAGCGGCTGACGTCCCAAACATCTCTCCCCAAACCCACCCACCCAGGGCCCACAGGGGGTGGGGATGGTGGGGGTTATAATGGCCACGTTCGTGAAGCACAACGACGATGACGACCGCGTGCGCGGGGATCTGTGTCGTCACTCGCCAGCAGAGAGCAGCGCTCATCACGCATATCGGGGCAGCCCCTGCCCAGTCCAGAGCCTCCCCTTGCCACCCTCCCCTTGCCACCCTCCCCTTGCCACCCTCCCCTTGCCACCCTCCCCTTGCCACCTTTCCGACAAGGTGGGGGGGGGGGGGGGGCGGAGATGCGGGGCTAGGGTGGGGTGAGGGAGGTGGGGGCGGCGAGATAAGATTAAGGGAAGGAGATCTGTGGTGGGATGGGGGCGGGGCTGGAGAGTGAACCGCGTGCGTGCGGATCCCAAATTCCCAAATCAAAGCCATGCTCGTCTCTAAGTGGGGGGAGGTGGGGGGGGCGGTGGGGGGGCTGGGTGGGGGGGCTAGGACACAGACACGGCGCGTCGTCGGCCCTCTGGAGATGAAACGCGGCCGCGACGTCAACGCGGCTTAACGCGAAGCACGCGCTGCCTGTAAAATGAACGTCCAGGCACCAGCGGGTGGTGGAGAGGGGGGGGGGTCAGACGGAGGGGGTGGGGGGGACTCTCAAAATAGCAGGCTGGGATATCTACGCCGCAGGAGATGTGTGTACTGTATGTGGAACTTCTTTCGCACCGTACGTGCCCAACCGTGCTAATAGGCGGTGCAGTGTTGAGTCTATGGGCAGTGTTGAGTCTATGGGCCACAGTCTCAACGCTGCCCATAGACTCAACACTGCCCATAGACTCAACACTGCCCATAGACTCAACACTGCCCATAGACTCAACACTGCACCTGTAAATTAAGCAGCCCCCTTCCTTCACCTCCTTGACCACCTCTTCTCCATCGCCCATTCTCTTCATCTCCCTTCCCTCGCCAACCTCCACCCCTTCCCGTCCCTCCCCGATCGCCCCTCTGGTGATCCCCTAGCGCCCCCTCTCTCTCGCTGCTGCCCCTCTGGTGATCCACTAGCGCCCTCTCTCTCGTGCTGCTGGTGCCACCCATTCTTCGATACCTCGTGGCACGCTGACTGCTACCACTACCGGACAATTACAAAACACACGCGCAGCCGCGTCGAGAATTAGCGTCCACTGGCTGTGAAATGTGATCAACCTCTTCTGAGGCTAACGCACTCCTAACTGGCTTCTCGTGTTCTGCAGCACGACCGCTCCATCTGTGTCTGGCCCGCAAGATGTTTCAATCGCGCCACGTGCGAGCCCTCCCGTGACATCGTCATGTTGCGCGTGCCGCTCCAGCGGCGGCTCTGCGAGCCAGATGTGTGGCTCGCAGTGAGCCTCCCGCAGTCGCTGGCAGGGCGAGAAGGAGGCGGTGGGTGTCCACACGGCGACTCTGGGCCGCGGACGCCAGCGGGCGATGTTTGCCTTGTGAAGAGACCGGCAGTTCCGGGTCCACTGCTGGTCTCTCCGGTGTGTGTGTGCGTGTCGGTCGTGGCATCAACGTGCACGTAGCCTGGCACAAGCGCCGTGGTGGCGCCACCGCCACTTAGTGGCGAACGGCGGTTGTTGTTGTTGTTGTTTCATCGGTGGTGGAGCAGTTAGTGCTACGCTGCGAACCCTGTCACCCAAGTTCGATTCCCGCTCACGGCCAACACCGGTGACGATTATCTGAACCGGTCCTGGGCCTCCCCGGAGGTCGACTGAGCCTCAAACGAGTACCCGGTGCGGTGTGTAAACATCGCCACTGGGGAGACAAAGGCGGCCGGGCATGGTGCTGGCCACCCACCCCCTCGTGTGCCGTGCCGGCCTTCATAGGTGCTCGCTAACAGCACTTTCCCCTACAGTCTGTTAAGGCTACTCGGAGGATCTTTGTCTATGGGTCTCCATGTGAGTCTAAGCACCTCCGTTGAGACTCTGGGTCTCTGTTTAATGACGTGGGTCTCCACGTCATTAAACATTTTCCTTCATATGCGAGTCTATGCATCACTTACAGTCTACCGGTATCTCTGAGTCTACAGGTCTCTTAGCCTTCCAATGCTTTGCACTCATATCGCGTTGTTCTATTGTATTTGTTGTTGTATTGTATTTGTTGTTGTATTGTGTTTGTTGTTGTAACGTTCTTACCCCGTGCCCCCACTGGACATCTGTGCAAAAAAGAGCTTCATAGCTCATCGGATTCCTTCTGCAGTGTCAATAAATATTCTTACTATCTAGATTAGTCTGTGGGTCTCTGGGCGGCGGTGGTGGCTAAGTTGCCCGTGGCTGCCCGTGATCACCGCACACAGACGTTGTGAAACTCCCCTCCATTCTGCCCGTGGGTGTCGAGGAGAAGCCGTGCCCGCTGGCTCGCCAGGTAGAAGGCGGCACGGCCAAAGCACGTGGACTCCACCTGCTCCGTCTTGTACGGGGATACAGCGTTGCCCCCTCGCACGCGTGCGTTCTCTCCCAGTGCTTCGGTTTCACCCTGCGGTCACTAACTGGGCCGATGGCACCTTCATACGGAGAGGACCGCAGAGCTTGGGCGATTGTTGGTGGTGGCGGCTCCTCACCACCACGTGGCTGCTGCTGCCTTCCTGCTCCTCGTCTGTGTGGTTCCTCCTGGCGCACCCTCCGAGTCGTCCCCTCGCTGAGTCGTCCTCTCTCTGAGTTGTCCTCTCTCTCTCTGAGTCGTCCCTTCGCTGAGTCCTCCCCCCCTCTCTCTCTCTGAGTCGTCTTCTCTCTCTTCTCTCGACGAGAACGAGGAGCGGATACCGTGCGGCAGTGGCGGCGCGGTGTGACGAGTCGACGTCGTCGTGATAAAGGAGGTGAGCGGTCGGAATAAAGGAGGTGAGCGGTCGGGATGGCCGGGGAGCGGTGTAGGGAAATGGAAGGGTTAAAAGCCGGTAAGGCGTTGTGGCCTCGCCCGTTAAGGAGGGAGCCCTCTTCGCAGCAGTAAAACAAAAGTGGCTTCATTATTGAGCTGTAAAGCAGTCGCCCAGGGCTTGAAATCCACAGAGGGGCGGCTGTGGACAGCATCTCACGCGTGTGTGTCAGTGTGTGTGTGTCAGTGTGTGTGTGTCAGTGTGTGTGTGTCAGTGGTCTGGCAAAACAACCCCCTACCTCCTCGCGGTGCCGGACGGGCAACTCTGTCGTGGACAGCGCTGTGGGGGGAGATCCAATTTTGATTGGCTCCTCCCCTCATGGCATATGTGTCCACCACAGGGGCTAAACGGGGGCTCTGGACGGGTGCGAGGGGCTGGTAACCCCTCCACCTTCAATTAATTACCACGAAACTACGAATTAAACTGAAATATGTAACAACTAAGCTTGTGCCGGAGGCCCCGGGGGGCCAGGCGTCTATGACGTCTCCTGGCCAAACCCCAATTGGCGGAGCCAGGAGATTGAATACCTACCCTCGGGGCTACTCCAGAAACAACGAAAAGCCACTACGGTTGGCCACGTGGAATGTTCGAACGCTCACTGCAGAGGAGAGGCTGCCACTCCTCTGTCGGGAGCTGGACCGGTACCGCCTGGATCTATGCGGCATTCAGGAGGTCCGGTGGACCGGCTCTGGCTCCTGCCACCATGAGGGGTGGACAGTCCTCTACTCGGGGCAGCAGACTGCCAAACAACAGGATGTGGGTCTTCTTTTGAACAAAAGAATGAAGGGGGTGTGGGAGCGTGGCGGTGAGGTGTGGGAAGCTGTAAGCCCCAGGCTACTTTGGGCTCGCCTTCCCATCAACCGGAGGCGAGGAATGGTGGTCGTGGTTACTTATGCCCCCACCGAAGATGAACATCCGTGGAGGGATGCAGGCAAAGCCGATGAGTCAGATGCCTTCTATGACCTCCTGTCACAGGTGCTGGCTAAAGTGGCCCCTCGGGATAGAGTCATCATGTTGGGTGACTTCAATGCCCGAGTTGGTCATGATACTGGCACCTGGTCTGGAGTGATTGGAGGGCATGGGCCAGATCAGCTCAATAACAACGGTAGGAGGCTGCTAGATTTTTGTGCAGCCCATGGGCTTGTAATTACCAACACGCTGTTCCGGCATCGGCGCATCCACACAACATCATGGATGCATGCCGGGTCCAAGCAAGAACATCTGCTGGACTACATAGTGACGGACCAGCGAATGCGAGCCCATGTCCTTGACACCAGGACCTACCGTGGAGCTGATCTGCCCTCTGACCATCGACTAGTCATCTGTAAGATGCGCCTGCCATTCTTCCACTCCGGTGGTGGGTGTACACCCAGGACCCCATTCCAACCTAAAGTGGCCTGGTCTCAGTTATCTGATGAAAGTTGCAAGCGAGAATTTCATCATCGCTTGCGGCTGGGATTGGCATCGTCCCCGACTCCTCCTGATGTCGAGGGTAAATGGGCGAGGTTTAGGACTGTGACTCATGCAGCTGCAATGGCTGCTTTGGGTACGCGGTCCAGACCTCCCCAGACACCCTGGATGACAGAGGAGTTGCTCAGGATGGTTGAGAAAAAGCGACAGGCCCACTGTCATCGGCTACAGAATCCCACGTCAGAGAATGAGGAGGCTTACCGCAGCCTTCGCTCGGAGGTTCGGAGAGCCGTGAGGCGCTGCAAGGATGGGTGGTGGTCGCGGGTTGCTGAGGAGATGGAGTCTGCCTCAGTGGCCCGTGATCACAAATCTCTATTTAACTCCATCAAAAAAGTAACCTGCAGCGCCACACCTATTACCATCATTAGGGGAAAAAACGGTGATCCAATTTCCGACCCCCAGGAACAGGTTCGCAGATTTGCTGAGCATTTCTGTGAGGTCCTGGGGGAGGGAAAATCCCTCAGCCAGGAAAACATCGTGGCACAAAGTGAGGATGACCCTGCTGAGGCTGCGGTGCCTCAAATATTGGATGAAGTCACCCCCTGTGAGTGGCTGGCTGAGGTGCCAGCTGCTGATGAAGTATTGAAGGCGATCCGGAGTCTGAGACCAGGAAAGGCAGCGGGCAGAGATGATCTCCCAAGCGAAATGCTGAGGGAGGGTGGCGTTTGTGCACAGACTGCCCTATATGACATCATAACAACAGTCTGGACCACTGGACGGGTTCCGCAGGATTGGAAGGATGCCCTGGTGGTCCCCCTTTTTAAGAAGGGGGACCGCACAGACTGTAACAACTACAGGGGCATCTCACTCCTCAGTGTGCCGGGAAAGGTCCTGGCAAGGATTATTCAGCATCGCCTTGCCAGGCACGCTGAGGAGAGGCTTGCGGAGCCCCAATGCGGTTTCAGGAAAGGGCGGTCCTGCACAGATGCCATATTTTCTGTCCGTCTGCTACAGCAGAGGTGTAGGGAATTCCAACAAGACCTACATCTCTGCTTTATTGACCTGGTCAAGGCCTATGATACCATCAGTAGGCCTGGGCTCTGGGTCGTTCTTCGTGCTTTTGGAGTACCTGACCCTCTGCTCACGATCATTAAGGACCTTCATGATGGTGAGCGGGCCCGGGTAAAACTACGTGGCCGGGAGTCAGAGCCATTCCCTGTACACCTTGGGGTGCGACAGGGATGTCCTCTGGCTCCCACATTATTTAACATCTATTTTGACCACGTAGTTCGTGAAGCCTTCAATAGCTGTACCGGGGGAATCTCCATATGGTACAGATATAATGGGAGGCTAATCGATGCCCGGGTGCGGTCAAGGGATGGCTCCCTATTGCTCAACCACGTTATGTATGCTGATGACTTGGTAATAGCTGCTCAGTCAGAGGAGGAGTTGGAGACGCTGCTGCTGAGACTGGAGCGTGCCACTAAGAGGTGGGGCCTTACCATCAGCCCCACCAAAACTAAGCACCTGCCTGGGTATTTTGTACCATCGGACACTCCACCCCCACAACTCCCAATCGGTGATGGGGCAGTTGTGGAGAGAGTGGAGAGTTTCCCATACCTGGGCAGTGTGCTTATGACTGGCTCCAGTTTAACAGCAGAGGTCTCACTCCGAATCAGTCGAGCGGCAATATCTTTTCATCGGTTGCGTAACGCTGTGTGGAAGCTACCTGGTCTGTCGCTCCGCACTAAGCTTCAGGTCTTCTCGGCCACGATCATTCCCTCCCTTCTCTACGCTTGCGAAACGTGGACCCCCCTAATGGAACATCTTCGCCGGTTAGAAACATTTAGGCTGGCCTGCCTACGATCCATCCTGGGTTTAACCAGACTGGATTGTGTGAGGAGCTCACAAATCCTTGAAAGATCTGGGCAGGGTCCCATCGGTGAGCTCCTCCGGCAGGCAAGGCTGCGATGGCTGGGTCATGTAGCCCGCATGCCCAGCCACCGCATGCCGAAACAGCTTTTGTTTGGCCGGATTGAGGGGGCTAAGCGGGCGCGGCACGGGCTAGAGAAGAGATGGAGTGATGTGGTACAGGAGGACGTGGAGCTGAGTGGACTTGCCGATGACTGGTACCAGCGGTGTCAAGATCGGCCTCTGTGGAGGAGGCTCGTGAAGGATGCTACTGGGCAGTTGGAGGCAGTCGCCCTCCAACAACAACGGAGGGCGGAGGAGCGACGCTCACAACAGCGAGCGGAGCTCCGGGTGGCTAAAGCACAGCAGGTTGGCACAGTAGGGGGCACAGGTGGTGCATCAGCCAGTCATCTCAGTCAGTCGACCCGTGGCACCTGGGTCTGCCCCGTGACCTCCTGCCAGCGGGCGTTCGACACTTCACGTGGCCTCAGGGTGCACATAGCCTGGCACAAGCGTCGTGGTGACGTCACCGCCACTTAGTGGCGAATGGCGGTTGTTGTTGTTGTTGTTGTGTGTCAGTGTGTGTGTGTGTCAGTGGCTGTGTCAGTGTGTCAGTGTGTGCGTGTCAGTGTGTGCGTGTCAGTGTGTGCGTGTCAGTGTGTGTGTGTCAGTGTGTGCGTGTCAGTGTGTGTGTGTGTCAGTGTGTCAGTGTGTGCGTGTCAGTGTGTGCGTGTCAGTGCGGGGAGCAGCAGTGTAGAGGTTTGCGTGCTGCGCTATGAACCTGGCGACACGAGTTCGATTCCCGCTCACGTCCAACAACAGTGACGATTATCTCAACCGGTCCTGGGCCTCTGCTAGGTCGACCCAGCCTCAAATGAGTATCTGGTGCGGTGTGTAAAAAACATCGCCATTGGAGAGATAAAGGCGACCGGGCGTGGTGCTGGCCACCCATCCCCTCGTCTGCGGTTCCGGCCTTCATAGGTGCTCGCTAACAGCACGTGTCCCAACAGTCTGTTCAAGGCTATAGGGGAGATATTTGTTTTGTGTGTGTCCAGAGTACATTGCGATGTGTCTCGAGTGTTCGCTCGCTCCTGACTGCCTTGCCTGCTGCCTGGCCCTGTAATGGAACTCCTCTACTTACGAATTTTCGATTTGCGAACTTTCAGAGATACGAACAAACCTGTCCCGTACGTCCAGTTGCCTGTTCAGAACGAGAGTCGTAAGTTCAACCGCCGCGCAAATACATGGCGGTGGTGGCATCTACATTTGTAGAACGTGAAGAACCAGTGGCATCTACATCTGCAGAACGTGAATAACCAGTGGCATCTACATTTGTAGAATGTGAAGAACCAGTGGCATCTACATCTGCAGAACGTGAAGAACCAGTGGCATCTACATCTGTAGAACGTGAAGAACCAGTGGCATCTACATCTGTAGAACGTGAAGAACCAGTGTCATCTACATCTGTAGAACGTGAAGAACCAGTGGCATCTACATCTGCAGAACGAAAAGAACCAGTGTCATCTACATCTGTAGAACGCGAAGAACCAGTGACATCTACATCTGCAGAACGTGAAGAACCAGTGGCATCTACATCTGTAGAACGTGAAGAACCAGTGGCATCTACATCTGTAGAAGGTGGAGAACCAGTGGCATCTACAGGAGATTATACAACTTTTAAAGCAATCCTCCGTGTTTGGTGTACATGCCGTACAACACGTTTGGAAACGACAGGGGTAAAGTTGGACTTACGAACAAATCGACTTACGAAAAGACATCTTCTAACCTAACTCGTCCGTAAATCGAGGAGTCCCTGTAATAAGATCCCGAGTAGAAGACTCCATCTCGGGGCTTTGTCCCCACGGCCCCCCTTTGACGACACCAGTTCGTGACAGCACCCGGTTCGATTCCATCGCCCGGCGTGGCACTTGAAACTATGGGGGGGGGGGGGGGGAGGAGAGGCGAGTTCATCAATAGCAGGTCGCGTATGGTGGGGTAACGTGTGGGTAACTCTCCTCGCCCCCTTCTATGACGGCATGGAAGAGTCTAGGCCAACGTGAGCAGACGATTGTAGAGCTGCGCCGTTACCTGTAAACAGGTAAAGTACTACACTGTGCAGTTCTGTAGCTACGTGCGGTGTGAAAGAAGTTCACCTTACATACTGCCCATAGTCTCAACACTGCCCATAGTCTCAACACTGCCCAGAGACTCAACACTACCCATAGACTCAACACTGCCTGTAGACTCAACACTGCCCATAGACTCAACACTGCCCATAGACGCAACACTGCCCATAGACTCAACACTGCCTGTAGACTCAACACTGCCCATAGACTCAACACTGCCCATAGACGCAACACTGCACCTCCGATAAGCACTGTTGGCTACGTACGGTGGGGAAGAAGTTCAACGAACGCGCGTAGTTTGTAACCCGAGCGAACGCCTCTTGCTGAAGCTCCTCCTCGGCCTCTCTCAGCTGCTTCCACTCGCGGCTCATGAACGAGCGCTGGGCGGCGACTTCGTCTCGGAATTCCCCGCGGGTCTCGCCGCGCGGTACCTGCCCGCTAATTGTCGTCTCGTGTCGGACGTCCCCGGTTCGAGAAATCCTCATCCCCCCACTCCCCCTCCCTCCACTCCCTCCCCCCACTCCCTCCCACTCTCTCCCCCACTCCCCCCCCCCACTCCCCCCCCCACTCTCCCCCCCACTCCCTCCACTCCCTCCCCCCACTCCCTGCCCCCACTCACCCCCCCACTCGCCCCCCCCACTCGCCCCCCCCACTCCCCCCCCCACTCCCCCCCCACCACTCTCTCCACTCCCTCCCCCCCACTCCCTCCCTCCACTCCATCCCTCCACTCCCTCCCCCAACTCCCACCACTCGCTCCCTCCCCCTCCCATTCCCCCCACTCCCCCCCCCACTCCCTCCTTCCACTCCCACCACTCGCCCCCCCCCACTCCCCCCCCCACTCTCTCCACTCCCTCCCCCCCACACCCTCCCTCCACTCCATCCCTCCACTCCCTCCCCCAACTCCCACCACTCGCTCCCTCCCCCCCACTCCCTCCCCCCCACTCCCTCCCCCCCACTCCCTCCCCCCCACTCCCTCCCCCCCCCACTCCCCACCACTCGCTCCCTCCCCCACCAATCCCCCCCACTCCCTCCCCCCCCACTCCCCCCACTCCCCCCCCCACTCCCCCCACTCCCACCACTCGCTCCCTCCCCCTACTCCCTCCCCCTAATCCCTCCACTCCCTTTCTTCACCCACACTCTCTCCCTCGACTCTCTCCTTCCCTCCACCACTCCCTCCCCCACTCCCTCCCCCCACTCCCGCCCCCTCCCCCCACTCCCGCCCCCTACTCCCTCCCCCCACTCCCGCCCCCTCCCCCCACTCCCGCCCCCTACTCCCTCCCCCCACTCCCGCCCCCTACTCCAATCCTCCCCACTCCCTCTTCCGACTCCCTCCTCATTTCCCTCCCTCCTCCCCCCACTCGCTCCCTCACCCCACTTCCTCATCCTTCCGTCCCTCCACCCTTCCCTCTCCCTCCCCCCACTCGGCTCGCCGAGTCGGAACCGCTGCGCCACCGCTCCCCCCGCTGTGCCCAAGGCAACGGGGGGGGGGGGGTGGATTGTGCGCGGTTGTGAAAGAAGGGGGGGGGGGCCTCGAGGCAGGGACGCGGCCTCGAACTGTGACTCCGAGACACGAGAGAGAGAGAGACACGAGAGAGAGACAGAGTGACAGAGTGACAGAGAGAGACAGAGAGTGACAGAGTGACTGATAGTGGAGGGGGGGATTGGTGCGGCGCAGCTCTCGGGAGGACGGGGCTCATCAAAGACTCGCCGATAACGGGGGCAGTGGTTCAGGTCTCTTGCACATCCATCAGGCAGCAGCAGCAGCAGCACTGCCGCTGCTGCTGCTGCTGACGGGAATAGGTGCAGAGGCGAGGGAGCGGAGGAAAACCGCTCCTCTGTGTGTCCAGACACTCAGAGCATCCACTACAAGTCTAGATGTGACTTAGAAACCCCCACTGTGTAGACGTGTCTTAGATACCCCCACTGTGTAGACGTGTCTTAGATACCCCCACTGTGTAGACGTGTCTTAGATACCCCCACTGTGTAGATGTGTCTTAGATACTCCCACTGTGTAAATGTGACTTAGATACCCCACTGTGTAGACGTGTCTTAGATACCCCCACTGTGTAGATGTGTCTTAGATACCCCCACTGTGTAGACGTGTCTTAGATACCCCCAATGTGTAGATGTGTCTTAGATACCCCATTGTGTAGATGTGTCTTAGATACCCCCAATGTGTAGATGTGTCTTAGATACCCCATTGTGTAGACGTGTCTTAGATACCCCCACTGTGTAGATGTGTCTTAGATACCCCACTGTGTAGACGTGTCTTAGATACCCCCAATGTGTAGATGTGTCTTAGATACCCCATTGTGTAGACGTGTCTTAGATACCCCCAATGTGTAGATGTGTCTTAGATACCCCATTGTGTAGACGTGTCTTAGATACCCCCACTGTGTAGATGTGTCTTAGATACCCCACTGTGTAGACGTGTCTTAGATACCCCCACTGTGTAGATGTCTTAGATACCCCCACTGTGTAGATGTGTCTTAGATACTCCCACTGTGTAAATGTGACTTAGATACCCCACTGTGTAGATGTGTCTTAGATACCCCCACTGTGTAGACGTGTCTTAGATACCCCCACTGTGTAGATGTCTTAGATACCCCCACTGTGTAGATGTGTCTTAGATACTCCCACTGTGTAAATGTGACTTAGATACCCCACTGTGTAGATGTGTCTTAGATACCCCCATTGTGTAGACGTGTCTTAGATACCCCCACTGTGTAGATGTCTTAGATACCCCCACTGTGTAGACGTGTCTTAGATACCCCCACTGTGTAAATGTGACTTAGATACCCCACTGTGTAGATGTGTCTTAGATACCCCATTGTGTAGATGTGTCTTAGATACCCCCACTGTGTAGATGTGTCTTAGATACCCCACTGTGTAGATGTGTCTTAGATACCCCCACTGTGTAGACGTGTCTTAGATACCCCCACTGTGTAGACGTGTCTTAGATACCCCCACTGTGTAGATGTGTCTTAGATACCCCACTGTGTAGATGTGTCTTAGATACCCCCACTGTGTAGATGTGTCTTAGATACCCCACTGTGTAGACGTGTCTTAGATACCCCCACTGTGTAGACGTGTCTTAGATACCCCCACTGTGTAGATGTGTCTTAGATACCCCACTGTGTAGATGTGTCTTAGATACCCCACTGTGTAGATGTGTCTTAGATACCCCCACTGTGTAGATGTGTCTTAGATACCCCCACTGTGTAGATGTGTCTTAGATACCCCCACTGTGTAGATGTGTCTTAGATACCCCCAATGTGTAGATGTGTCTTAGATACCCCCACTGTGTAGATGTGTCTTAGATACCCCCACTGTGTAGATGTGTCTTAGATACCCCCACTGTGTAGATGTGTCTTAGATACCCCCACTGTGTAGATGTGTCTTAGATACCCCCACTATGTAGACGTGTCTTAGATACCCCACTGTGTAGACGTGTCTTAGATACCCCACTGTGTAGACGTTTCTTAGATACCCCACTGTGTAGACGTGTCTTAGATACCCCCACTGTGTAGATGTGTCTTAGATACCCCACTGTGTAGACGTGTCTTAGATACCCCCACTGTGTAGATGTCTTAGATACCCCCACTGTGTAGATGTGTCTTAGATACTCCCACTGTGTAGATGTGTCTTAGATACTCCCACTGTGTAGATGTGTCTTAGATACCCCCACTGTGTAGACGTGTCTTAGATACCCCCACTGTGTAGATGTGTCTTAGATACCCCACTGTGTAGACGTGTCTTAGATACCCCCACTGTGTAGATGTGTCTTAGATACCCTCACTGTATAGATGTGTCTTAGATACCCCCACTGTGTAGACGTGTCTTAGATACCCCCACTGTGTAGATGTGTCTTAGATACCCCACTGTGTAGACGTGTCTTAGATACCCCCACTGTGTAGACGTGTCTTAGATACTCCCACTGTGTAGACGTGTCTTAGATACCCCCATTGTGTAGATGTGTCTTAGATACCCCCACTGTGTAGACGTGTCTTAGATACCCCCACTGTGTAGACGTGTCTTAGATACCCCCATTGTGTAGATGTGTCTTAGATACCCCCACTGTGTAGACGTGTCTTAGATACCCCCACTGTGTAGATGTCTTAGATACCCCCACTGTGTAGATGTCTTAGATACCCCCACTGTGTAGATGTGTCTTAGATACCCCCACTGTGTAGATGTCTTAGATACCCCCACTGTGTAGATGTGTCTTAGATACCCCACTGTGTAGACGTGTCTTAGATACCCCCACTGTGTAGATGTGTCTTAGATACTCCCACTGTGTAGATGTGTCTTAGATACCCTCACTGTGTAGATGTGTCTTAGATACCCCCACTGTGTAGATGTGTCTTAGATACCCTCACTGTGTAGATGTGTCTTAGATACCCCCACTGTGTAGATGTGTCTTAGATACTCCCACTGTGTAGACGTGTCTTAGATACCCCACTGTGTAGATGTGTCTTAGATACCCCCATTGTGTACATGTGTCTTAGATACCCCCACTGTGTAGATGTGTCTTAGATACTCCCACCGTGTAGATGTGTCTTAGATACCCCCACTGTGTAGACGTGTCTTAGATATCCCCACTGTGTAGACGTGTCTTAGATACCCCATTGTCTAGATGTGTCTTAGATACCCCCACTGTGTAGATGTGTCTTAGATACCCCCACTGTGTAGATGTCTTAGATACCCCACTATGTAGACGTGTCTTAGATACCCCCACTGTGTAGATGTGTCTTAGATACCCCCACTGTGTAGATGTGTCTTAGATACCCCACTGTGTAGACGTGTCTTAGATACCCCCACTGTGTAGATGTGTCTTAGATACCCCCACTGTGTAGATGTGTCTTAGATACCCCCACTGTGTAGATGTGTCTTAGATACCCCCATTGTCTAGATGTGTCTTAGATACCCCCACTGTGTAGATGTGTCTTAGATACCCCCACTGTGTAGATGTGTCTTAGATACCCCCACTGTGTAGATGTGTCTTAGATACCCCACTGTGTAGACGTGTCTTAGATACCCCCACTGTGTAGATGTGTCTTAGATACCCCCACTGTGTAGATGTGTCTTAGATACCCCCACTGTGTAGATGTGTCTTAGATACCCCCATTGTCTAGATGTGTCTTAGATACCCCCACTGTGTAGATGTGTCTTAGATACCCCCACTGTGTAGATGTGTCTTAGATACCCCACTGTGTTGACGTGTCTTAGATACCCCCACTGTGTAGATGTGTCTTAGATACACCAACCACCAAACATAAACCACCACCACCAAACACCAGCCACCACCACCAAACACCAACCACCACCAACCACCGCCACCACCAAACACCAACCACCACTATCACCACCACCACCACCACTAACCAGCACCCTGTCTGTCTCCCCACCACCGCTACCAGCACCACTAACCAGCACCACTAACCAGCACCACTAACCAGCACCACTAACCAGCACCACTAACCAGCACCCTGTCTGTCTCTCCACCACCACTAACCAGCACAACTAACCAACACCGCTATCACCACCACCACTAACCAGCACCACTAACCAGCACCACTAACCACCACCACTAACCAGCACCCTGTCTGTCTCCCCACCACCACTACCACCACCACTACCACCACCACCACTAACCAGCACCACTAACCAGCACCACTAACCACCACCACCAACCAGCACCCTGTCTGTCTCCCCACCACCGCTATCACCACCACTAACCACCACCACTAACCACCACCACTAACCACCACCACTAACCACCACCACTAACCAGCACCCTGTCTGTCTCCCCACCACCACTAACCAGCACCACTAACCACCACCGCTATCACCACCACCAGCACCACTAACCACCACCACTAACCAGCACCACTAACCAGGACCACTAACTAGCACCCTGTCTGTCTCCCCACCACCCGCGGTATAAAATCCTCCCGTGGCGGCCACAATCGAACGCAGCGCTTCGCGAGCCACGTTTACCCATCCGTGCGGCCCGCACCGCACCACGTGGTGATGGGGTGGGGGAGGAACAAACACCGACACCCCCCACCCCCACACCCCCACACCCCCACCTCCGGGGCCCTCCGTCACCAAGTGGGGGTCTCCCCGTCCCCCGCCTCGCCCCGTCGGCCACTCGCCACGCTCAAGATTTACGCAGTGGGATTGACCCCCACCCCACCCCCACCCACACCCCCACACCTCCATTGGCTGTGATGTTAAATACGCCCCCCCCCCCATCGCTTACCGTGCCCACGCTGATCTGTTCACTCAAAACACATTTGGTGGGGGGGGGGGGGGGACCTGGGGAGGGAGCCACGCGTGTGTGTTGTGGTGAGTCAGGATGGCTAGGGGGGCTGGGGGTAGGGAGGGGTTGGAGACCGTGGGGGGGGGGGGGTGATGTCTGGAAGCGGAGGGCGCTTTTCAGGTGTTTTTGTTCGAAAGGTGAACATGGCCACGTGATCGCGTGCCTGCGTACGTGTGATCATGTGCACGTGTTTGTGTGCGTGCGTGTGATCATGTGCACGTGTGTGTGTATGCGTGTCATCATGTACACGTGTGTGTGTGCGTATTTGAAAGGCGGCCTGGCGAGGTGCTGGCCACCCACCCCCTCGTGTGCCGTGCCGGCCTTCATCGGTGTTGCTGCTCGCTACTCGCTCACGGCACTTGCCCCGACAGCTTGTTCAGGCGACACGCCGCGGGGAGGGACCTTTGTCGTTGAGACGTCGCTTTTGTCCCCCCGGCCCCCATACCTTTTCGAGCACGCTGCGTGCGTGCTCGCAGCGTCGCTTGTGCGAGCCGTGCGTAAGGCGCGTGCCCGTGTGTGTGTGTCTGTGCGCGCCCGTGTGTGTGTGTGTCTGTGTGTGACCGTGTGTGTGTGTCTGTGCGTGCCCGTGTGTGTGTGTCTGTGCGCGCCCGTGTGTGTGTGTGTCTGTGTGTGACCGTGTGTGTGTGTCTGTGCGTGCCCGTGTGTGTGTGTCTGTGCGCGCCCGTGTGTGTGTGTGTCTGTGTGTGACCGTGTGTGTGTCTGTGCGTGCCCGTGTGTGTGTGTCTGTGCGCGCCCGTGTGTGTGTGTGTCTGTGTGTGACCGTGTGTGTGTGTCTGTGCGTGCCCGTGTGTGTGTGTGTCTGTGCGTGCCCGTGTGTGTGTGTCTGTGCGTGCCCGTGTGTGTGTGTCTGTGCGTGCCCGTGTGTGTGTGTATGTGCGTGCCCGTGTGTGTGTCTGTGCGTGCCCGTGTGTGTGTGTCTGTGCGTGCCCGTGTGTGTGTCTGTGCGTGCCCGTGTGTGTGTGTCTGTGCATGCCCGTGTGTGTGTGTCTGTGCGTGCCCGTGTGTGTGTGTCTGTGCGTGCCCGTGTGTGTGTGTCTGTGCGTGACCGTGTGTGTGTGTCTGTGCGTGCCCGTGTGTGTGTGTCTGTGCGTGCCCGTGTGTGTGTGTCTGTGCGTGCCCGTGTGTGTGTGTCTGTGCGCGTGTATGTGCGAGCCGTGGGTGAAGCGCGTGCCCGTGTGTGTGTTTCTGCGTGCCCGTGTGTGTGCCTGTGAGTGCCCGTGTGTGTGTGCGCGCCCGTGTGTGTGTCTGTACGCGCCCGTGTGTGTGTCTGTACGCGCCCGTGTGTGTGTGTGTGTGTCTGTGCGCGCCCGTGTGTGTCTGTGCGCGCCCGTGTGTGTGTGTGCGCGCCCGTGTGTGTGTCTGTGCGCGCCCGTGTGTGTTTGTGCGCGCCCGTGTGTGTGTGTGTGTCTGTGCGCGCCCGTGTGTGTCTGTGCGCGCCCGTGTGTGTTTGTGCGCGCCCGTGTGTGTGTGTGTGTCTGTGCGCGCCCGTGTGTGTCTGTGCGCGCCCGTGTGTGTTTGTGCGCGCCCGTGTGTGTGTGTGCGTGCCCGTGTGTGTGTCTGTGCGTGCCCGTGTGTGTGTGCGTGCCCGTGTGTGTGTCTGTGCGTGCCCTGTGTGTGTGTGTCTGTGCGCGCCCGTGTGTGTTTGTGCGCGTGCCCGCGTGTGTGTGTCTGTGCGTGCCCGTGTGTGTGTTTGTGTGCTCACACTCCCGCGGGGTGGAGGTGTGAGTGTCGCAGGCGCACACACACAGACACACGCACACAGAGACACGCGCACAGACACACGCGCACTTGCACATCTGCTCACGTGTGCGTCTGTCTGTCCGCACTGCCTGTCCGTCTATTTGTCCGTTAAAATCACCGATTGTTCCGAGGGGTGGTGTGAAGTCACGTACACACACACACGTACACACACGTACACCTCTGTGGCCACGCGCGCGTCTGTGTATCGGTTCGCCCCTCGCGCCACCGCCAGCCGCCGGCCTCACTCGGCCAGCGGCAGCAGCCGCGATCAGAAGCTCACTCGGAGGCACACAACTTGGCGGTGGTGGGACTTGACGGTGAGACTTGGCCTGTGGGAGTCGCCTTGACTCTGCGAGGTGACACGCGCGGCGTTGGAGGCGGCGTCTCGAGGGAGCGCTCCGCGAGGCGGCGTTTGAGGCGCCTGCGGAGTTGAGAGTCGCGGGGCGCCATGGGGACTCGGCACGCGCTGTGGGCCGCCGTCTGCCTCGTGAGTACCGGGGACTCGCGAGCGGCCACGGCATCGACAGCCCTCTCGAGTTGGGGGGATGGAGGAGTTGGGGGGGGGGAGTTAAATTCGTGGTTCGCGCTGGCGTGCGCTGTGGACATCGTTTGAAGTTTGCAAATCGCCGTCGACTAAATACAATAGGCGACGTTTCGGGCAATGGCCCTTCTTCATTGCAACGTCATCAAATACGTCCTTAGAAGGTGTTCAACTTCAATGACTTGCTTATACATTCGGTACATTTTGTAATTCTTGGTAGGGGGTGGGGGGGATGAATAAATAGTGCGGTGCTGACCATCCTGATAAATGAATAGAGAGTGCGGTGCTGACCAATAAATGAATAGAGAGTGCGGTGCTGACCATCCTGATAAATGAATAGAGAGTGCGGTGCTGACCATCCTGATAAATGAATAGAGAGTGCGGTGCTGACCAATAAATGAATAGAGAGTGCGGTGCTGACCATCCCGATAAATGAATAGATAGTGCGGTGCTGACCATCCCGATAAATGAATAAATAGTGCGGTGCTGACCATCGGAAAAAGGAACGTTGCGTCGACAATATGGGACCCGACTCTTAGACTGCGGCGGTTCTTAAACCTTCCACTGCAGCCTTGCACCCCCCTTTGGTTCTCAATAGTAAAAAAAAATGTACAATGTTAACACAGACACAGGATTTGATGAAACAAAGTTGTAACTTAACGTGTACGTGCTTAATGTGTGTTTTCGATTATTTACCTTCGAAAAAAGTCTGTCCGTGTCTCGCCACCCCCGCCGCAGAAAGGGCATCCCGCACCCCCAGGAGGTGTCGTGTCAAGGCCGTAGCCATGGAGTCAACATTGGGGGGGACCAAATCTTCAGGGGTGTCTGGGGGTCCCAACCCAGAAAAATATCTAAATTAGAAAATTAATTTCCTGCCTAAAATATAAAAAATGCACTAACACATGGGATGGACTTTTTATTTATTTTTTACAATAATGTCTAATCGTGTATTGTATTATGTTGCTCTGTTTTTACTTTTTTACCATTTTTAGTTTAATTGTATGTAATTGCAGAGATTAGTCATATAAACAGAAATCTATGCATTGTTATATGAAGACAAGTCCAGATATTGTGGCCAAGCTTTAGCAAATTGTTGTTTTTATTTACATAGCATAGCAATTAATTTTTTATAGCAGTATATTGGGGGGGACATTTTGAGCATATTTGAATATTGGGGGGGATGTGTTCCCCCCCAATATATAGTATAATATTTTATACAATATATTATAATATAATATTATACAATGCATTATTAAATATAATATATTATATAATATTACACAATATATTATAATATATCATATATTATAATATATTATAATTACAGCCTTGTCTCGTGCACCCCAGGTGAAGAACCAGACTGTCTTGGAGAGAGACAGGGAGAGAGGGGGGGGGGCTTCTGCAACGTGTGACTCTTCGTCAGCATGTTGGTGTGTGGAGTGCGCGCGCGCCCCCCCCTCCGCCCCCCACAATCAATGAGAGCCTCAGCGAGTCTCAATAATAATTTTCAGGAGGGGCCTGTCACTGTGCTTGGCATGGAATTGTAACCGACTGGTCGCAGTGCGCGTGAGCAGCCATCAGGACGCGTGGAACACTCACAGGCAGAGCTGATTGGTGTGTCTCACTGTGTGTGTGTCACTGTGTGTGTGTCACTGTAGTCGTGGTTTAGTGGTGAGAGTGGAGAGTTTCCCATACCTTGGCAGTGTGCTCATGACCGGCTCCGGTTTAACAGCAGAGGTCTCACTCCGAATCAGTCGAGCGGCAATATATTTTTATCGGTTACGTAACGCTGTGTGGAAGCTACCTGGTCAGTCGCTCCGCACGAAGCTTCAGGTCTTCTCTGCCACGGTCATTCCCTCCCTTCTCTACGCTTGCGAAACGTGGACTCCCCGAATGGAACATCTTCGCCGGTTAGAAACATTTAGGCCGGCCTGCCTACGATCCATCCTGGGTTTAACCAGGCTGGATTGTGTGAGGAGCTCAGAAATCCTTGAAAGATGTGGACAAAGTCCCATCGGTGAGCTCTTCCGGCAGGCAAGGCTGCGTTGGCTGGGTCATGTAGCCCGCATACCCAGTCACCGCATGCCTAAACAGCTTTTGTCGGCCGGATCGAGGGGGCTAAACGAGCGCGGCACGGACTAGAGAAGAGATGGAGTGATGTGGTACAGGAGGACGTGGAGCTGAGTTGGCTTGCCGATGACTGGTACCAGCGGTGTCAAGATCGGCCTCTGTGGAGGAGGCTCGTGAAGGACGCTACTGGGCAGTTGGAGGCAGTCGCCCTCCAACAACAACAATGGAGGGTGGAGGAGCGACGCTCGCAACGAGCGGAACGCCGGGTGGCTAAAGCACAGCAAGCTGGCACAGTAGGGGGCACAGGTGGTGCATCAGCCAGTCATCTCAGTCATCTCAGTCAGTCGATCCGTGGCACCTGGGTCTGCCCCGTGACCTCCTGCCAGCGGGCGTTCGGCACTTCACGTGGCCTCAAGGTGCACATGGCCTGGCACAAGCGTCGTGGTGACGTCACCGCCACTTAGTGGCGAATGGCGGTTGTTGTTGTTGTTGTGTGTCACTGGGGAGCGGAAGTGTAGTGGTTAGCGCACTACGAACCTGGCGACCCGGGTTCGATTCCCGCTCACGACCAACATCCGTGACGATTATTTGAACCGGTCCTAGGCCTCCACTAGGTCGACTCAGCCTCAAATGAGTACTCGGTGCGGTGTGTAAACATCGCCACTAGGGAGACAAAGGCGGTCGGGCGTGGTGCTGACCACCCACCCCCTCGTGTACCGTTCCAGTCTTCATAGGTGCTCGCTAACAACACTTGCCCCTACAGTCTGTTAAGGCTACACGGGGGATCTTTGTCTTTGTGTGGGGAGTGGTGGCTTCCCGCTCACGCCCACCAACCCCAGCGACGATAATCTTGAACCGGTCCTGGACCTCCCCTAGGTCGACTTAGTCTCAAATGAACACCTGGCGGGCAGACAAAGGCGGGCGCTCCGGGCGTGGCGTCGTTCCACCCCACACCCCTCGTGTTGCCGTGTCGGCCTTCACGGGCGTGCTGCTCGCACCCAAGGGCACTTGCCCCGATGGGCCGTGAGAGGCTACCGGGGCAGCCTTTGTCTCGTGCGTCTCTGAGCTTCGCGCACATCAGCCACCCGCCACAGGCGCGCACGGCCACGCTGAGATCGTTCACAATCATCCTGCACAGAAGCGGGGTGCCCTGAGCCTAGAGAAGGGGGTCCTCGGGGGCTTGCCCCCCACCCCCTGCGCAGCTCCAGGGCTGGGACCGCGCCTGGCAGACGATTGATCGGAGGATGACGACTCGTGGAATACTTCTCGACGGGCGTGAATGTGGCAACAGGGTGTTGTACAAACACCGAGCTACCCACCACCACCCTACCACCTCGTCGCTCCATCGCCCCCCCCCATCTCCCAGCAGATTCACTGCCCTGTGTGGTTTTTTATGATCGCCTGCTGCTCACGTGAGCATTGGAGGCATCGCCGCTCCGTCGTCCGTTTAACAGCTGCGCAGAACCACAGTGGGTGGGCAATTCCACGTTCCTATGGCGGGCGCGGGGCGCGTTATGTCTCTCCGTAGGACGACTGCTGTTGAATTCCCCTAACAAAGTGGTCCGCGTTTTATCGGCCGCCGGTGGGATGATGGGCTTGAGTCAATCGCCCTACAAGCCAGGATGTGAACTCGCGTCCTATCGACTGCTCTACCGCTGATCCACTTGGTCTGAAATGATGTTGATGATGATGATGACACCGTCATATTGATTGGGTAAATGTTCATTCCCAGAGAGAGAGAGAGATTAGATCGGTGGTTTGTAACCTTTCCTGCAACCTTGCAGCCCTCTGGTTCTCAATCGTAAAAAAATAGAATGTTAATAAATACAAAGGGTTTGTGTCTTCGATGATTTACCTTCCAAATAAATCTGGCCGGGTGTCGCATCCCTCCTCCTCCAGGGCGTGGCGTGCACGCCAGGTTAAGAAGAAGAGTCATTGTCTTAGAGAGAGACAGAGTGAGGGTCCTGTATCACGTGACGATCCCCCCCCCCTCCATCCCAGGTGAAGAGTCACTGTCTTAGAGAGAGACACAGAGTGAGGGTCCTGCACCACGTGACGCTCAGCGAGTCTCAAGACGCACTCCGAGGAGGGTCCTGCCACTGTGTCTGGGAGGCGAATTGTAGCTGTGCTGCTGGTCGGAGTGCGTGTGATAAACACAGAGTGACACAGTAACACACACAGTAACACACACAGTAACACACACACAGTGATACACACAGTGACACACACAGTGACTAACACACAGTGACACACACACAGTGACACACACAGTGACTAACACACAGTGACACACACACAGTGACACACACACTGACACACACCAATCAGCCGTGCGGATGAGTGATGACTGCTCACGCGCACTCCGCCTCCCCTGCCCATCGCCCGAGCTCTGTGGTCCTACATTTAGACGCGTGGCCAATTCACAATGTAACACAATGCCTGTTCCTGGGTACTATATGTTATTTTTTAATTGCTTATGCCTCAAAAGTATAGAAAATGGCTATTATTATAACTATTCAACCCAAACTTAGCTGTTGTGACCAGGACTTTACGTGAAGTAATGACACAAATGCACACCACGTGTTCTCATTGACACGAGGTAAATTTCAAAATATCACTGTCCTCGTGTAGCAAAAGCCAAGTTTGTGGGGATAACAACAACAATAGCCATTGTCTGTACTTTTGAGGCATAAGCAATTGGGAAATAACACTTACTACCCATGAACAAAGCGTGTTTGTTACACAGTGATATCATCAATGTGTTGCTCTGTACGCTGCACGTACTTGGGATTTCTTTCGCACCGTACGTGCGCAACTTGTGCCAGTGGGAGCGGCGCTCGCCGGGGAGAAGGGGCGACAACGCCGACCTCGTGGTGTGCGCTCAGCGGTGGTGGCGGGGCTGCTGATGGGTGGAGAGAGAGAGAGAGATTACCTTAAATCCAGCAGTGGATTTATCACAGCTGGTGATGGTGACAGTGGTGATGATGATTGCGGTGGTGATGATGGTAGTGATGGTGATGATGGTAGTGATGATGATGATGGTAGTGATGGTGATGGTAGTGATGGTGATGATGATGATGGTAGTGATGGTGATGGTAGTGATGATGGTAGTGATGGTGATGATGATGGTAGTGACGATGGTAGTGATGGTGATGGTAGTGATGATGATGGTAGTGATGGTGATGGTAGTGATGGTGATGATGATGTGTGCCGGACCACAGGGCTCCCTGCAGCAGCTCGTGTTTGTCGTGGTGGTGATGATGGTAGTGATGATGGTAGTGATGGTGATGGCAGTGATGGTGATGGTAGTGATGGTAGTGATGGTGATGGTCGTGATGGTGATGGTAGTGATGGTGATGATGATGTGTGCCGGACCACAGGGCTCCCTGCAGCAGCTCGTGTTTGTCGTGGTGATGATGATAGTAGTGATGATGGTGGTGATGATGGTGGTGATGATGGTAGTGATGGTGATGGTAGTGATGGTGATGGTAGTGATGATGGTCGTGATGGTAGTGATGGTAGTGATGATGATGTGTGCCGGACCACAAGGCTCCCTGCAGCAGCTCGTGTTTGTCGTGGTGGTGATGATGATGGTAGTGATGATGGTAGTTATGATGATGGTAGTTATGGTAGTGATGGTGATGATGATGTGTGCCGGACCACAGGGCTCCCTGCAGCAGCTCGTGTTTGTCGAGGGGGCTGTGGGTGCGGCTGCCAGGCAGTGCCTACGCAGTGACGGATGCGGGGCAAGGGGTCGCGAGAGGGGACCGGCCACACCAACACAGGTTCGGCCACACCGACTACACACGGGGAACATACAACACACACACGGGGAACATACAGCACACACACACGGGGAACATACAACACACACACACGGGGAATATACAGCACACACGCACGGGGAACATACAGTACACACACACGGGGAACATACAACACACACACACGGGGAATATACAGCACACACACACGGGAATATACAGCACACACACACGGGGAACATACAACACACACACACGGGGAACATACAGCACACACACACAGGCAACATACAGCACACACACACGGGGAACATACAGCACACACACAAACACGGGGAACATACAGCACACACACACGGGGAACATACAGCACACACACACGGGGAACATACAGCACACACACACACAAGGAACACACAAAACTCCCCCCCCCCGGCCACCCCGTGGTGCCCTGGGGAACGAGGTGCAGGTGCGGCACGAGCGAGAGAGTTTGAGCTGTCACGGGGAACGCTCCCCGAGTGATCGATCTGGGTTCTGGCTCTGCAGCGCTGCCAGAGACCCCCATCAGCACTGTTCCCTCGTGCCCGGGTGGGGGGGGGGATGTTGGGGTGGGGGTAGGGCTCGCTCGGTCAGGCTGCAGGAGTCGTCCGGCAGAAGACGGAGCGGTTACGGCCACAGCCACGCAAGACGTCTCCCTCGCCACGTTTACGTCATTTCATTGAGTCTCTGTGTGAGTCTGTGGGTCTCCGTGTGAGTCTGTCAGTCTCTGTGTGTGAGTCTGTGGGTCTCTGTGTGAGTCTGTGGGTCTCTGTGTGAGTCTGTGGGTCTCTGTGTGAGACTGTGGGTCTCAGTGTGAGTCTGTGGGTCTCTGTGTGTGAGTCTGTGGGACTCTGTGTGAGTCTGTGGGTCTCTGTGTGTGAGTCTGTGGGTCTCTGTGTGAGTCTGTGGGTCTCTGTGTGTGAGTCTGTGGGACTCTGTGTGAGTCTGTGGGTCTCTGTGTGTGAGTCTGTGGGTCTCTGTGTGAGTCTGTGGGTCTCTGTGAGAGTCTGTGGGTCTCTGTGTGAGTCTGTGGGTCTCTGTGTGTGAGTCTGTGGGTCTCTGTGTGTGAGTCTGTGGGTCTCTGTGTGTGAGTCTGTGGGTCTCTGAGTGAGTCTGTGGGTCTCTGTGTGAGTCTGCGGGTCTCTGTGTGAGTCTGTGGGTCTCTGTGTGAGTCTGTGGGTCTCTGTGTGTGAGTCTGTGGGTCTCTGTGTGAGTCTTTGGGTCTCTGTGTGTGAGTCTGTGGGTCTCTGTGTGAGTCTGTGGGTCTCTGTGTGAAGCTGTGGGTCTCTGTGTGAGTCTGTGGGTCTCCGTGTGAGTCTGTGGGTATCTGTGTGAGTCTGTGGGTCTCTGTGTGTGAGTCTGTGGGTCTCTGTGTGAGTCTGTGGGTCTCTGTGTGAGTCTGTGGGTCTCTGTGTGAGTCTGTGAGTCTTTGTGTGTGAGATCGTGGGTCTCTGTGTGAGTCTGTGGGTCTCTGTGTGTGAGTCTGTGGATCTCTCTGTGAGTCTGTGGGTCTCTGTGTGTGAGTCTGTGGGTCTCTGTGTGAGTCTGTGGGTCTCTGTGTGAGTCTGTGGGTCTCTGTGTGAGTCTGTGGGTCTCTGTGTGTGTCTGTGGGTCTCTGTGTGTGAGTCTGTGGGTCTCTGTGTGTGAGTCTGTGGGTCTCTGTGTGTGAGTCTGTGGGTCTCTGTGTGAGTCTGTGGGTCTCTGTGTGTGAGTCTGTGGGTCTCTGTGTGCGAGTCTGTGTGTCTCTGTGTGTGAGTCTGTGGGTCTCTGTGTGAGTCTGTGGGTCTCTGAGTGAATCTGTGGGTCTCTGTGTGAGTCTGTGGGTCTCTGTGTGAGTCTGTGGGTCTCTGTGTGAGATTGTGGGTCTCTGTGTGAGTCTGTGGGTCTCCGTGTGAGTCTGTGCGTCTCTGTGTGTGAGTCTGTGGGTCTCTGTGTGAGTCTGTGGGTCTCTGTGTGAGTCTGTGGGTCTCTGTGTGAGTCGGTGGGTCTCTGTGTGAGTCTGTGGGTCTCTGTGTGTGAGTCTGTGGATCTCTGTGTGAGTCTGTGGGTCTCTGTGTGCGAGTCTGTGGGCCTCTCTGTGTGAGTCTGTGGGTCTCTGTGTGAGTCTGCGGGTCTCTGTGTGAGTCTGTGGGTCTCTGTGTGAGTCTGTGGGTTTCTGTGTGTGAGTCTGTGGGTCTCTGTGTGTGAGTCTGTGGGTCTCTGTGTGTGAGTCTGTGGGTCTCTGTGTGAGTCTGTGGGTCTCTGTGTGTGAGTCTGTGGGTCTCTGTGTGAGTCTGTGGGTCTCTGTGTGAGACTGTGGGTCTCCGTGTGAGTCTGTGAGTCTCCGCGTGAGTCTGTGGGTATCTGTGTGAGTCTGTGGCTCTCTGTGTGTGAGTCTGTGAGTCTCTGTGTGAGTCTGTGGGTCTCTGTGTGAGTCTGTGGGTCTTTGTGTGTGAGACTGTGGGTCTCTGTGTGAGTCTGTGGGTCTCTGTTTGTGAGTCTGTGGATCTCTGTGTGAGTCTGTGGGTCTCTGTGTGTGAGTCTGTGGGTCTCTGTGTGAGTCTGTGGGTCTCTGTGTGAGTCTGTGGGTCTCTGTGTGAGTCTGTGGGTCTCTGTGTGAGTCTGTGGGTCTCTGTATGAGTCTGTGGGTCTCTGTGTTTGAGTCTGTGGGTCTCTGTGTGTGAGTCTGTGGGTCTCTGTGAAACTCGAGGAGTAATTTGTAATCTTTGTTTATTGATTCCCGTTGTTATTGTCGCCACATCGCAATGCCGATGGGAGTCAGCCCCAGTGGAGGGCTGCCCAGGGGGGATTTGTCACTGAGGCGCAGGAAATTCTCTGAGCGTGAGCCAGGGACGAACGCACGGACGATGAAGGAGGGAAGTTTGATTCTTGGGGTAGCCCCCTCCCCCACCTCGGTAATGATCAGCCCCCGCCCCCCCCCCCCAACACTATTTGTCGTGAAAGCCCTCCACCACCTTGACCAACGTCGCCAAACGAATGTCATGGCCAAACGAATGTCATGGCCACGCGTAGAAGCGACGGCGCCGATCGTCACTCGTGACGCCGCTCCCGGTGGATCTGATGACGACGCTGCTGCCCATTGCGATGATGACGCTGCTGCCCATTGCGATGACGACGCTGCTGCCCATTGCGCTGATGACGCTGCTGCCCATTGTGATGATGACGCTGCTGCCCATTGTGATGATGACGCTGCTGCCCATTGTGATGATGACGCTGCTGCCCATTATGATGACGACGCTGCTGCCCATTGCGATGATGACGCTGCTGCCCATTGCGATGATGACGCTGCTGCCCATTGTGATGATGACGCTGCTGCCCATTGCGATGATGACGCTGCTGTCCATTGTGATGATGACGCTGCTGCCCATTGTGATGACGACGCTGCTGTCCATTGTGATGATGACGCTGCTGCCCATTGTGATGACGACGCTGCTGCCCATTGTGATGACGACGCTGCTGCCCATTGTGATGATGACGCTGCTGCCCATTGTGATGACGACGCTGCTGCCCATTGTGATGACGACGCTGCTGCCCATTGTGATGATGACGCTGCTGCCCATTGCGATGACGACGCTGCTGCCCATTGTGATGATGACGCTGCTGCCCATTGCGATGATGACGCTGCTGTCCATTGCGATGATGACGCTGCTGCCCATTGTGATGATGACGCTGCTGCCCATTGCGATGACGACGCTGCTGCCCCTTGCGATGATGACGCTGCTGCCCATTGCGATGATGACGCTGCTGCCCATTGTGATGATGACGCTGCTGCCCATTGTGATGATGACGCTGCTGCCCATTGCGATGATGACGCTGCTGTCCATTGCGATGATGACGTTGCTGCCCATTGCGATGATGACGCTGCTGCCCATTGTGATGATGACGCTGCTGCCCAATGCGATGATGACGCTGCTGCCCATTGCGATGACGACCCTGCCACCACTACTGGGGACGATGCCACTGATCCTGCTCATTCCGCTGATGATTCTGACGATGCCGATGTCCACATTGGCAATGGCAGCAGACCCCCCCCCCCCACTCCCTTCCCCCCCACTGCCCCCCCCCCGCCTCCCCACTCCCCGTGTGGTGGCACAAAGAGGCCCTTAACGTTCCACAGTGGAGAATTCTCAGGGAGCTGCAGGAAAAGTTCTGAACGGTTGCCAAACCCCCCCCCCCCCCCACCGAGAAGGGGAGAGACGCGGACTTTGCGGCGCGTGCTGGGCTGTGGGAACGCACAGCTGCGGTGCAGTCACGAGGGTACGCGCGTGCGTGTCTGTCTGTCTGTGATCAGTCGGTCCGGCAAAAAAAACAACCCCCGTGCCTCCTCGGTGGTGCTGGAAACGGTAACGCCGTGGTGGATGTGAGTGAGCAGTGCCATGGATGGGAAGGCCGATTCCAATCGGCTGTTCCCCCGCCCCGCACCTCCTCTCCCCTGCCTCATGGCGCTCGTAGCCACCGCAGCGGCGCACGTGGGCTCTGGACGGAGTGCGAGGGGCCGGTCACCCCCTCCACCTTCAATTTAATTTCCACAAAACTGTCATACTAAGCTTTTGCGGGAGACACCATGGGGTCAGGACAGGCGCCTATGACGTCTCCTGGCCAAACCCTATTTGGCGGAGCCAGGAGATTGAACCCGCACCCTCGGGGTTCCTCCAGAAAGGGCGAAAAGCCACTGCGAGTGGCCACGTGGAATGTTCGAACGCTCACTGCGGAGGAGAGGCTGCCACTCCTCTGCCGGGAGCTGGATCGGTACCGCCTGGATCTGCGATATTCAGGAAGTGCAGTGGACCGGCTCTAGCTCCAGTGACCATGAGGGGTGGACAGTCCTCGACTCGGGGCAGGAGACTGCCAAACAACAAGGAGTGGCTCTTCTTGGAAGTGGCCTGGGAGCGTGGCGGTGAGGTGTGGTAAGCTGTAAGCCCCGGGCTACTGTGGGCTCACCTCCCCATCAACAGAAGGCGTGGAATGGTGGTGGTGCTTACGCCCCCACCAAAGATGAACATGAGTGGAGGAGGGATGCAGGCAAGGCCGATGAGTCAGATGCCCTCTATGACCTCCTGTCACAGGTGCTGGCTAAAGTGGCCCCTCGGGATAGAGTCATCTTGTTGGGTGACTTCAATGCCCAAGTTGGTCATGATACTGGCACCTGGCCTGGAGTGATTGGAAGGCTTGGGCCATATCAGCTCAATAACAACGGTAGGACCCCACTAGACTTCTTTGCGGCCCATGGGCTTGTAACTACTAACACGCTGTTCCCGCATTGGCGCATCCACACAACATCATGGATGCACGCCGTGTCCAAGCAAGAACATCTGCTGGACTTTATAGTGCCGAAACAGTGGCTGTGGGCCCATGTCCTTGACACTAGAACCTACCGTGGGGCTGATCTGCCCACTTACCATCAGCTTGTCATCTGTAAGATGCTTCAGCCATTCTTCCACTCTGGTGGTGGGTATCCATCAGAACCCCATTCAAACCCACAGTGGCCTTGTCTCAGCTATCTGATGAAGGTTGCAAATGAGAATTGTGTCATCGTTTGCAGCTGGGGTTGAGCTTTGTGTAGTGGTTAGCAGGCCACGCTATGAACCCAGCGACGCGAGTTCGATTCCTGCTCAGGGTCAGCGACGATTCTATGAACCGGTTATGGGCCTCCCCTAAGTCGACTCAGCCTCAACATCGCCACTGGGGAGACAAAGGCGGTCGGGCGTGGTGCTGGCCACCCACCCCCTCGTATGCCGTGCCGGCCTTCACAGGTGCTACTCGCTAACAGCACTTGCCCCAACAATCTTTGAAGTCTATACGGGGGATCTCTGTCTTTTGTGTAGTCGTGTGTGTGTGTTTGCGGGTGTGTATAGGTGCTACTCGCCAACAGCACTTACCCCAACAGTCTGTGAAGGCTATACGGGGGATCTTTATCTTTGTGTATTCACTGCGGGGAGTGGTGGTACTGCGGTTCTCACACCGCGCTACCAGCCCAGCCCCCCTCTCCCCCTGGGTTACATCTCGGCCAAGGCTATGACATCATTGGCGAGTGATATTTGAAACAATTCCAGGCCTCCGCAAAGTTGACTCAGCCTAAGACGGTGCATGTGTGTGTGACTGCCAGTATTGGGGATCTAACTGTGACCCGCCGTGGTGCTGACCACAATATCCCATCGCGTGCCGTGCCGGCCTTCATAGGTGGTCGCTAACAGCACTTTCCCCAAACATTATGTACGCTTATACGGGGCATCTTTACCCTGTGTATCTGTGAGCATTCGTGTGTGTGCCTGTGTGATTCAGTACGCAGAACAGGGGTAGAACCTACAAACTCTACACACTCACAAAGGTCCCCGTATCGCCTTAACCAAATTGTTGGGGCAAGTGCTTTTAGTGAGTAGCAGCAGCGCCTATGAAGGCCCGAACGGCACACGAGGGGTCTGGGGTGACACTCTTAGGGTGCCACGGTGGCTAGGAGATGTTAACTGCCTCGCCTGGTACACAGGAGGTCATTGGTTCGATCCTGGCCCTGATGCCCGTTGTATATTTGGAGTTTGCGTGTCTCTCTCTCCCCGTGGTCGCGTGGATTTTTGTCTTGGTCCTCCAGGGGTTTCCCTCCGAATTCATAATCAACATCACCACGCGTTTAGAGTACGTGTCTCCTATAAATTGCCAAGTGGTCAGCCACTACGTTGAGCTGTTATCATTTGCGTTGGCCAGGTCGCTTCTAAGCAAGAGCTACGTAGCTCAGTGGGGCCTTACACCTGGTACAATAAAATACAAAATAATAGTTTAGTTTATCCCGTACAGAAGGAACAGATGGAGTCCACAGTTGCTCTACTACCTTTTCAAGGCGAGCCAGGGTAATGGCACCTCAACAAACGACGAGTGGATTGGCAATGGCTGGCGATGATGATGATGATGTGTTGTCTCAACGCAGACCTTCAATGGGCGATTTCAGGCCGGAAACGGAACTTTGCTCAACGAGTTGGACTCGGGCCCAGGCAGGCCTCCCGTCGTCAAGGAAACGGTTGCCGGGGCGAGACCTCCCGGTGCAGGGAGTGCTGGACCGCTCCTCCACAAGGGAGCGGTTGGCACGGCAACTGCCTCCTCCTCCCAGGGCCCGCACGGAGCGGGGGGCGGCAAGAGGGGGGGCGGCCGGGTGGATGCCGGGTCGACGGTGAGGACGGACAAGGTGAGACGACCATCATCCGTCGCGGAATGATGATGACGACGACACTGATGGTGGTGATGATGCTTACAATAATGCTGATAGTGCAAACGATGATGCTTATGATAAGGATGATGATGCTAATTATGATAATAGTGATGCTAATAATGATGTTTTTATGCAAATGATACTGATGGTGATACTGAAGATGATACTGATGCTTATGAAATTATGCTAATTATGCTTCTGATGATGCAAATGATACTGATGGTTATGATAATGATGATCACGATGATGCTGATGCAATTGATGGTGATGCTAATAACGATGTTGATAATGCTAATGATGATGTTGTTACTGATGATGATGCTAATTATGATACTGATTATTATGCTAATGATGATAATACTGATGCTCATGATGATAATGCTAATGATGATGCTGATGGAGATGCTCATGACTATGCTAATGACGATGCTGATGATGATGCTGCCTTGGGTCCACGTATGTGCTGTTCACGTCCGTGAAAAGTGAAATGAGGCCGAGAATAAGAAATCGTGATTCGGCTGGCACGCGATTAAACGTCGCGTTCGGTGGCAGGGCGAGTGGGGAAGTGCTGCCCCCTACCGTGTGTGGACCAGAGTGCCACTTGAAGAAGAAGTGTCTCAGAGGTAGCTCTATAATATCCGCTTCCGTGGGCCGTTCTCTGTGTGTATCAGAGTGTCACTTGAAGAAGTATGCAGCTCAGAGGTAGCTCTATGATATCCGCTTCCGTGGGCCGTTATCTGTGTGTATCAGAGTGTCACTTGAAGAAGTATGCAGCTCAGAGGTAGCTCTATGATATCCACTTCCGCGAGCAGTTCTGTGTCGGGCGTCGAACCCAGGCCCCTTTTCTCGCCGTGAGGCAGGGCGCTACCACCTCACCACCACCTCGTCGCCCACTCACGTTGCCATCTGCCTCCTGTTCCCTGCGACAGCAGCGGCAGCCACCACCTTCCCTCCCATCGCGCCCGCTCAAGCCAGGACGCAAAGACCTCGCACGTCCAGCCGGGAAGCCATCATCACCATCCTTACCATCGTCACCACCGTCACAATCGTCGACATCGTCACCATCCTCACCATCCTCACCATCGTCACCATCGTCACCCTCCTCACCACCGTCACCAACGCCACCATCGTCACCAACGCCACCATCGTCACCAACGTCACCATCGTCACCATCCTCACCATCGTCACCATCGTCACCATCGTCACCATCGTCACCAACGTCACCATCGTCACCATCGTCACCATCGTCTACATCTACATCCTCCTCGTCGTCGTCGCCCTCATCTCCAGCGGTGCCAGGCCCCACGGCTTTTGGGCCACCGGCGCGAGCCGGCGGGACGCACGGCGCGGCCCCCCACGGCGCGGCCCCCCACGGCACGGCCCCCCACGGCGCGGCCCCCCACGGCACGGCCCCCCACGGCAAGGACCCCCACGGCACGGGACGAGCGAACGCCACGGCTGCCCCGACGGGAGCGACACCGTCGCCAAGCGGTAGGCGGGGTTGTCACCTGTCCTGGATCAACCTGGGGCTCATCCTCCTCCTCCTGCTGCTGTGAGGAGGAGGAGGATGAGGCAACCGCATTCATACAGCTCTCTCCTCCTCCTCTTATTCCCCTTCTTCTTCTTCCTCTTCTTCAGCTTGCTCCTCTCCTCCTTCTTCTTCCCCTCCCGCCTGCTGAAACGCCCCCGGGTGCTCTGTACCACAGAGGTGGCAGCCCGACCGACCGGCCCGACCGCGATGACCGGGGCGGCCGTCACCACCGAGTCGAGCGAGCGGCTGACGGCCGGCAGTGGAGGCGGTGGTGGCCGTGGCGTTGGTGGCGGTGGCGTTGGTGGTGGCGGTGGCGGTGGCGTTGGTGGCGGCGGTGGCGTTGGTGGTGGCGGTGGCGTTGGTGGCGGCGGTGGCGCAGTTGCGGTGGCGGTGACACCGGTGCAACGCCGCGCCGGGCCTCAGGGAGGGACCGATCCGACGGTGGCCACCAGGGTGGACACAGGTGGGGGCTTGTGTGAGTGTTTGTGAGAGTGTGTGAGTGTTTGAGTGTTTGTGAGAGTGTTTGATTGTGAGTGTTTGATTGTGAGTGTTTGTGAGAGTGAGTGTGTGAGTGTTTGAGTGTTTGTGAGAGTGCCTGTGAGAGTGTTTGATTGTGAGAGTGTTTGTGAGAGTGTGTGAGTGTTTGATTGTGAGTGAGAGTGTTTGTGAGAGTGAGTGTGTGAGTGTTTGATTGTGAGTGAGAGTGTTTGTGAGAGTGTGTGAGTGTTTGATTGTGAGTGAGAGTGTTTGTGAGAGTGAGTGTGTGAGTTTTGATTGTGAGTCAGAGTGTTTGTGAGAGTGAGTGTTTGATTGTGAGTGAGTGTGAGAGTGTTTGTTTGTGAGTGAGAGTGTTTGTGAGAGTGCGTGTGTGAGTGTTTGATTGTGAGTGAAAGTGTTTGTGAGAGTGAGTGTTTGATTGTGAGTGAGAGTGTTTGTGAGAGTGAGTGTTTGATTGTGAGTGAGAGTGAGTGTGTGAGTGTTTGATTGTGAGTGAGAGTGTTTGTGAGAGTGAGTGTGTGAGTGTTTGATTGTGAGTGAGAGTGTTTGTGAGAGTGAGTGTTTGATTGTGAGTGAGAGTGAGTGTGAGAGTGTTTGTTTGTGAGTGAGAGTGTTTGTGAGAGTGAGTGTGTGAGTGTTTGATTGTGAGTGAGAGTGTTTGTGAGAGTGAGTGTTTGATTGTGAGTGAGAGTGTTTGTGAGAGTGAGTGTTTGATTGTGAGTGAGAGTGAGTGTGTGAGTGTTTGATTGTGAGTGAGAGTGTTTGTGGGAGTGAGTGTTTGATTGTGAGTGAGAGTGTTTGTAAGAGTGAGTGTGAGTGTTTGATTGTGAGTGAGAGTGTTTGTGTGAGTGAATGTGTGAGTGTTTGTGAGAGTAAATGTGTAAGTGTGCTAGTGAAAGTGAGTGTGTGGGTGTGTGAGTCAGAGTGTTTGTGAGTGTTTGTGAATGTGTGGGTGTGCGAGTGAGTGTGAGTGTAGTGGTAAGCACGCTTCACTACGAACCTGGCGATCCGGGTTCGATTCCCGCTCACGGCAAACACCAGTGACGATTATCTGAACCAGTCCTGGGCCTCTCCTAGGTCGACTCAGCCTCAAATGAGTACCTGGTTCGGTGTGTAAACATCGCCACTGGGGAGACAAAGGCGGTCGGGCGTGGTGCTGGCCACTTACCCCCTCGTGTCCGGCCTTCATCGCTAAGAGCACTTGCCCCAACAGTCTGTGAAGGCTATACGGGGGGTCTTTGTCTTTGTAGGGGGCCAGGTCACGAAGGAGGAGGCGGAGGAGAGGAACCCCCACCTGCACTTTGTCCGAATCGAGTGGGGCAAGGAGATCTTCCTCATCCCTGGACTCCCCGGTCCCCGCGGCGACCCAGTACTGATCCCTTATCCCCTCGCACCCCTCCCCCATCCCCCCCCCCCACCCTCCCTCATCCCCTCGCACCCCTTTGAACATCCCGGCTGGTCCCCGCTGATCTTCTCTCATCAAGGCCATAGCCATGGAGTCAACATTGGGGGGGACCAAATCTTACAGGGTGTCTGGGGGCTCCCCCCCCAGGAAAAAATCTAAATTTGAAAACTAATTTCCTGCCATTTCCTGCCTAAAACATGGAAAAATTCACTAACACATAGGATGGACTTTTTATTTATTTTTTACAATAATATCTAATAGTGGATTGCTCTGTTTTTTACCTTTTTCTTGATTCATTGTATGTAATGACAGAGATTAGGGATTAATAAAGTACAACCATAACCACAATCACATAAACAGAAATCTATTTTATAGCAATATATTGGGGGGGATATTTTGAGCATATTTGAATATTGGGGGGAGATGTGTCCCCCCACCAATATATATTATAATTACGGCCTTGTCTCTCATACACTCACACAGAGACCCATAGACTCACACACAGAGACCCATAGAATTACACAATGTGCCACACGTTCACCTCTCATCTCAACCGTTCCATTGCCCTGCTGCAGCTTTGCCAAGGTGTTCGTAATATCGGTCCACAAATAGCAACTGATGTAATCCTGTTTCTGTGTTCCGTCGCCCCCTCCGCCACTCCCACCCCCACCTCCACCACCAGGGCTTTCAGGGACCCCGAGGATTTCCTGGAATAAAAGGTGAAAAGGTGAGTGAGAGGACTTCATCATCGTCGTCATGGTTGTCACTGTCATCGTCATCGCTGTCCCCATCATCACTATCGTGATTGTCGACTCAAGTCTTAAACGAGCATCCTGGGGCAGTGTAGGGAGACAAAGGTGGCCGGGCGTGTTGCTGACCACCCACCCACTCGTGTGCCGTGCCGGCGTTCATTGGTGCTTGCGCTAACAGCACTTGCCCCAACAATCTTTTAAGTGTGTCCAACACTGTTCAGGCTAGATGGGGGGAGGGAGTTACTTGTCTGTGTGCGTGCGTGTCGCCTCAAATAAGTACCTGGTGCGGTGTGTAGTAAACATTTTGCCACTGGGGAGACAAAAGGCGGCCGGGCGTGTTGTTGGCCACCCACTCCACTCCTGTACCTTCAAAGGCGCTGCTGCTCACTAACAGCACTTGCCCCAACAGTCTGTTACAGGGGGGGATCTTGTCTTTGTGTGTCTTAGGGGGATACTGGGTCTCTAGGCCGGGCTGGTGTTGGGGGGAATCCTGGCCCTCCTGGGCCCCCCGGCCTTCCGTCCATCATCGTTGTCCACCGGGAGCCGGGTGACGACTGGAGTTCCATCAAGGTCAGAACGCCTTCACGTAGTCATCATCATCATCATGTTCATCATCATCGTCGTCGTTGTCACCACCATCATGTTTGGTGAAAGACTCAACACAGAAGATCCCCTGGCGTGGTTTGATTTTCCACGACGCTGATCATGGTCCACCCCATACGCCGCACCACCCACTGCACAAACCATGGCAGCAGTAGATGCGCAGATGGGAAATTAAAAACTCTCCGGTAGTGGTGTGGCGACTGTGGTCATCCAGAACAGAGGGCGCAGTACAGCGGGTAACGACGCAATGCCCCAATACACAAATACGAAGGAGACATCAAAGCGACGATGATGATCATGATACAACTACTCCGCTGGCTCCTGCTGGCTTGGCCACCTGAGTGTGAAAATGTAGTTATTGTTCTGCATCGACATCAGCCATACGGAAGAAGATTGGTGCCGTCATTGTCAAGAGTCATTATCGTCACCATCATCATTGTCGAAATTTTTTGTGATCACATCATCCTTGATATTATCAGCATCATCATCGTGCTCATTATGCCTATCGTCGTCCTCATCACCACCACAGTTCTGTTACTCTGTCGCTGGTCCAAGAGGGATTCTGGTCGTTGTCGTGAAGCGCCTACCTACTGGATCTCCTCTCTGTTTCAAAGAACAAATTTGACCTCAGGTCTTCGCTCTTTTGCCAGCTTCACATTCCCTATTGCCATACAAAAACTGGAGGAAGGGCCTTTGCTATTGATGCCCCCAGGGTCTGGAATGCTATTGCCAATAAACTGCAACTTGAATCACTACCTATGAGATCTTCACTCAAAACTGCTCTAGAGGAGTTGTACAACCCTAGCTGCCACTGCTATTCAGTGGCCTAAAATATGGCTCTAGATTTTGGTGTTATAATTTATTTATGTAGTTTATTGTTAAAAATTCGGTCACAGTCCCTATGATCACTGTTACATTAGATTTATGGCTTTTATTTTGGTGATTTCGAAAAGTTTTTTTTGTTTTGGCCATGTTTTTGTTATTGTAGTACGGAGTTAGACTGATGGCTTTAATCTTAGTTGTCTTGTGGTTGTTGTTGTTGTTATTTGACTTGCATCTCACTGGGATTTTTGCACACAGAGTTGGTGTACGGTGCTATTTCAGAGTTATTTTGATATTTTTTCCTGTATTTTCTGTTTGCACAGTCACATAATCGCTTTAAGATGTTTCTTGTTCATGTTTTTTGTTTGTTGCGTTTGCACCCGATTCAAGAGCCGAATGGCTCACAGGGCTATACCAAATAAATGAACTATGAACTAATGAAATGAACTATGCGCACGGGGCCGAGACGCGGAGAGGCGGGGCCTAAAGAAGATGGGGTGGGGCCTAAAAAGGAAAGGTGCGAAGCCAAAAAAAAGGAAGAGACAAATGGAGCCTAAACAGGAAGGGGTGGGGCCTAATGAGTAATGGGGTGGGGAATAAAGAGGAAGGGGTGGGGCCTACAGAGGATGAACTTACCTGTCAGTTTCAGGTAATACAATCTTGTACAGTCGACTGTAAATGCATAGCTATACAGGTCACCAGACTTCAATAGGGATTACCGTTCGTACGGCTGTTTTAGTACAAGACACAATGGGCTTGCATAATGCCCCATGCATAATTTACGTTGAGTACCATATAAATAACTCAAACGGCAATGAATACCCACAGTGATTTATAGGCATTCATTAATCCCCGCTCCCCACTTTGCGCAAGAAGAGCACACAAGTGATGTCATCACATCTCTCCCTCTATTCAAGGAACGTAACAGGAGGACTTCTCCACAAATCTGGCTGTCACCTGATGAAGCTAGTTGTACTTACTGGCAAAAGGTCGGACTCAGATTGTAAATGTTTTGGCTTTGTTCTCCAACACACCGGTTTGATGTACTCGTAACGAATTGGCACGTTCTGTTTACGTGACAACCCTTACTAGTTGGCTGTGTCGGGTGGTGGCGGGTTTAACAACACATTTATATATTTACGCGATCTAACCCAAAAAAAACTATTATGTACAGTTGACTCTCGATTATCCGCACCGACGAGGAGGACGGCCGAGGAGAATTCAAAATCGCGGATAATCCAAAAAGTGATAAATCTGCGGATCTCTGTGCCAAAAACTAACGATCAAACGATCGATGCACGTGCTCATTGATAACACTTATCTGCTCCCGTGCAAAAGCCTCTACGCCACTAAGTGGATGACAGCAGAGCCACGCCAATCAACAGCAATCAAACTCCTCCCACCCTTGTAAATATATTGAAACTACTGTACTGTAGGGGCGATCACGTAGATATCGGATTAACCATAGCAATATATTTGTTCGGTTTAAGCATGTCACTTGTAATAAACATTTAAAAGCATAACATTGTATTACTGTTTGTTTATTACTAATTTGGGCTTAAGGGAAAATCCATGAGTTATTAATTCATGTCAAAATCTCAGGTGCACAGTTAATCTGCAAATCGGATAAACTGCACGTAGATACTTGAGAATCTACGATAATTAAATATTTTCCCGTTTATTTTCTGTTTATCTCTCCACAGCAAAGCAAGTTTTACAAGACGCTCATTGACAATTGGCCGGTAAGAATTAAACTTTTTTTTATATCATCAGTAGTAGGTGCAGTAGCAGAATCATCATTATCACCCCCAAGAAGTGTTATCTTCCTTGTAGCATCATCATCAGCGGCATGATCATCAGCAGCTGTACCAGCAGCATAATTCGCACCTCGGATTATATATCAGAGTTGACTACGTACAGTGCGAAAGTTCAACATAATACATACATCCTTGATTCCGTGCGTAAGGTCTCTATTTGGTGTTTGAACATCTTAACGCCTGTTTTATTGCCAGAAAGGGTAACACCTATTCTTATTTTTCATATTTTGATACTGGCAAAAAGGTCCCATGATATACACACAATCGCTTTATCTTCCATAACATCATCAGCAGCAGCGGTAGCATCAGCAGCAACGGTAGCAGCCAGGTGACCAATGACTGCACGCGAAAAAAAAACGAAACGTCCATTTTTGGTTCCGCATTTAATTTGCATAAATTCCAGCTCTGAGAATCAAGCACGTGGCGTTGGCAGCGATGGTGGAAAGTGCTGCCCCCTGCCGACGCATATTTACCAATGACGTGAAAACTGAAGTTCGATTGGCTCTGTCGTTGGCCGATGGAGGCTTATAGATTAATAAATAACAACTGAGATTATACCTGCACGGTCTAATTTATAATCATAATATTGGTCGTGAAATCTTACGTGCATACATATGTCTATATAGACGGGAGGTAACCCGTTCCTGTATTGCGGGATGTCTGCAAGTTGCAGGGTGGGTGTCCCATTCACCACCGAAAATCTACAAACGCGGCAAGCGGTTTAGCGTTCATTTTATTTAGAGAGGCGTAGTAGCGGCAGTGCCATTGTGTTTAAAGACGTCGTTACTCACACGTACGTCATCGGAACGGAATGGGAAGATTAAAAACAAACGTGAAGCGCACACGCGGAATGCGAAAGGGTAAATCGCTAATTTTAACGTCACAATTTTGTGTTTCTCGACAGAGACATCAGGGCCCTACGGGCCCCATGGGGAGGACAGGGGACCCAGGCCCCAGGGTGAGTATTGAACTCTTGATGCCCCCTGGTGCTGTTGGGGTTTACCGTTCACCGTTGCTGAGCGCAGGCCCGGAGGCGGCGAGGAACAGGCAGGGCCGACGAAGGCGCGAGTTTGAAGAGCTTTGGCGAGAAACGAGGCGACGCGAGGGGAAGAGGCAGGAAGTGTTACAGGCCGCGGTGTGGCGTGTGGGTGGGTGGGCGGGCGAGAGAGCGTGTAGGCGAGGTATCGAGTAGTTGAGTGAGTGGGTGGGTGATGGTCGAGTTGTGTTGCTGTGACCAACAGTGTGGTGGTTGACCACAAGGGGTGTGGGTGTGAGATGAATCCAGTCGGCGTGAAATATAGACGCCGGCGGAGAAATCGGCGGGTGAAGTTCCCGGGAGCGGTGGCCGTGTTAGTAGCGGCAGCGGAGTGATAAGGAGGTGACTGACCGCCGCTGAGCGGGTGACTGGAGTGAGTCAGGGAGTGCTGGATGATCGACCGCACTGACTGATAAACTTTCAATAAAACTGTATACGCGGTTAACCCTTGATTACCCACGGGTGAGTTACCCACGGTTGCGAATTAACCGGCACTCATTCGTGCCCTCTTTTGAATGCTACACGCTGCTATCTTAATAGTAGAGGTTTTATTCGTTTGGAATTTAAACTACAAACCCGCCAACCCCTTATCAGTGCCCTACCTTTTTAGAGACCAATTAAGACCTTCTTTGTCACCCAGCGCCTTTCTAAATCTCAACGTTAATCCTACAGAGTCCCATCACGGGAGAAACATAAACAAATAGACAATAAAATGTGTCGGTATTGAAACGGCTGTCTGCTTTATGGACCTGAAAACTCAATTTCCCTGTACAACAAAACCGTATTGGTAAGCAGGTTTGGGGTTAGAGCGCACGAGCATAAATGTGTCGTTAACCCCGCCAACCACCAGACGTGGCCAAATGAGTAAGGTTTGTCGCGTGAACAAAACGTGGCGCAGTTACTAACTTCAGCGCACACCGGTTGTGTGTTGGAGAGTGAAACCAACAGCATTTTCCAATTCGAGTAACCGCGACGTTTTGCTGGCTATTCCAACAACAACAACCAACTTCGTCGGGTTGAATTTGCCTGAATTGTGACGAATAATATCAGTCACGAAAGGCCTCTACGTCTCAAAAGCACCGGTATCGTTTGTTAGCGGCTCCTCCTCACTCGGTTTAACCTGCCCGTCTTGGTATAAATCATACAACCCCGGACCGGACCATTGTGGGCCACAAACCCCGTTGGTAACGTTGCCAACCCTCGGCTGACCGTGACTTGCGTTCCAACGTTCCGTTTTTCAAATATGTAAATGTCGGACAATCACTCGTCGGTGGGTTTGCGTTTTTTTGTGGACTTAACGACCTTCAACTCTCTCTCTCTTCCCCAGGGACCGCCAGGAATTCCGGGAAACGACGGAGAGAAAGGGGAGCGAGGCAGGCCGGTGAGCCGAATTTTCTCAGCCCACCTATTAAAAACCATAATAGAGGTTTTTGGGTTAGATCGTGGAAATATAAATGTGTCGTTAAATTGTAAATGTCGTGGGTTTACTCTCCAACACACAAGCGGTGTGCTGTACTAGTAACGAATTGGCATGTTTTGTTGACGTGACAAACCTTACTAATTGGCTGTGTCAGGTGGTGGCGGGTTTAACCACACATATTTATGCGATCTTACCCAAAAACCTCAATTATGAATATTGGTCGCAAAAGCCTACTAGGTGTTAATCCGACTAAAAAAAGCGATTGACAAGTTGTTGTCATTCATGACGACGAATTGCTACATCTCCCATGCTAAATGTGATCTGTTTCACGCGAGCAGGGGGAGTCGGGCCTACCAGGCCTCACCGGGCCTGCAGGCCGGCCCGCGCCCGACGGTATCCAAGGCGACGATGGCGAGCAAGGACCCCTGGGCCCGCCCGGAGAGCCCGTAAGAAAATGGCTGTTTTTTTTAGTATTTATTTTATCGCTTGCTTTTAATAACCCTTTCGCACTCCGATGACGTACATGCAGGCATACGGCATGCGTTCCCGATGACGTACGCACGTTCGTAAAATAACTTTATCGGTACCGAGGCTCGCCCGCAAGGCCACGCGGGGGAGGGGGGGAGGGGCACGCCACGCAGTTTTGGCGCCGGCTATCGTAGAGTGGCGGCGGTCGTGTCGCTACGGTTCTCTGCGGCGAGTAACGACGTCTTTATAGAAACAACGGCGCTAACCACCACTGCGCCTCTCTAAAGAAAATTAACGTCGAGCCGCTTGCCACGTTGCGAGACTCGGCAGTGAACGGGACCCCACCCAGCCACACTGCAGACGTCTTGGACACACGGGGAAGGGTTCAAGACCGGTAGCTCCATCCTGTCCAAACCACGTGGTGTGTGTGTGGTGTGTGCGTGGTGCGGGTGGTTATTTGTGCCCTAGGGACCGCAGGGAGACAAAGGAGAGAGAGGGCCACCCGGAGAGAAGGGAGACCAGGTGAGTTTGGTTTATTTTATTCTTTATCAATTGAAACGTCTCCCTTGTTAGGGTGTTCAGGGCGAGCCGCAGAGGGATACAGCAAGATGGTGGTAACGATGATGATAGTTGCGGTGTTCATGATGATGATGGTAATAATGATGGCGATGGTGATGGCGATGATGATGGTGGTTATGATGGTGATGATGGTTGTGATGATGATGGGAGTAGTGGTTTTAACAGTGATGATGATGGTGATGATGGTGATGATGGTGATGATGGTTGTGATGATGATGGTGATGACGATGGCATCTCCCACACAGGGTTACCGTGGTGATGTTGGTGATATCGGCCCAAAGGGCGAACGAGGACCCAAGGCGAGTGGCTGTCCACTCCGTGCTGTCCACTCCCTTCTGTCCACTCCCTTCTGTCCACTCCGTGTTGTCTACTCCGTGCTGTCCACTCCCTTCTGTCCACTCCCTTCTGTCCACTCCCTTCTGTCCACTCCGTGTTGTCCACTCCGTGCTGTCCACTCCCTTCTGTCCACTCCGTGTTGTCTACTCCCTTCTGTCCACTCTCTTCTGTCTACTCCCTTCTGTCCACTCTTTTCTGTCTACTCCCTTCTGTCCACTCCGTGTTGTCTATTCCGTGTTGTCCACTCCGTGTTGTCCACTCCCTTCTGTCCACTCCGTGTTGTCTACTCCCTTCTGTCCACTCTTTTCTGTCTATTCCCTTCTGTCGACTCTGTGCTGTCCACTCTGTGTTGTCCACTCCGTGTTGTCCACTCCGTGTTTTCCACTCTGTGCTGTATGCGTCTGTTGTGGGGAGTGGTGGCACAGCAGGTAGCGCACCGCTGCGCTACGAACCAGGTGACCCACAAGTTCGATTCCCGTTCACGGCCACGATTATCTGAACCGGTCCTGGGCCTCTGCCCTAGATCGACTCAGTGCCCGGTGCGGTGAGTAAACATCGCCACTGGGCAGACAAAGACGGCCGGCCGTGGTGATGGCTACCCGCCCTCTCATGCGGCCGTGCCGGTCTTAAAAAAAAAGCCACTTTTTTCAAATTTTCTTGCCGTGGTTTTCACACCTGATGATGATTGCTTGTGTTGCAGTCTAAACGTCGTGAGAATTTTATTGTTTTATATTTTTATTATTTAATTGTTTCCCTTCTACGTGACTTTACCGAAAGAACCAAGAATACAGTGGGAGCAGTCGTCGGCCCCCGCACTCCTTAGAAAACTTGTCAAGAATCGTCTGGGGGCTCTCCGAGGCTCGCTGGGTAGAGAGCTTTGTACTCCATCGGTGTGCTCGTCTTTACGTAACACTTGCAATGCGGTGGTCGAGCACAATGTAGGTGGTTGAGACGACACAGTGTCTAGGGGATCAAATCACCAACACAGATCAGCGAGTTGTAGCGCGGATGGACACGAGTGTCTGTGGCTGACTAGTCTCACCATCCCTCTCACTCGCTCTCTGCTCACTCCATCACTCGCTCTTTCTTTCACTCACTCTCTCACTCTCTCTCACTCATTCACCCTCACTCGCTCTTTCTTTCACTCACTCTCACTCACTCACTTTCACACACTCTTTCTCTCGCTCTCTCTCTCTCCCTCACTCTCCCACTCACTCACTCTCACACACTCTCCCTCTCGCTCACTCTCTCTCACTCTCTCACTCACTCACTCTCCCACTCACTCTCACACACTCTTTCTCTGCCTCTCTCTCGCTCACTCACTCTCTCACACTCTCTCTTTCTTCTTTCGCTCTCCCTCACTCTTCCACTCACTCACACAATCTCTCTTTCTCTCTCTCTTTCTCTCTCGCTCACTCTCTCTCTCACTCTCCCACTCACTCACACTCCCACTCACTCACTCTCCCACTCACTCTCCCACTCACTCACTCTTTCTCTTTCTCTCACTCTCTTGCTCGCTCGCCGTGTGTCTTCGTCCGCACAGGGAGAGAAGGGCGACCCCGGGCTGCCAGGAGCTCTGGGAGCCATGGTGAGTTGAGAGAGACCGAGAGCCGTTGCTGCATTCACGCAAGAGAATAATCACTGGGGTTGGTGGATCACACAGAGATTACTCTGCGATGCCCCCCCCCTCCCCCGCTATGGATACACTGGAACTAAGTTGGTGAATGCTACCCACCATCCCCCCCCCCGACCCCCCTAAAAGACGAGATGTTAACCACCTCGCCTGGTATACAGGAGGTCGTGGGTTAGACTCGACCATGACGCCTGCTGTATATTTGGACTTTGCGTGTCTCTCTCTCCCCGTGATCACGTGGAATTCTCTCCCGGTCCTCCGCTTTATTTCCCCTCCACTTTTAGACTCAAAGTCACAACGTGTTCAGAAGGATTTGGCTGCTGCTATAAATGTCCACGTGATGATGGTGATGATGATAAGCAACTTCCATTGAGCTATCATTTGTGATGGCCAGGTCGCTTCTGAGAAAGAGCTACACAATAGCTTATTGAGGGGCCTTACCTGGTAAAATATAAAGTAGTAGATTCAAGTAGTCCCCAAGTCTCCTTGATCAAAGATAAATAAACATTATTCGTTCAATGCGCTGGTAGTAGATGCGTTCCTGACACGTTAAGCGAAGACGCGTTAAGGGGAGGAGGGAGTCACTTTGTATATACACCATAGAGAATCAGTACAGGGACTACCCTACTTACGAACATTCAGAGATACGAACAAACCTGGTCCGTATGTCCAGTTGCCTGCTCGGACCGAGAGTCGTAAGTTAAACTGCCCCGCGCAAAATATGGCGGTGGTGGCATCTACATCTGCAGAACGTGAAGAACCAGTGGCATTTACATCTGCAGAATGTGAAGGACCAGTGGCATCTACATCTGCAGAACGTGAAGAACCAGTGGCATCTACATCTGCAGAACATGAAGAACCAGTGGCATCTACATCTAGAGAATGTGAAAAAACCAGTGGCATCTACATCTGCAGAATGTGAAGAACCAGTGGAATCTACATCTGCAGAACGTGAAGAACCAGTGGCATCTACAGAACGTGAAGAACCAGTGGCAACTACATCTGCAGAGCGTGAAGAACCAGTGGCATCTACATCTACAGAACGTGAAGAATAAGTGGCATCTACATCTCCAGAACGTGAAGAACCAGTGGCAACTACATCTGCAGAGCGTGAAGAACCAGTGGCATCTACATCTACAGAACGTGAAGAATAAGTGGCATCTACATCTGCAGAGCGTGAAGAACCAGTGGCATCTACATCTACAGAACGTGAAGAACCAGTGGCATCTACAGAACGCGAAGAACCAGTGGCATCTACATCTACAGAACGTGAAGAACCAGTGGCATCTACAGAACGCGAAGAACCAGTGGCATCTACATCTACAGAACGTGAAGAACCAGTGGCAGCTACATCTCCAGAACGTGAAGAACCAGTGGCATCTACAGGAGATTATACAACTTTTAAAGCAATCCTCCGTGTTTGGTGTACACGCCGTACAACACGTTTTGAATTGACAGGAGTAAAGTTGGACGTCCGAACAAATCGACTTTAGAGCAGACTTCTGGAACCCAACCCGTTAGTAAGTATAGGAGTCCCTGTAAGTGAAATCAAATTTGCATCAAGTTGGCTGTTTAAAATCGGCCTGCAGCCTTTCCCATGGCGGGGGACTATGAAGTGAGATGAGATAGAGGTCTCGTGGTGAGATGAGAGGTCTCATGGTGAGATGAGAGAGGTCTCATGGTGAGATGAGAGGTATCATGGTGAGATGAGAGGTATCATGGTGAGATAAGAGAGAGGTCTCATGGTGAGAAGAGAAAGAGGTCTCGTGGTGAGATAAGAGAGATGTCTCATAGTGAGATGAGAGAGAGGTCTCGTGGTGAGATTAGAGAGAGGTCTCATAGTGAGATGAGAGGTCTCATGGTGAGATGAGAGAGAGGTCTCGTGGTGAGATGAGAGAGAGGTCTCATAGTGAGATGAGAGAGAGGTCTCATGGTTAGATGAGAGAGAGGTCTCATGGTGAGGTGAGAGGTCTCGTGGTGAGATGAGAGAGAGGTCTCATGGTGAGATGAGAGAGAGGTCTCATGGTGAGGTGAGAGGTCTCGTGGTGAGATGAAAGAGAGGTCTCATGGTGAGGTGAGAGGTCTCGTGGTGAGATGATAAGTTTCATGGTGAGATGAGAGGTTTCATGGTGAGATGAGAGGTCTCATGGTGAGATGAGAGAGAGGTCTCATGGTGAGATGAGATGAGAGGTCTGGTGTTGAGATGAGAGAGGTCTCGTGGTGAGATGAGATGAGAGGTCTCGTGGTGAGATGAGAGAGGTCTCATGGTGAGATGAGAGAGGTCTCATGGTGAGATGAGATGAGAGGTCTCATGGTGAGATGAGAGAGAGGTCTCATGGTGAGAGAGATGTCTCATGGTGAAATGAGAGAGATATCTCATGGTGAGATGAGAGAGAGGTCTCATGGTGAGATGAGATGAGAGGTCTCATGGTGAGATGAGAGAGAGGTCTCGTAGTGAAATGAGAGAGATGTCTCATGGTGAGATGAGATGAGAGGTCTCATGGTGAGATGAGAGAGAGGTCTCGTGGTGAGATGAGAGAGAGGTCTCATGGTGAGATGAGAGGCCTCATGGTGAGATGAGAGAGAGGTCTCATGGTGAGATGAGAGAGAGGTCTCCTGGTAAGATGAGAGAGTGGTCTCATGGTGAGATGAGAGAGAGGTCTCGTGGTGAGATGAGAGAGAGGTCTCGTGGTGACATGAGAGAGAGGTCTCATGGTGAGATAAGAGAGAGGTCTCGTAGTGAGATGAGAGGTTTCGTGGTGAGATGAGAGAGGTCTCATGGTGAGATGAGAGGTCTCGTGGTGAGATGAGAGAGAGAGGTCTCATGGTGAGATGAGAGGTCTCATGGTGAGATGAGAGGTCTCATGGTGAGATGAGAGATCTCATGGTGAGATGAGAGGTCTCATGGTGAGATGAGAGAGAGAGAGGTATCATGGTGAGATGAGAGAGAGAGGTCTCATGGTGAGATGAGAGAGAGGTCTCGTGGTGAGATTAGAGAGGTCTCATGGTGAGATGAGAGAGAGGTCTCGTGGTGAGATGAGAGAGAGAGGTCTCATGGTGAGATGAGAGAGATGTCTCATGGTGAGATAAGAGGTATCATGGTGAGATGAGAGAGAGGTCTCGTGGTGAGATGAGAGAGAGGTCTCATGGTGAGAGTGAGGTCTCATGGTGAGATGAGAGGTCTCATGGTGAGATGAGAGAGACGTCTCGTGGTGAGACGAGAGAGGTCTCGTGGTGAGATGAGAGAGAGGTCTCGTGGTGAGATGAGAGAGAGATCTCATGGTGAGATGAGAGAGGTCTCGTGGTGAGATGAGAGAGACGTCTCGTGGTGAGACGAGAGAGCCTCGTGGTGAGATGAGAGAGAGGTCTCGTGGTGAGATGAGAGAGAGATCTCATGGTGAGATGAGAGAGGTCTCGTGGTGAGATGAGAGAGAGGTCTCATGGTGAGATGAGAGAGTGGTTCCATGGTGAGATGAGAGATGTGAGAGAGTTCTCGTGGTGAGATGAGAGAGAGAGGTCTCGTGGTGAGATGAGAGAGAGGTCTCGTGGTGAGATAAAAGGTATCATGGTGAGATGAAAGAGATGCCTCATGGTGAGATGAGAGAGATGTCTCATGGTGAGATGAGAGGTCTCGTGGTGAGATTAGAGAGGTCTCGTGGTGAGATGAGAGAGAGGTCTCGTGGTGAGATGAGAGAGAGGTCTCGTGGTGAGACGAGAGAGGTCTCGTGGTGAGATGAGAGAGAGGTCTCGTGGTGAGATGAGAAAGAGGTCTCATGGTGAGATGAGAGAGATGTCTCATGGTGAGATGAGAGGTCTCGTGGTGAGATTAGAGAGGTCTCGTGGTGAGATGAGAGAGAGGTCTCATGGTGAGATGAGAGAGATGTCTCATGGTGAGATGAGAGAGAGGTCTCATGGTGAGATGAGAGAGAGGTCTCATGGTGAGATGAGAGGTCTCATGGTGAGATGAGAGAGAGGTCTCGTCGTGAGATGAGAGGTCTCGTGGTGAGATGAGAGACAGGTCTCATGGTGAGATGAGAGAGAGGTCTCGTGGTGAGATGAGAGAGAGGTCTCGTGGTGAGATGAGAGAGATGTCTCATGGTGAGGTGAGAGGTCTCATGGTGAGATGAGAGGTCTCATGGTGAGATGAGAGGTCTCATGGTGAGATGAGAGAGAGGTCTCGTGGTGAGATGAGAGAGAGGTCTCATGGTGAGATGAGAGGTCTCGTGGTGAGATGAGAGGGAGGTCTCGTGGTGAGATGAGAGAGAGGTCTCATGGTGATATGAAAGAGAGTTCTCGTGGTGAGATGAGAGAGATGTCTCGTGGTGAGATGAGAGAGAGGTCTCGTGGTGAGATGAGAGAGGTCTCATGGTGAGATGAGAGAGGTCTCGTGGTGAGATGACAGAGGTCTCGTGGTGAGATTAGAGAGAGGTCTCGTGGTGAGATGAGAGAGAGGTCTCGTGGTGAGATGAGAGAGAGGTCTCGTGGTGAGATGAGAGAGAGGTCTCGTGGTGAGATGAGAGAGGTCTCATGGTGAGATTAGAGAGAGGTCTCATGGTGAGATGAGAGAGAGGTCTCGTGGTGAGATGAGAGAGAGGTCTCGTGGTGAGAGATGAGAGAGAGGTCTCGTGGTGAGAGATGAGAGAGTACTTCGCCACCGCGTACCGACCTATCACTCTGCGCATACTCCCGAGATTCCCGCACACCGCTCACAAACCACGCAGACCGCGAAAGTAATTCATTGTCGACCGCGTCCCGCGTCATACCGGAGCGCGTCCCGCGTCATACCGGAACGCGTTCCGCGTCATGCCGGAGCGCGTCCGCGTCATGCCGGAGCGTGTCCCGCGTCATGCCGGAGGTGTGCACGTTCTCGTTGTAACGGAACGAGGACTTAGTGTAACCGGGTTGGTTCCATCCGGCCTCTGCGTTTAAATTGCCCTCAATTCGTTTGTTGTTTGTGTGTGTCACTGTGCGTGTGTCTGGGGGGCGGTGGTGCAGTGGTTAGCGCGCTGCGCTATGCACCTGGCGTCCCGGGTTCGATTCCCGTTCACGGCCAAGACCGGTGACTATTAACCTGAAACGGTCCGGGGCCTCCTGTAGGTCGACTCAGCCTAAAATGAGTTCCCGGTGCGATGTGTAAACATCGCCACTAGGGAGACAAAGGCGGCCGGGCGTGGTGTTGGCCACCTCATGTGCCGTGCCGGCCTTCAAAGGTGCTCGCTAACAGCACTTGCCCCTACAGTCCGTTAAATCTTTACGGGCGATCTTTGTCTTTTTTGTGTCTGTGTTTGTGTGTGTATGTCTTCGCCGGTTAGAAACATTTAGGCTAGCATGCCTACGATCCATCCTGGGTTTAACCAGACTGGATTGTGTGAGGAGCTCACAAATCCTTGAAAGATCTGGGCAGGGTCCCATCGGTGAGCTCCTCCGGCAGGCAAGGCTGCGATGGCTGGGTCATGTAGCCCGCATGCCCAGCCACCGCATGCCGAAACAGCTTTTGTTTGGCCGGATTGAGGGGGCTAAGCGGGCGCGGCACGGGCTAGAGAAGAGATGGAGTGATGTGGTACAGGAGGACGTGGAGCTGAGTGGACTTGCCGATGACTGGTACCAGCGGTGTCAAGATCGGCCTCTGTGGAGGAGGCTCGTGAAGGATGCTACTGGGCAGTTGGAGGCAGTCGCCCTCCAACAACAACGGAGGGCGGAGGAGCGACGCTCAGAACAACGAGCGGAGCGCCGGGTGGCTAAAGCACAGCAGATTGGCACAGTAGGGGGCACAGGTGGTGCATCAGCCAGTCAACTCAGTCAGTCGACCCGTGGCACCTGGGTCTGCCCCGTGACCTCCTGCCAGCGGGCGTTCGACACTTCACGTGGCCTCAGGGTGCACATAGCCTGGCACAAGCGTCGTGGTGACGTCACCGCCACTTAGTGGCGAATGGCGGTTGTTGTTGTTGTCTGTGTGTGTGTGTCTGTGCGTGTATGTATGTCTGTGTGTATGTGTGTGTCTGTGTGTATGTATGTCTGTGTGTATGTGTGTGTCTGTGTGTGTATGTATGTATGTCTCTGTGTGTGTGTCTGTGTATGTATGTCTGTGTGTATGTGTGTGTCTGTGTATGTATGTCTGTGTGTATGTGTGTGTCTGTGTGTGTCTGTGTGTGTATGTATGTATGTGTGTATGTGTGTCTGTGTGTTCACATCTCTTCAGGGCCCTCCCGGCGTCAAAGGAGTCGCTGGGCCGGCCGGTGCCACAGGGCTCCCCGTGAGTGACCGCGATTCACACCCAGCGCGGCGATTCCTCCTCCTCTTCGTCCCCCCACTCCCCTCCACGCACCTCCAATCAGCTGACGGTCCGCTCCGTACGGCGCGACGGGAGTTCAACGTGCGCGTGTGTGCGCGTGTATGTGCGTGTGTGTGTGCGTGTCTGCGTGCGCGTATGCACGTGTGTGTGTGTGTGTGCGCGTGTGTGCGCGTGTATGTGCGTCTGTGTGCGTCTGTGTGCGTGCGTGTGCGTGCTTGTGTGCGTGTGCGCGTGTGCGCGCGTGTGCGCGCGTGTGTGCGTGTGCGTGTGTGCGTGTGTGCGTGTGCGTGTGTGCGTGTGCGCGTGTGTGTGTGTATGTGTGCGTGTGTGTGTGTATGTGTGTGCGTGCTTGCGTGCTTTCCGGGACGTGTGCCGCCGCACTCGCTGCGTTTAGTCACCTGCGCACGGCAGCACCGAATCAGAAACTCGCTTGGCACGACCACGGCGCTGCTGATGTGCGCGTGGAGCGTTTTCGGTTCAATTCAATCGAGAGCTCCGGTGACCTCCCTCGCCTGCTCCACAGGAGGTCGTGGGTTCGATCCCAACCCTGACGCCTGCTGTATATTGGGGGTTTGCGTGTCTCTCTTTCCCTCTTCACCACTGTCACGTGGATTTTTCCGCCCAGGTCGACCACGATGATTGTTTGGCCCCGCTGTAAATGTCCACGCGGTGACGATGAGCCACTTCGTCGAGCTATCTGAGAAAGAGCCACGTAGCAGCTTAGTGGGGCTTTACACCCGGCAAAATATTAATTAGTGGTGAGTTTTAGTTCCCAATCACCGCCACCAATACCGCCGGCACCGCCATCACCGCCACCACCATCACCACCACCGTCACCACCAACGCTGCAACTACCACCACCGCCACCACCACCACCACTGCCACCACCACCGTCATCACCGTCACCACCGCCACCACCATCACCATCACCACCGCTACCACCACCATCACTGCCACCACCGTCACCACCACCATCACCGCCATCACCACCACCACCATCACTGCCACCACCGCCACCGTCATCACCGTCACCACCGCCGCCACCACCGCCACCGTCATCACCGTCACCACCGCCACCACCATCACTGCCATCACCATCACCACCGCCACCACCGTCACCACCACCACCGCCACCACCACCACCGCCACCACCACCTCCGCCACCACCGCGCCAACCTCAGCCCAACCTTTCCCAGAAAAGCGCAGATTCCTGGAAATGCCAATTGACGGACGAGCGGGAGACCGCAGTGACAGCAGTGACAGCAGTGACAGCCACCGCGTGTATCCGTCCGCCTGCCTGCGTGTGTGTGTGTGTGCGCGTGTGTGTGTGCGTGCGTGTGCGTGTGTGTGTGTGCGTGTGTGTGCGTGTGTGTGTGTGTGCGTGTGTGTGCGTGTGTGTGCGCGTGTGCACGTGTATGTGTGTGGCGGTTGTTGCCTGTCTGTCTCTCCTGCCACGTGCCTGTGGCTATGAAAGGACAATTCACTCTTTCCACGGCCGTGGCTTGACGCGAGTTTCTCGTCTGCCCGGCTCGCTCAGTTTGCGTGGGGAGGTGGTGGGGGACGCGGGGGGATTGGGGGTGGGGGTCCAGGCGGGGCGAGGGGTTTCTCTTCCCAACTTTAATGACATTCGCTTGTTTCCCAGGGGGATTACGGATTCGTGGGTTTGCAGGGTCCCTCCGGAGTTGAGGTGAGTCGTTCCTTAAAGCAGAAACGCGCCGTGAGCTCGCGTCACTGCCTCGTCGTGCCAACGTGTCATGCATGACGCCCATTGGTGGGCTTTCGTTCGATTAAGTCATTCTTTCTGATCGTTTGGTCATTCTTCCCGTTGAGTCAGTCGTTCATTGCCTTGGATGATTCATTCAATTCCTTTGGTCATTCATTTATTTGGTCCTTTAATTAATTCTTCAATCGTTTGGTCATTCATTTAGAAACATGCATTGAGATCATTACAGGTAATTATGGCTGCTATAAATGTCCAAATAATGGGCCACTTTGTTGAGCTATGGGGATGTGTTTGTGTGTTGGGTGATTTGTTCACCTTTAATGTATTTGCACTGCTATCGTGTTTGTTGTTGCAACGTTCTTAGCCCGTGCCCCTACTGGACATCTCTGAATAAAGAGCTTTATAGCTCATAGGATTTTTCCTGCAGTGTAAATACAGATTCTGATTATTAATTCAAACTATATATGTTCATTCATTCATTTAGATCGGTCTTGCTCACGTTTGTTTTGTGTCCATCGGAGATGCGATGTGTTGGTTGGTCCTGAGAAGGCGTTGACGCTTTGCCCGTGAGTTGTGTCGCGTGATTTGAGTGTGCGGTGCTGGCCACCCACCCCAACCCACCCACCTCACCCACCTCACCCACCTCACCTCACCCACCTCACCTCACCCACCTCACCCACCTCACCCCACCTCACCCCACCCCACCCACCCCATCCACCCCACCCACCTCACCCACCTCACCCACCTCACCCACCTCACCTCACCCACCCCTCCTTAACCCACCTCACCCCACCCCACCCACCCACCCCACCCACCCCACCCACCCCACCCACCCACCCCACCCACCCCACCCACCCCACCCACCCACCCCACCCACCCCACCCACCCACCCCACCCACCCCACCCACCCACCCCACCCCACCCCACCCCACCCACCCACCCCACCCCACCCACCCCACCTCACCCACCTCACCCACCTCACCTCACCCACCCCACCCACCCCACCCACCCACCCCACCCACCCACCCAATCCCCCCACCCACCCCACCCCCCCCACCCACACCACCCACCCCCCCCACCCCACCCACCCCCCCCACCCACCCTCACCCCACCCACCCCCCCCACCCACCTCACCCCACCCACCTCACCCCACCCCACCCACCTCACCCACCCCACCCACCCACCTCACCCCACCCACCAACCCCACCTCACCCCACCCCACCCCACCTCACCCCACCCACCCCACCCCCCCCCACCCACCCAATCCCCCCACCAAACCCAACCCCCAACCTACCCCACCCACCCCACCCACCCCCCCCCACCCACCTCACCCCACCCACCCCACCCACCCACCTCACCCCACCCACCCCACCCACCTCACCCCACCCACCCCACCCACCTCACCCCACCCACCCCACCCACCTCACCCCACCCACCCACCCCACCCACCTCACCCCACCCACCCACCCCACCCACCTCACCCCACCCACCCCACCCACCTCACCCCACCCCACCCCACCCACCTCGCCCCACCCCACCCCACCCCACCCACCCCACCCACCTCACCCCACCCCACCCACCCACCCACCCACCCACCCCACCCACCCCACCCCACCCCACCCACCCACCCCACCCACCCCACCCCACCCCACCCAGCCACCCCACCCACCCCACCCACCTCACCCCACCCCACCCACCCACCCCACCCACCTCACCCCACCCCACCCACCTCACCCCACCCCACCCACCTCACCCACCCCACCCACCCCACCCACCTCACCCACCCCACCCACCCCACCCACCCCACCCACCTCACCCACCCCACCTCACCCCACCCACCCCACCCCACCCACCCCACCCCACCCCACCCACCCCACCCCACCCACCCCACCTCACCCACCTCACCCCACCCACCCACCTCACCCCACCCACCCCACCCCACCCCACCCACCCACCCCACCCACCCCACCCCACCCCACCCACCCACCCCACCCACCCCACCCACCTCACCCCACCCCACCCACCCACCCCACCCACCTCACCCCACCCCACCCACCTCACCCACCCCACCCACCCCACCCACCTCACCCACCCCACCCACCTCACCCACCCCACCCACCTCACCCACCCCACCTCACCCCACCCACCCCACCCCACCCACCCCACCCCACCCCACCCACCCCACCCCACCCACCCCACCTCACCCACCTCACCCCACCCACCCACCTCACCCCACCCCACCCACCTCACCCCACCCCACCCACCCACCCCACCCACCTCACCCACCCCACCCACCTCACCCACCCCACCCACCCACCTCACCCACCCCACCTCACCCACCCACCCCACTCACCTCTCCCACCCCACCCCTCCCACCGCATCCCAACCACCCACCCCACCCATCCCACTGACACTGACGCCTGCTGCTGCTGCTGTGTATTTGGAGTTTGCGTCTCTCTCTCTCCCCCCGTGGTCACTGCGTGGATTTTTCTCCAGGTCCTCCGCTTTTTTCCCCTCCACATTTTAGAATCAACGTCACAACGACGTCACAACGACGTCACAACGCGTTTAGAGTGTCTGGCTGCTGCTATAACTGTCCACACGATGATGATGGTGGTGGTGGTGGTGGTAAGCCGCCGATTCCGTTGGGCTATCATCTGTGGCCAGGTCGCTTCTGATAACAAAAAGCGACATAGCAGCTGAGTGGGCCTTACACCGAGTAACATCAATAATAAATAGTAGGTTGAGTTAGTCCCTGCGTGTGTCTTGTCTTGCCCACTCGTGCCCCTCTGCGTGGTCTCTCCGTGTCCGTCGCCTCGTCCGCAGGGCATGATGGGGCACCCCGGTCCAGCCGGGGACCCCGGGGTCAACGGCTCCCAGGTGCGAGTGACCGCTGCTGACCTCAACCATCGCCCCCCACCCCTCACCGTCCGCCCCCATCCAGCACCTTCCTCCTATCGCTGCCTCCTACCTACAAATCAATCGTCGTCGTTTCACTTAAATAGCTCCCCAAAAAACAGCGGAGAGCACTTCTCTTACACCGCCATCCGTAGAGCTCCCCATTGTCCCGGGAGGCTCAATGGGACGCGTGGTCAGCTCGCAGCCCCGCGCTGTCAGTCAGCCCCCCACTACCCAAGTAGCCCTGCCTACTACCCAGGTGGCCTCGCCCACTACTCAAGTAGTTCTGCCCGTATCAATAAGACAATGTTTTTTTGGGATTGTTAAAACATTTACACTCAAAATATAAATTTTGTTTAATTCTCTCTGGCTGTCACAGGGAGACAGGGGCAGCCCTGGGCCTCAAGGACCCAAAGGACCCCAGGTGAGATGAAACTTTCCAAATGGACTCAACCGCCCCACCCTCCGCCGCGCTTACTGGAGTTGGTACATTCCATCCGTTCCATCTGTTCCATCAGTTCAGTCGAGGGACTGCAGCGCAGTGGCGACACTTGCGCCACACAGCAATAAGGCCCTGGGTTCGATTCCTGACTCGGGCGCCCATCTGTGTGGAGCGTGCACATTCTCGCTTTGCTCGCTGTGGGTTCCCTCCGGGTTCTGCAATTTCTTCCCATGGCTAAAACAACAAAACAATTCCCCCATGCTGGGGACAACGTTGGTAACTGGAGGCGCAGGAGAAGGAACAACAAACGAAAGTGAACACGTCCACTGTGAGTGAAGCAGACAGCGACGTAGTGACAGCAGCAGCAGTATCACGGTCGACACGCGCCGCGGGATTCACCAGGGTGGCTGAGCGATTCGAACCACGGACCCCCACCCGTATATGTACACACATATATACACACACCAATATATGTGTGTATATATGTATGTATATGTGTATATATGTGTGTACATATGTGTATATGTGTGTATATATGTGTGTGTATGTGTATATATGTATATAGATATACATATATGTGTGTATATATGTATATGACGTGTTATTTAATTCACAACGTCGCATGTCGTGGTTCCCCCCCCCCCCCCCCCGATGTCTCCCCCCTTTAATTTGTGTTATTTCACTTCCAGGGTCCGCTAGGAATTATGGGAGAAATGGGGCCACGTGGGGCAACAGGGAAACAGGTTCGTTAAACCCTTTCCGCTCCTGAAGACGTTACGTGCGTGCGTACGTGCGTGCGCGTACGTGCGTGTGTGTACATCACCAGTTTTGCCTTCCGATTCCGTCGCGATGACGTAACGCGTGTACGTACGTACGTGTGTATACGTCATCGGAATGGAATCTGAATAAAACAAACAGTAGTGGGTACCGAGGCCCCCACAAGGCCACGCGCGGGGGGGTAAGGGGCATGCAGCACAGTTTTGGCGCCGGCTATCATAGCGTGGTGGCGGTCTTGTCGCTCCGGTTCTCTGCGGCGAGTTACGACGTCTTGATAGAAACAACGGCGCTAACCACCGCTACGCTTCTCTAAAGAAACCCCACGCCGAGCCGCTTGCCGCGTTCCGGGACTCGGCCGTGCACGGGACCCCACCCAGCCACCCACCCCGCAACTTGCAGACGTCTTGGAATCACAGGGGAAGGGTTCAAGACCGGCGCCTCCCTCCATCCTGTCCCACCATTGAATCCGTTCCTCGCAGGCCCCGGCCCTCTGCTGCACCGTGTGCCACGGTGCAGTTGCACCGACTGCAACCTCGGCAGGCGCGCCACTTTTCCTGACTCGGGCGATCGAGCGAGCAGAGTTCAACGCCACGCATTGAGATGATTTATTTTTCTGCTGTAAATGTCCAAATGATGAGGCCACTCGGTTGAGCTGTCATTTGTGATGGCCAGGTCGCTTCTGCAAAATAAGTTCATCACCTTTGTGAGCTTTGCCTGGGTAGCACGGGGATGGTTCAGTTATATTTGTATGTGGTTGGGTGATGTGTTCACCTTTCTTGTACTTTGCACTCCTGTCGTGTTGTTGTAACTGTTTGTTGTTGTAATGGTCTTGCCCCGTGCCCCCTTCCTTGAGATCTGAGAGAAAGAGCTTTATAGTCATCGGATTCCTCCATTGTAAACAAATATTCTCATTCTGATTTTGACTTAGCCCATCATCTCGGTGGGGGTGGACAAAACGAGAGTACCAACTTTTTTTGGGCGGAAGTCAACGAAGGTTGTCCGATAGATGGACTCGCCCCCGTCGTATGAATGTGGAATGCCCGCAAGAGTGAGCGAATGCTGGGTGGCGGGCGCGTTTCGAGTTGAAGCAGTAATAATAATAATATTTTTATTCATGAATTCGCTTCTGCAGGGCAGGGGCGGCAGCGATGGCCCGCCTGGTCTCAAAGCGGACGAGGTGGGTTGCCAGGGAAATCCTCGGTTTGAACATCTTAACACAACTGCTGTGTTATTGCCTGCAAGGGTAAACACGTGCTTTTATTTTTTCATACTTAGATACTGGCAAAAAAAGCCTCCCATGTGGTGGCTGCTCACCCCGAGTGATAAAAATGCCCCAGCACGTGTGGCATTGCCCTTGTGTTGTCCGCCTTTAGGCACTGTTCTCTGGTCTGACACTGGGAGTGAGACTAGACCATGAAGATAATGCATTATATAAACATCAGATTCGTGTTTTTGTTCGCCTGTTCACCACAAGTACCTTGTGTGATTAATGCAGGAACTAGATTCCTTGAAAAAGGTGTATATTTCATTCCCAGAAAGGGTAAACACCTATTCCTATTTTTCATATACAGATTGGTTAGATACAGTGTAGAGTTATTTGAGGTTACCTGTCGCCTATGCTCTAAGCAGACAATTGGTTGATCGGCCGATTGAACGACTCATTAGCTGACTGATGAACAGGCAGATTTATTTACCAATTGACCAACTGGTCGATTGAATCACCGATTCATTCGTGAACTGATCGAACGATTTGCATCGCTCGGTGACCGATTTGCCCGACATTTATCGAACAATTTGGTTCCCCCGTCTCGGTTGTCGCCCAGGGCCCGCCCGGGGTCATGGGAGAGCGAGGCGAGGATGGCGCTGAGGGCTACAAGGTGGGTGGGATGCCATCGGTGTCCCTCGAAAGAGCTTTGGGGCTCATCGGATTCCTCCAGACTCGAGAAAGATTCTGACTCCGGCGACCCTCTGTCCCGCACGGCACGACCCCTCCGTTCGGTGCACGTGTCGACCCGCCTCTCTGTCCGTCCGTCTGTCCATCCACATGTCCGTCCCTTTGTGCATTCATCTGTCTGCCTGTCTATCTGTCCTTAATCTGTTTGCCAGCTTGTACGTCCATCCATTAATCTGCCCATCATCCGCTCGTCTGTCCGCCCATCCCTCTGTCTATACATCCATCGGTCTGTCCATCACACTGTCCATTTGTCCGTCCGAATGTCTGTCCGTCAAGGGGCCATCCGTTGAGTAGGTACGCACAAATCTGTGACAACTTGACCCCTGGCCCTCTCCCTGTACGCACGCGACTCTTTACACCCCCCCCCCCCCCCACCTGTGTAGGTTCGCCTGACGCACCTCCCCCCCCCCCCCCCCCGAATCCTATAGAACGGCCGATATTTCATCCACGCAGAAACGATCAAGGATCAATAATTTTAACGTGTTGAAGCAAACAGATAGTCCACCACCGGACTATCTCACTCATTTGAAGGCCAATGTAGACATTATTTGGGAGGCTTCACCCCCCCCCCCGTTTCCCATGCGTACGTACATTGTCAGTAGACCCCCCCATACGCACGCGTACACATTTGGGTTAACCTCCCCCCTCCATGCGTACGGACTCAATGGATGTCGCCAAATATCCCCGTGTATCCCCCAGCATCTACCCCACCAGCACCCGTCTGTGTGTCCCTGCATCTGTCCTCACGATCACGTGTTCGCCCTGCACAGGCCCACGTGACGGTGCATCGCTCACGTGATGCAGTTGTCTCTGCTCAGATGTCCATGTTAGCCCCTTGCTGGTACTTTCATTTTGAACACTTAGCAGCAGCAGTAGTATCAGCAGCAATAGTATTAGCAGCAGTAGTATCAGCAGCAGCAGCATCAGCAGTAGTAGCAGTAGTAGTATCAGCAGCAGTAATAGCAGCTGTAGTAGTAGCAGTAGTATCAGTAGCAGTATCATCAGCAGTAGTATCAGCAGCAATAGTATTAGCAGCAGTAGTATCAGCAGCATCATCAGCAGCAGCAGTAGTAGTATCAGCAGCAGTAATAGCAGCTGTAGTAGTAGTAGCAGCAGTAGTATCAGTAGCAGTATCATCAGCAGCAGTAGTATCAGCAGCAGCAGCATCATCAGCAGTAGCAGTATCAGCAGTAGTATCATCATCAGTATCATCATCAGCAGCAGTAGTAGGCGCTGACGTGTCACGCACTGTGGCTGTGTTTGTGCGCCGCTGCCGTGCAGGGCGTGTCCGGCTTGTCCGGCGCCACCGGGCCGCGTGGCGACAAGGTGAGAGACACACACACACGCACACCACTTTCACACACACACTAAACAACAACCGCCATTCGCCACTAAGTGGCAGTGACGTAACCACGACGTTTGTGCCAGGCGATGTGCACCTTGAGGCCACGTGAAGTGTCGAACGCCCGCTGGCAGGAGGTCACGGGGCAGACCCAAGTGCCACGGGTCGACTGACTGAGATGAGTGGCTGATGCACCACTTGTGCCCCCTACTGTGCAAACCTGTGTTTTAGCCACCCGGCGCTCCGCTCGTTGTTGTGAAGCGTCGCTCCTCCGCCCTCCGTTGTTGTTGGAGGGCGACTGCCTCCAACTGTCCAATAGCGTCCTTCACGAGCCTTCTCCACAGAGGCCGATCTTGACACCGCTGGTAGCAGTCAAGTCCACTCAGCTCCACGTCCTCCTGTACCACATCACTCCATCTCTTCTCTAGCCCGCGCCCATTTAGCCCCCTCGATCCGGCCGAACAAAAGCTGTTTAGGCATGCAGGGGCTGGGCATGCGAGCTACATGACCGAGCCAACGCAGCCTTGCCTGCTGGAGGAGCTCACCGATGGGACCTTGTCCAGATCTTTCAAGGATTTGTGAGCTCCTCACACAATCCAGCTTGGTTAAACCCAGGATGGATCGTAGGCAGGCTAGCCTAAATGTTTCTAACCGGCGAAGATGTTCCATTAGGGGGGGTCCACGTTTCGCAAGCGTAGAGAAGGGAGGGAATGACTGTGGCCGAGAAGACCTGAAGCTTAGTGCGGAGCGACAGACCAGGTAGCTTCCACACAGCGTTACGCACCCGATGAAAATATATTGCCGCTCGACTGATTCGGAGTGAGACCTCTGCTGTTAAACTGGAGCCGGTCATAAGCACACTGCCCAGGTATGGGAAACTCTCCACTCTCTCCACAACTACCCCATCACTGATTGAGAGTTGCGGGGGTAGAGTGTCCGATGGTACAAAATACCCAGGCAGGTGCTTAGTTTTGGTGGGGCTGATGGTAAGGCCCCACCTCTTAGTGGCACGCTCCAGTCTCAGCAGCAGCGTCTCCAACTCCTCCTCTGACTGAGCAGCTATTACCAAATCATCAGCATACATAACGTGGTTGAGCAATAGGGAGCCATCCCTTGACCGCACCCGGGCATCGATCAGCCTCCCATTATATCTGTACCATATGGAGATTCCCCAGGTACAGCTATTGAAGGCTTCACGAACTATGTGGTCAAGATAGATGTTAAATCATGTGGGGGCCAGAGGACATCCCTGTTGCACCCCAAGGTGTACAGGGAATGGCTCTGACTCCCGGCCACGTAGTTTTACCCGGGCCCGCTCACCTACATGAAGGTCCTTAATGATCGTGAGCAGAGGGTCAGGTACTCCAAAAGCACGAAGAACAACTCAGAGCCCAGGCCTACTGATGGTATCATAGGCCTTGACCAGGTCAATAAAGCAGAGATGTAGGTCTTACTGGAATTCCCTACACCTCTGCTGTAGCAGACGGACAGAAAATATGGCATCTGTGGAGGACCGCCCTTTCCTGAAACCGCATTGGGGCTTCGCAAGCCTTTCCTTAGCGTGCCTGGCAAGGCGATGTTGAATAATCCTTGCCATGACTTTTCCCGGCACACTGAGGAGTGAGATGCCCCTGTAGTTGTTACAGTCTGTACGGTCCCCCTTCTTAAAGAGGGGGACCACCAGGGCATCCTTCCAATCCTGCGGAACCCATCCAGTGGTCCAGACTGTTGTTATGATGTCATATAGGGCAGTCTGTGCACAAACGGCACCCTCCCTCAGCATTTCGCTTGGGAGATCATCTCTGCCCGGTGCCTTTCCTGGTCTCAGACTCCGGATCGCCCTCAGTACTTCCTCAACAGATGGCACCTCAGACAGCCACTCACAGGGGGTGACTTCCTCTTCAAATATTTGAGGCACCACAGCCTCAGCAGGGTCATCCCCACTTTGTCCCACGATGTTCTCCATATGGAGGGATTTCACCTCCCCCAGGACTTCACAGAAATGCTCAGCAAATGTGCAAACCTGTTCCTGGGGATCAGAGATTGGATCACCATTTTTCCCCTAATGATGGTAATAGGTGTGGCGCTGCAGGTTACTTTTTTGATGGAGTTAAATAGAGATTTGTGATCGCGGGCCACTGAGGCAGACTCCATCTCCTCAGCAACCCGCGACCACCACCCATCCTTGCAGTGCCTCGCGGCTCGCCGAACCTCCGAGCGAAGGCTGCGGTAAGCCTCCTCATTCTCTGACGTGGGATTCTGTAGCCGATGAGAGTGGGCCTGTCGCTTTTTCTCAGCCAGCTTGAACACCTCCTCTGTCAGCCAGGGTCTCTGAGGAGGTCTGGACTGCGTACCCAAAGCAGCCATTGCAGCTGCATGAGTCACAGTCCTAAACCTCGCCCATTTACCCTCGACATCAGGAGGAGTGGGGGACGATACCAACCCCAGCCGCAAGCGATGATGGAATTCTCGCTTGCAACTTTCAACAGCTAGCTGAGAACATGCCACTAAGGGTTTGAATGGGGTCCTAGGTGTACACCCACCACCGGAGTGGAAGAATGGCAGGCGCATCTTACAGATGACAAGTCGATGGTCAGTGGGCAGTTCAGCTCCACGGTAGGTGGTAGTGTCAAGGACATGGGCCCTCATCCGCTGTTCCGTCACTATGTAGTCCAGTAGATGGCCATGCTTAGATGGCCATCTAAGACCCGGCAGCGTGTTGGTAATTACAAGCCCATGGGCTGCACTAAAATCTAGCAGCCTCCTGCCGTTATTATTGAGCTGATCTGGCCTATGCCTTACAATCACTACAGACCAGGTGCCAGCATCGTGACCAACTCGGGCATTGAAGTCACCCAACAAGATGACTCTGTCCCGAGGGGCCACTTTAGCCAGCACCTGTGACAGGAGGTCATAGAAGGCATCTCACTCATCAGCCTTGCCTGCATCCCTCCACGGATGTTCGTCTTCAGTGGGGGCATAAGTAACCACGACCACCACTCCTCGCCTCTGGTTGATAGGAAGGCGAGCCCAAAGTAGCCTGGGGCTTACAGCTTTCCAACACACACACTCACAAAGACAAAGATCCCCCGTATAGACTTAGACTGTAGGGGCAAGTGCTGTTAGCGAGCACCTATGAAGGGCGGCATGGCACACGAGGGGGTGGGTGGCCAGCACCACGTCCGGCCGCCTTTGTCTCCCTAGTGGCGATGTTTACACATCGCACGAAGTACGCATTTTGAGGCTGAGTCGACCTAGGGGAGGCCCGGGACCGGTTCAGATAATTGTCACTGGTGTTGGCCGTGAGCGGGAATCGAACCCGCGTCGCCAGATTCATAGCGCAGCGCGGTAACCGCTACACTAACGCTCTCCACACACACACTCTTACACTCACACACACACACTTACACACACACTCACACACACACTCACACACACTCTCACACACACTCACACACACGCACACACTCACTCACACACTCACACACACTCTTACTCACACACGCACACTTACACACACTCACACACACACTCACACTATTACACACTCAAACACACACACTTACACTCACACACACACTCTTACTCACACACGGACACTTACACACACTCACACACACACTCTTACACACTCAAACACACACACTTACACACACTCACATACACACTCACACACTTACACACTCAAGCACACACACTTACACACACTCACACACACACTCACACTCTTACACACTCAAACACACACACTTACACACACTCACACACACACACTCTTACACCCTCAAACACACACACTTACACACACTCTTACACACACTCACACACTTACACACACTCACTCTTACACACTCACACACTCACTCACTTACACACACTCACACACACTCACACTCTTACTCACTCACACACGCACACTTACACACACTCACACACACACTCACACTCTTACACACACTCACACACACACTCACACACTCTCACACACTCACACTCTTACACACACACACTCTCACACACACTCACACACTCTCACACACACTCACACACACTCACACACTCAACTCACTTGCAAACACTCACACACACTCACACACACTCACACTCTTACTCACTCACACACGCACACTTACACACACTCACACACACACTCACACTCTTACACACTCACACACATACTTACACACACTCACACACACTCTTACACACACTCACACACACTCACACTCTTACACACTCACACACACACTCACACTCTTACACACACACACGGGGGGGGGGGGGGGGGGGCTGGGTGGGGGTGGAGGGGTTCCCGAGCCAGATCACCCCTCCCTCCCTCCCGGTTCGATTCCGAGTCGCACCGGCGCCTCGTTTTCGAGCACGGCACAGAAACTAAACAGTCGATTGGGCTACTGCGGAAGGCACGTGGAGCAAAACGTCTGACACGGTGCCCTAACGACACGCGGCACATCCAGAAAAACGTCGCCGACCATACCTCTTTGGTTTTCCTTTCATGGCCAAACGGTGTTTTTTTATTGTCTTCAGTTGGTGTTGGTCACGGGGTTCTTTGATGCCTCTCTCTGTCTCGCTCTCTCCCCCTCTCTCTCTGTCCCTCTCCCCATGTCCCCCCCCTCTCCGTCTCCCCCCCCCTCCTCCGCCTGCCTCTCTCCGTGTCCCAGGGCCTCAAGGAAAGGAGCGGACACCGTGGTGACGTGGGAGAGAAAGGCGATCGGGTGAGTGGCCCCAACTCACGTGGCGCTCCGGGCTCCCGCCCGCCTGGGTTCCCTTCCTGCCTGTGGGCCATCGCCATTCGCGGTGGCCGACTCCCGCCATCGCTGTCCGCCAATCGCGGCAGGACTTTCGAGTCGCTCTGAGTTGTACCACGCGCAAGCGAGCAAGGGTTAGATAGGGACGCCGCGGTGGCTCGGAGATGTCAACTCCCTCGCCTGGTGTGCAGGAGGTCGTGGCTTCTTCGTTCCCAGCCCTGGTGCTTGCTGCTGCTGCTGCTGTATATTTGGAGTTTGCGGTGTCTCTCTCCCCATGGTCACGTGGATTTATCTCCGGGTCCTCCGGTTTTCCCCATCCACATTTGTAATCGACGTCACAACGCGTTTAGAGTGTTTGGGTTCTACACATTTCCACGTGGTGATGATAGGCCACTTCGTTGAGCTATCATTTGTAATAGGTCGCTTCTGAAAAAGATTTACACAGCTCAGTGGGGCTCTACACCTGGTACAATAAAACGTGGTCGTAGTTTAGTTTAGAGATGACCACTGGTGTTGCATTTCTCTAAATGGCGAGTCCAAATCCTGGTCACTTGGGGCATGCTAACACTGTTTTCTCATCCGGATTAATGGATGTTTGAACCTGATTCATTGCCCGTAGAGTTGAAGTTCAATTGATATCGTGTTTAACCAGGTGAGTGAATAAATGACTGAGTGAGTGAATGGATGAGTGCATTGAATGAGTGGGTGAGTGAACGAATGAGTGAGTGGGTGAGATGGTCGGTGGGTGAGATTGTCGGTGGGTGAGATAGGTGGGTTGGTGGGTGAGATGGTGAGTGAGATGGTGGGTGAGATGGTGGGTTGGTGGGAGAGATGGTGGGTTGGTGGGCGAGATGGTGGGTTGGTGGGTGAGATGGTGGGTTGGTGGGTGAGATGGTGGGTTGGTGGGCGAGATGGTGGGTTGGTGGGTGAGATGGTGGGTTAGTGGATGAGATGGTGGGTTGGTGGGTGAGATGGTGGGTTGGTGGGTGAGATGGTGGGTTGGTGGGCGAGATGGTGGGTTGGTGGGCGAGATGGTGGGTTGGTGGGTGAGATGGTGGGTTGGTGGGCGAGATGGTGGGTTGGTGGGTGAGATGGTGAGTGAGATGGTGGGTGGGTGAGATGGTGGGTGGGTGAGTGAGTTGGTGAGATGGTGGGTGGGTAAGATGGTGGGTTGGTGAGTGATATGGTGGGTGGGTGAGATGGTGGGTTGGTGAGATCATCCACCGCGTCACCCACGCTGCGTCTCCACTTGGTCACCGCGTGTGATCTCGGTGGCACGGCGCGGCTTCTCCGGTGGAACACGAACCGCTATGTGCCCCCTCTCCCAGGGTGTCCCTGGCTGGAGGGGCCCCAAGGGATTCTCCGGCTTCCGGGGTCCGGCCGGCCACCAGGGATTCCCGGGGTCCAAGGGGAGGTCGGGCCCAGTGGGCTCCACGGTGAGGATCTGTGTGAGCATGTGTGGTGTGAGTGTGGTGTGAGTGTGGTGTGAGTGTGTGATGTGAGTGTGTGATGTGAGTGTGAGTGGTGTAAGTGTGTGGTGTGAGTGTGTGGTGTGAGTGTGTGGTGTGAGTGTGGTGTGAGTGTGGTGTGAGTGTGTGGTGTGAGTGTGGTGTGAGTGTGGTGTGAGTGTGTGATGTGAGTGTGAGTGGTGTGAGTGTGTGGTGTGAGTGTGTGGTGTGAGTGGTGTGAGTGAGTGTGTGCGGTGTGTGAGTGTGGTGTGAGTGGTGTGAGTGTGTGTGGTGTGAGTGTGAGTGGTGTGAGTGTGTGTGGTGTGAGTGCATGGTGTGGTGTGTGCAGTGTGAGTGTGTGCGGTGTGAGTGTGTCCGCTGCTACTAATGTTGCAGCTGCTGGTACTACTGCTGCTGCTACTGTTGCTATTGCTGCTACTCCTGGCTACTGCTACTACTGCTGTTACTACTACTGCTGTTACTACTACTGCTGCTAATACTGCTGCTGCAACTACTGCTGCTGCTACTACTGCTACTACTACTACTGCTGCTACTGTTGCTACTGCTGCTACTCCTGGCTACTGCTGCTACTGCTGTTACTACTACTGATGTTTCTACTACTGCTGCTACTACTGCTGCTACTGCTGTTACTCCTGCTGTTACTACTACTCCTCCTGCTGCTGCTACTACTGCTGCTGCTTCCACTGCTGCTACCGCTGCTGCTTTGCTAACGTTGGTGTATCTCTTTGTCCAGGGGCTGGAGGGACCCATGGGTGTGCAGGGAAAAAAGGGGAAATTGGGCCCCAAGGTGAGCATCACCACCACCTTTGTCATCATGCTCGCCACGCGGGTGTACACACCGGTGTGCTGTACTCGTGACGAATCGGCACGTCCTGTTTACGTGACAACCCTTACTAGTTGGCTGTGCACAGTTTCGCCACACGTGTGTACACGTGTACACACGTGTACACACGTGTGGCGAATCTGTGCACGTGTGTGCGTGCGTGTGAATTTGCGAGCGGTGGCGTAGCACTTAGCGCTCCGAACCCGGCGGCCCGAGTTTGATTCCCGCTCGTGGCCAACTCCAGTGACAATCATTTGAACCGGCCCTGGGCCTCTGCTATGTCGTCTCAGCCTTAAATGAGTACCTGGGCATGGTGTGTAAATATCAGCACTGGGGAAGCAAAGGTGGCCGGGCGTGGTATCGGCCACACCCCCCCCCCCCCCTCATGTGCCACAGTGCCGGCTTTCATTGGTGCTGCAACTCGCTGACAGCACTTGCCCCAATAGTCTGTTACAGGCTAGCTTAGCGTGCAGCTCGATCCCCGCTCATGGCTAACAGCAGTGACAATTATCTAAACCATTCCTTGTTCTCGCCGAAGTCGACTCAGCCTCAAGTAGCTGGTGCGATGTGTATACATCGCCACTGGGGAGACAAAGGCAGCCGGGCGTGGTGTTGGTCTGTGTGCCGTACCGGCCTTCATAGGTGCTCGGTAACGGCACTTGCCCCAACGGTCTGTTAAAGGCTATACGGGGGATCTTTGTCTTTTTGTTCATCCATTAGGGCGACCAGGGCGTCATTGGCTCAAAGGGCATCTCAGGATCTCGAGGCGTCCGTGTAAGTGGCTCTGCGATCGCTTCCCGACAACCGGGCATGTGCACTCACACACAGACACAACAACAACAACCGCCATTCGCCACTAAGTGGCGGTGACGTCACCACGACGCTTGTGCCAGGCCATGTGCACCTTGAGGCCACGTGAAGTGTCGAACGCCCGCTGGCAGGAGGTCACGGGGCAGACCCAGGTGCCGCGGGTCGACTGAGATGACTGAGATGACTGGCTGATGCACCACCTGTGCCCCTACTGTGCCAACCTGCTGTGCTTTAGCCACCCGGCGCGCCGCTCGTTGTTGTGAGCGTCGTTCCTCCGCCGTCCGTTGTTGTTAGAGGGCGACTTCCTCCAACTGCCAAGTAGCATCCTTCACGAGCCTCTTCCACAGAGGCCGATCTTGACACCGCTGGTACCAATCATCGGCAAGTCCGCTCAGCTCCACATCATCCTGTACCACATCACTCCATCTCTTCTCTAGCCCGTGCCGCGCCTGTATAGCCCCCTCGATCCGGCCGAACAAAAGCTGTTTAGGCATGCGATGGCTGGGCATCCGGGCTACATGGCCCAGCCAACGCAGCCTTACCTGCCGGAGGAGCTCACTGATGGGACTTTGTCCAGATCTTTCAAGGATATGTGAGCTCCTCACACAATCCAGCCTGGTTAAACCCAAGATGGGTCGTAGGCAGGCCAGCATAAATGCTTCTAACTGGCTATGATGTTCCATGAGGGGGGTCCACGTTTCGCAAGCGTAGAGAAGGGAGGGAATGGCTGTGGCCGAGTAAGACCTGAAGCTTCGTGCGAAGCGACAGACTAGGTTAGCTTCCACACAGCGTTACGCAACCGATGAAAAGATAATGCCGCTCGACTGATTCGGAATGAGACTCAAACCGGAGCCGGTCATGAGCACTGCCCAGGTATGGACACCTCTCCACAACTGCCCTATCACCAATTAGGAGTTGTGGGGGTGGAGTGTCCGATGGTAAAAAATACCCAGGCAGGTGCTTAGTTTTGGTGGGGCTGATGGTAAGGCCCCGCCTTTTAGTGGCACGCTCCAGTCTCAGCAGCAGCGCCTCCAACTCCTCCTCTGAGTGAGCAGCAATTACCAGATCATCAGCATACATAACGTGGTTGAGCAATAGGGAGCCATCCCTTGACCGCTTCCGGGCATCGATCAGCTTCCCGTTGTATCTGTACCAGATGGAAATTCCTCACAAGCTACGTGGTCGAAATAGATGTTAAATAATGTGAGAGCCAGAGAACATCCCTGATCGTGAGCAGAGGATCAGGGACTCCGAAAGCACGAAGAACAACCCAGAGCCCAGGCCTACTGATGGTATCATAGGCCTTGACCAGGTCAATAAAGCAGACACACACACAGACACACACAGACACAGAACACCGAGTGTGTATGCAGCATTGCCGCGTACAGGAGCTCTCGCCTTCAACCCAGAACCAGCAGCAGCTACAGCTGTGAATTCTCTGTCGCCTCGAAGTAAGCGCTTAATGGAATCCCGATAGGTGTCTGCTACAAGTTAGTTAGTTAACCCGCTTCATCCACCTATGGGACATTAGGCCGCAGTGATTTATCTCCACTTCTTCTCGTCCTTGGCAAGATCAGCTTAACACGTAGGCTTTCAGACATACGTGCAGACATACGTGCAGGCACACGTACGGCAGCAAGGGAACGTTGATGACCGTACCCAACTGACGATTCCCACTTGAGAACTGAACAGCGGTTGCGTGGAATGGGGCGGCGTCGCACGAGGCATTGGGACGCTGCTGGATGCTTCTGGACGCTGCCCGCGCGAGCCTCCGTCCCCGTCCGGCATGCGTTGTGCATTATTGCGACACCGTTAACCCCCCCCCCCCCGCTCTGTGCCGCACGTTATCTATTTATTTGCCGCCACGTGGTTTTCCCATCGCGCGGCTTGTTCGCGAGGAGCACGGCGACCGCAGCGTCATCGGGGACCAGACGACCGCACAGTAGAAGGCCTCCTCTAGCGAGGGTAATTGGTTTCCAGGAACCCGGTCGTTAAGTAATTTGGTTGTTAAGCGAGTTTAGGAGATGCGGTAACACCAAGAATTCAAAAGAGACGCTTCCACTTCAAAGCGCAGCAGACAACGCCCATGAATGGACGTCGCTGATTGGCCGAGGTCGGGTCAGACCGCTTTGGAGCTCGCCGATTGGCCGAAATTGGCGGTCGCGTGCTCGTCGTGAGCCCGTCGCTAACAGGGGAATGTTCGGTAGGCGAACACATTGGGGTCTATGGAGGCACTACACTGTTATACACCAGACTACAATACACTATACACTACTATACTATACACTACACTACTATACACTACTATACACTACTATACACTACACTACTATACACTACACTATACACTACTATACACTACACTATACACTACTATACACTACACTACTATACACTGTTATACACCAGACTACACTACACTATACACTACTATACACTACACTACTATAAACAACACTATTATACACTACTATACACTACTTTTATACACTACACTACTATAAACAACACTATACACTATTATACACTACTATACACTACTACTATACACTACACTACTATACACTACACTACTATAAACAACAGTATACACTATTATACACTACTATAAACAACACTATTATACACTACACTACTAGACACTAGACACTGGGCTCTAAGGGGTTCTACTGCCCTGACAATTCACCTTTAATGCCGTTCCAGGGACGGACCGGCCAACGTGGCCTCGTCGGCTTCCCGGGGGCTCCGGTGAGTTCCCTCGGCTATTGCCGGCGGCGCTGCCGCGGCACCAGCTCTCTGGTGTGGTTGTCGTGACTGTGTCACCACGGTGCGGTTGTTGTGACTGTGTCACCACGGTGTGGTTGTTGTGACTGTGTCACCACGGTGTGGTTGTTGTGACTGTGTCACCACGGTGTGGTTGTTGTGACTGTGTCACCACGGTGTGGTTGTTGTGACTGTGTCACCACGGTGTGGTTGTTGTGACTGTGTCACCACGGTGTGGTTGTTGTGACTGTGTCACCACGGTGTGGTTGTTGTGACTGTGTCACCACGGTGTGGTTGTTGTGACTGTGTCACCACGGTGTGGTTGTTGTGACTGTGTCACCGCGGTGTGGTTGTTGTGACTGTACCACCACGGTGTGGTTGTTGTGACTGTGTCACCACGGTGTGGTTGTTGTGACTGTGTCACCACGGTGTGGTTGTTGTGACTGTGTCACCACGGTGTGGTTGTTGTGACTGTGTCACCACGGTGTGGTTGTTGTGACTGTGTCACCACGGTGTGGTTGTTGTGACTGTGTCACCACGGTGTGGTTGTTGTGACTGTGTCACCGCGGTGTGGTTGTTGTGACTGTACCACCACGGTGTGGTTGTTGTGACTGTGTCACCACGGTGTGGTTGTTGTGACTGTGTCACCACGGTGTGGTTGTTGTGACTGTGTCACCACGGTGTGGTTGTTGTGACTGTACCACCACGGTGTGGTTGTTGTGACTGTGTCACCACGGTGTGGTTGTTGTGACTGTGTCACCACGGTGTGGTTGTTGTGACTGTACCACCACGGTGTGGTTGTTGTGACTGTACCACCACGGTGTGGTTGTTGTGGTAGTACCGCCACGGTGTGGTTGTTGTGACTGTGTCACCACGGTGTGGTTGTTGTGACTGTGTCACCACGGTGTGGTTGTCGTGGCTATGCCACCGCGGTGTGGTTGTTGTGACTGTACCACCACGGTGTGGTTGTTGTGACTGTGTCACCACGGTGTGGTTGTTGTGACTGTGTCACCACGGTGTGGTTGTTGTGACTGTACCACCACGGTGTGGTTGTTGTGACTGTACCACCACGGTGTGGTTGTTGTGACTGTGTCACCACGGTGTGGTTGTTGTGACTGTGTCACCACGGTGTGGTTGTTGTGACTGTGTCACCACGGTGTGGTTGTTGTGACTGTGTCACCACGGTGTGGTTGTTGTGACTGTGTCACCACGGTGTGGTTGTTGTGACTGTGTCACCACGGTGTGGTTGTTGTGACTGTGTCACCACGGTGTGGTTGTTGTGACTGTGTCGCCACGGTGCGGTTGTTGTGACTGTACCACCACGGTGTGGTTGTTGTGACTGTGTCACCACGGTGTGGTTGTTGTGACTGCACCACCACGGTGTGGTTGTCAAGGCTGTGTCGTCACGGTGTGGTAGTCGTGGTAGTGCCGCCACGGTGTGGTTGTTGTGACTGTACCACCACGGTGTGGTTGTCGTGGCTGTGTCACCACGGTGTGGTTGTCAAGGCTGTGTCGTCACGGTGTGGTTGTCGTGGCTGTACCACCACGGTGTGGTTGTTGTGACTGTGTCACCACGGTGTGGTTGTTGTGACTGTGTCACCACGGTGTGATTGTTGTGACTGTGTCACCACGGTGTGGTTGTTGTGACTGTGCCGTCACGGTGTGGTTGTTGTGACTGTGTCACCACGGTGTGGTTGTCGTGGCTGTACCACCACGGTGTGGTTGTCAAGGCTGTGTCGTCACGGTGTGGTTGTCGTGGCTGTGCCACCGCAAGGTGGCTCGGCCGCGACGTCCGGCGTTTCTCTCCGCGCACCGGCACCTTTTTCTTCGGGATTTGAAGCGAGGCCCTTCGTCCGGCAGCACGTACAGTGTGTACCGTACGTTGAACTTCTTGTGCACCGTACGTAGACAACCGTGCTAATCGGGGGTACAGGGGAAGGACAACAAACTAAACACAAATAGAAATTACATAGAAATGAGCTTTTCATCTTCCTAATACCGGAAGGAAGAGCGTTCCAGACGGGCGCAAAAGCGCGTCTGAAAGCGCCGCGCGATTTCCGGTGACCACCATCTTTGTCCCGACGGCCGAGCCAAAAGCCGCCGCCGCTGCCGCTGCTGCTGCTGCTGCTGCGAGGATGACGAACCGGAGATCGCGTGGCGATGGTTTACGCTGATGAGCAGCGTGGTTCATTTGTGGCAAATCGACGACGACGTCCGACGTTTCTCTCCACGCTGCTGTGCCGTACGGGAGTGACGTCCATCGCATGACGATAAGTGTACTAGTGAGTGTACTAGTGAGTGTACTAGTGAGTGTTCTGGTTAGAAATGATTTCAATTTACCGAGCGTCATTCATGCAATTGCCACCCCACAACGCTGCCGCTTTAATTAGCCGGTCCCTTACGCAGACGATGCAAAAACAAAACCGCCACTTAGCAAATCAAGAACTAAAAGATGAACACGCGAATGGCGAGAAAATAAAAAAAATTGCCCGTGACAATAAAAATGTATCGTCAAAGAGGAAATCAATGAAAATATTTAAATAGATCCGTTTGGTCTCCGTGCCCCCAAGACCGCAATCCCAACGTTTCGCCGGATTCCGGAGAACCTTCACTAGAGGGGGTTGGTGGCGCAGTTGTCAGAAAGAAAGCGGTGAGCCCGGTTGGACCACGATACAAAATGGCGGTCTCCGCGTGGCGCCGAGACCATCGACTACGCTCAGAGAGATGTCAACTCGAGGCCCCGAGACAACGGAGCGGGTCCCCCACCTTGAGACCGTAACTATTGTTATTCGCTTGCCATGTAGCAGGAACGGAAGAAAAAAACGTTCGAAATGTCGGGACGGCCGGCGAACGTCTCCCTCCGCCGCGACGAGTTCAGTTTCTCTCTCGCTCGCTCGCTCGCTCGCTCGGGGGTCAAAGCGCCGCGGGGCAACACTCGGCGCCGCGCGTGGCGCAGGAGTACGAGGCGGTGTGTGCGTGTGTCCGGCAGGGCGAGAAGGGCACGGGCGGGAGGGAGGGAGCGGAAGGAAAACCGGGTACCCAGGTTCCCATGCACCCATCCTGCTGCCACGCGGCACTCACACGGCAGACACCGCACTCACACCGTGTGTACACTCACACGGCAGACACCACACTCACACCGTGTACACACTCACATGGTAGACACCACACTCACACCGTGTATACACTCACACCATGTGTACACTCACACAGCAGACACCTCACTCACACCGAGTGTACACTCACACCGTGTGTACACTCACACAGCAGACACCTCACTCACACCGTGTGTACACTCACACGGCAGACACCACACTCACACCGTGTACACACTCACATGGCAGACACCACACTCACACCGTGTATACACTCACACCATGTGTACACTCACACAGCAGACACCTCACTCACACCGTGTGTACACTCACACAGCAGACACCTCACTCACACCGTGTACACACTCACACGGAAGACACCTCACTCACACCGTGTGTACACACGCACGGTAGACACCTCACTCACACCGTGTGTACACTCACACCGTGTGTACACACACACCGTGTATACACTCACACAGCAGACACCTCACTCACACCGTTATCCACCGCACTCACGGCTTGTCCACCACGCTCACGACTTGTCCACCACGCCCACCGCTTGTCCACCACGCTCACCCCTTGTCCACCACGCCCACCGCTTGTCCACCGCACTCACACCTTGTCCACCGCACTCACACCTTGGCCACCACGCTCGCCACTTGTCCACCACACTCGCCCCTTGTCCACCACGCTCACCCCTTGTCCACCACGCTCACGACTTGTCCACCGCACTCACACCTTGTCCACCACGCTCGCCCCTTGTCCACCACGCCCACCGCTTGTCCACCACGCTCGCCGCTTGTCCACCACGCTCACCCCTTGTCCACCACGCTCGTTGACGCTTCTCCCTGTCGCGTCTCCCCCTGCAGGGAGCGCCCGGAGTGACGGGGAACGCGGGGAGGAGGGGGTTCAGGGTGCGTAGATGCACACCACACAAAACAACAACAGAAACCAACACGACGGGCTTGACTGTGTGGTCTACTCGATGACCCCAGCCCTCCTCACAGGACACACATCGTTACGTCATTGCTTCTACCCAGCTGTGGTGGTGCTGGCGATGATGACGGCGCTGTTGGCGTTCAATGTGATGATGATGATGTTGTTTGCTTATGATAATGCAAATGATGATTTTAATTATGATTCTCCTGCTGCTATTATCATTCTGATGCTGATGCAGTTTACTGAAGATGAATGATGATTCCATCAATGACGATGATGATGAATGTGTAGATACTACTGCTTTTGCTGATGATATTGATGCTGATTTTGCTACGACTAATGATGATGCTACTGCTGCTGATGATGATGCTGATGATGATGCTGCTACTGCTGATGATGATACTGATGCTGATATAGCTGACGCTGCCACTGCTGATGACGCTGCTGCTGCTGGTGCTGCTGATGATGCTGCTGCTGCTGATGATGACGGTGGTTCTTCTCCATGCCACTCCCTGTAGGGCTTCAGAGGCCTACCGGGACTCAGGGGGGTGGATGGTCCCCTGGGGCCAACGGTAAGTTTGGGGAGGGGGGGGTCACGGGGTCACGGGGTCACGGGGTCGCAAAGTCACGGGGGTCATCCACGGCTTGACCAGGCACAGGGACGCGGCTGTCCTAGCGGAGGAGCTGCAACCCCGCGGCTCGCCAGGAGAAGACGACGCAGCCAACACGTTGACTCCACCTGTCCCCTCCTGCGCGGGGATACAACGTTGCTCCCTCGCACGCGGGCGTTTCCCCTGGGAGCTCCGGTTTCCTTCCTCCCGACATTCAGTAATTGGGCCGACCACAACTTCATATGCAGAGGAGCGGCAGAGCTTGGGGCAATCGTTGGTGGTGCCGGCTCCTCACCACCACCGCGTGGCTGCCGCTGCCTTCCCATTCCCTCGTCTGTGTGGTTCCTCCTCCTGGCACCTCTTCTGAGTCTTCCTCTCTCTCTCTGAGTCGTCCTCTCTCTCTCTGAGTCGTCCTCTCTCTCTCTGAGTCGTCCTCTCTCTGAGTCGTCCTCTCTCTGAGTCGTCCTCTCTCTGAGTCGTTCTCTCTCTCTCTGAGTCGTCCTCTCTCCGTCTCTACGAGAGCGAGGAGTGAGCGCTGTGTGAGCGTGGCGTTATTATTCCGAGCGCTCTGTGAGCGTGGCGTTATTATTCCGAGCGCTGTGTGAGCGTGGCGTTATTATTCCGAGCGCTGTGTGAGCGTGGCGTTATTATTCCGAGCGCTGTGTGAGCGTGGCGTTATTATTCCGAGCGCTCTGTGAGCGTGGCGTTATTATTCCGAGCGCTGTGTGAGCGTGGTGTTATTATTCCGAGCGCTGTGTGAGCGTGGTGTTATTATTCCGAGCGCTGAATCCACTCGCGGCAGTACGCCGAGCGTGGCTTTGCCGCGGGCGACGTTGCGCGGCGCTGACCCCTGTCGTGGGGGGTGTGGTGGTGTCTGACTGTGGTCGGACTTGCAGGGACCTCGCGGTTTACCGGGAACCGCCGGCAACGCGGGCAACCCGGGGGAGAAGGTAAGACGGCGAGACGGTGACGGTCACCGCCGCACCTCGCACGCCGACACCACCGTCGCCGATTGCTGCGGCTACGTTTCGGGCGATGGCCCTTATTCATGTACCTGGGAAAGTTGGCCAATTACCACTCTAGATGATAAAAAAAATACATCGGAATAGGCTTCAGCCTTTCTGGCAATTGAACAGGAGTTGTGTTAAGATGTACAAACGCCAAATAGACACCTTTTGCAAGGCATCATCAAGTCTGCATTTACCACACCATGCTGGTGGCAAAACAAACGTGGCTCTGATGATGATGATGATAGTAATAATAAAGTCCGCATCGTCTTTGAAACTGATTGGGCCTACACCGAAGGTACAGCCTCCTTCATGGCCTCGTCTCAGCACCACCGGTGGTAGTAGACCGAAGAACAACGCCAAAAGGCGAACAGCAACAGCGGCAACGCAAATATCAACGTTTCAATACCCCAGGTTTCACTCCAGTGGAGGACCTTCGACCAGCGGTGGCGTGAGTCAAGTAATTGCAGGGCTGCGTCTTTATCTGTACACTGGCTAGGAGATGTTAACTACCTCGCCTGGTGCACAGGAGGTCGTGGGTTCGATCCCGACCCTGACGCCTGCTGCTGCTGCTGTGTATTTGGAGTTTGCGTCTCTCTCTCTCATCATCATCATGGTGGCTATGAGATGTTAACTACCTCGCCTGGTACACAGGAGGTCGTGGGTTCGATCTCGACCCTGATGCCTGCTGCTGTATATTTGGAGTTTGTGGTGTCTCTCTCTCTCCCTGTGGTCGTGTGGAGTTCTCTCCGGATCCTCCGGTTTTTCCCCTCCACATTTAGAATCAACATCACCATACGTTTCGAGCAATTTGGCTGCTGCTTTACATTTCCCACGTGATGATGACAAGCCCACTTCGTTGAGCTGTCATTTGTGATGGCCAGGTCGCTTCTGAAAAAGAGCGACGTAGCTCAGTGTGGCGTCTTAACTGGTAACAAAAAAACATTTGAGTTTATTTTGAGTGTTGCACTGTGTGCATGGATTTGTGTAAAACTTCCTCTCTCAGGGCCTCCCAGGAAAGCCAGGACTGCCCGGCATACAAGGCCCCGTCGGCACCTATGTAAGTGATCCCGACACGCAGCCACAGCGGGGTATACGCGTGGCTACTCCCACCTTGCCCAACGGGATGTCTGGCGGCTCTCCGTTGTGTGATGGTTTGAGCAATCAGCCCGTCCCATGTGGCTCCCCCGTGGTACAGCGAGCGGCCTCGCAATCGGCAGGTTTCAGGTTGACACCAAGGTAGTCGAGCGGCGGGTCACCACAGTGTCTAGGGGATGTTAACCACCTCGCCTGGTACGCAGGAGAGCGTCGGTTCAATCCCGACCCCTGACGCATGCTGCTGTATATTTGGAGTTTGCGCGTCTCTCTCCCCGTGGTGGCGTGGATTTTTTTCCGGGTCCTCCAGTTTTTCCCTACACATTTATAACGATGCGTTCAGAGTCTTTGGCTGCAATAAATTCCCCTCGTGATGATGATAAGCCACTTTGTTGAGCTTTCATTTGTGATAGCGAGGTCGCTTCTGAAAAAGAGCGATGTAGCTCAGCAGCAGGCGTCAGGGTCGGGATCGAACCCACGACCTCCTGCATACCAGGCGAGGTAGTTAACATCTCCTAGCCACCGTGGCGCCCCACAACAATGGTTGTCTTCCGCCTTCGACCCACCCCACGCCATATGAATGTGGAATTTCCACCACCGCCTTTTTAGGGGCCGTAAAAAAGCTGAGGGAAACGCTCTCTCGTCGCTCGTTTAATCTGGTAATCACTCGGACCTTCCCCCCCCCCAAGTGATTAGTAACGGATTACTTCCCGGAAGTATAACGGATTACTTCCCGGAAGTATAACGGATTACTTCCCAGCAGTATGACGGATTACTTCCCGGAAGTATAACGGATTACTTCCCCGCAGTATAACGGATCACTTCCCGGAAGTATAACGGATTACTCCCCCGCAGTATAACGGATTACTTCCCTGCAGTATAACGGATCACTTCCCGGAAGTATAACGGATTACTTCCCGGAAGTAGTCCTCGCAGTGCTCCCGGCACCACTGACCCGTCCTCTCCTTGCAGGGATCTCCAGGCAGCAGTGGAGAGGGAGGCGTCACTGGTTCCCCAGGGCCAAAGGTACGAGGCCTTCCCCAGGCTTTAGCAGGGGTTTGAGCCCGGCTGCCGGGCCATGCTCGGGATGGGCGACCGGGATGGGCGACCGATAACATTCAGAATCTTGATTTGAGAATCGGAATGTTTATTTATACTGGAGGAGGAATCCGATGAGCTATGAAACTCTTTGGTCACAGATGTCCAGTCGGGGCATGGGGTAAGAATGTTACGGGTGTAGTGGCACCCACACAGACACAGCACGAACGCTGCCCAGGGCTGGTTCTTGAGGTTTGAGCTCCGTCTCCTCTCCAGCGTCCTCTCTCTCTCTCCCCGTGCTGTCTTCTTTTGTACCTCCCAGCCCCCCCCCCCTCTCTGGAAGCTTCCATCACCCCCACTCCCTTCGGCCGATCCTGACCCTTCCCCACCAGCCTTTCTCAACCGTCCTTCTGCAGTCCACCACTCGCTTCCCGCCTTTTTACCTTTCAAATATTTCCTGCAATCCCTTTCGATCTTGCCGGCCAATCACTGCCGAGGCCTTTCTGCACCCAGGTGAGGCTTCGGCCTGCTTGCTGATTGTTTGTCTGACCGTACGCTCGTGTCGGGTAAGCGGTCTTATCTCGGTCATTACACAACGACAAACACTTACAAAACACACGACAGTTGTGCAAAGTACATGAACGGTACACAAATCACCCAAACACAAACAAATACAACACTAAATCATCCCCATCCTACCAGGCAAAGCCCACTGAGGAATTACTTTTCAGACGCAACCTGGCCACCATGAATGATAGCCTGACAAATTGGTCCATCATTTGGACATTTATAGCAGCCAACATTCATCTAAATCATCTCATTGCCGGAGGAGGAATCTGATGAGCTGTGAAGCTCTTCTGCCCCAGATGTTCAGTAAGGGGGGCGCGGGATCAGAACGATACAACAACAACAAACAAACACCGATTGTGTAATCGGTTCACGTCGTTGTGGAGAATTGTAAGTAACGCGTACAAAATTAAATGTAAAGTATTGTTTTTACACATCCTCCTTTATGCGGCGATATATACATAAAATAAAAAACACAACACGTCCGTCAATAACACTGCGTGACCTGGAAAGGAAATATAAATAAATAACATCTGACGTTTCTCAGAAGAGCACGAATGGCCACTTTGTTGATGCTCGGTGGCCCAGGTGTCGTTTGCCAATGAGACTCCCAGGCTGGTCCCCCGAGTCTCTCGCCTGGCCACACAGAATCTACCTGGGTGATTGTGCTTGTGGGTGATTGTGCTCGTGGGTGATCGGTTCTCCTGGGTGGTGGGTGATCGTGGGTGGTGGTGGGTGGTGGGTGGTGGGTGATCGTTGGTGGTGGCTGGTGGGTGATCGTGAGTGGTGGGTGGTGGTTGATCGTCGGTGGTGGGTGGTGGGTGACCGTGGGTGGTGGGTGATCGTTGTTGGTGGATGATCGTGGGTGATCTTGGGTGACCGTGGGTGGTGGATGACCGTGGGTGGTGGCTGATCATGGGTGATCGTGGGTGGTGGGTGATCATGGGTGATCGTGGGTAATCGGTGCTCATGCACCATTGTCGACCAGCAGCAACAACATTACCAAATTCTTTGTTTTACACGATGATGCTCGTGTGTTGTGTTGTGACGATGACGACGAAGATGACGACGACGAAGATGACGACGACGAAGATGACGACGACGAAGATGACGACGACGAAGATGACGACGAAGACTGATGACGATGATGACGAAGACGATAATGATGACGATGATGATGAATCTGCTGTTAATGTGCGTGGCAGGGCGAGGTGGGGAAGCAGGGAGCTCCGGGGAAATCGGGACAACCTGGACTTAAGGTGGGCCTGGAGCGGTGTCGATCGCGTTCACGACATCAGCAGTGACCAAAACATTTGTGTGGTTTTTTTTGCTTGAGCCCGGTACGAGCCAGTTTGCTTAAAAAAAAAACGGCGCATTTGTTCTGGTGGCAACCCGATTCGTTTTTGGCCGTGTCTGGTGGTGGAGGGTTCACAGCTCCAGTGGACACCTCACGTGATGGCCGAACGCAGGACGAACGTGCTCTTGAACCTTGTTTGTCTTCTTCCCTCTCGAAGGGACCCCGAGGGAACCCTGGAAACTCCGGGAAGCCAGGTCCCCAGGTGAGTGAGCCGCTCGAGTCCTAGACATGCAGAGCCTGCGTGGTGCAGACTTAACCATAACCCTACCACGACTACTAAGCTACTCTTGTTATTTAAAATAGTTAACGCCCCCACTGAGCTATATAGATATTTTTGTGAAGCGACCGGGCTGTCACAAACGATAGCCCAACCAAGTGTGCTTATCATCATCAACATCGTCACGTGGAAGTTTATAGCAGCCAAATTACTCTAAATGCGTGACATCGATTCTAAAATGTGAAGGGAAAAACCGGAGGACCCGGAGACAAATCCAGCCGACCACGGGGAGAGAGACACCGCAAACTCCAACTATAAAGACGTCGGGGTCACGATCGAACCCACGACCTCCTGTATACCAGGCGAGGTAGTTAACATCTCGTGACCGTGGCGCCCCTGATAACAGTCAACTCGTAATGTGACACCGCCGTCACTACCGCACGGTGCCCGCTGCTCGCTCTCATCGACAGAGAGAGGATGACTCGGAGGGTGCACCAGGAGGAGGATCCATGGAAAAGCAGGAGGGCAGCCACACGATGAGCCGGCAACCGACAATTGCCCAAGCTCTGCGGTCCTCTATGTATGAATGTTTTATCGGCCAAATAATGAGCGTTCATACACGTGTGGGAGGAAACCGGAGCAGCCGGAGAAAACCAACGCCTGCGAGGGGGAAATGCTCTATCCCGTACATTTTTGTCCGCGCCGCCTTTGACCTGGCGAGTTGCGGGGGGGGGGGGGAGCTTATGGCCCCTCGATGCCCGCCCACGGGGAAGGGAGGGAGTTTGACGCGACATCAGCGTGCGATCCACCAGACCTGGATTGCAGGCCGCGTGCATAGCCGCCGTGTAAAAGCCCGAACCTCGACCCCAACGGGAAGGGGAATCGCCGGCCCGGATCGCCGCACGCTGCGCCGGCAGCCCCCCTGATCCGTGACGCCCCCTCTGCCCGCCTCTAGGGGAAGCAAGGGCAGCCTGGAGCCAAGGGCTTTCAAGGGCAGCCGGTGAGTACGGCCGCACGGGCAGCCTCCGGAGACGACACCCAACGGCTCGCTTCTCAGTGCGGTAAAACGCAGCGACGACATCAGCCGCCAGTTGCCCCCCCAACAACGTGAAGTGACGTCACGGGGTGTCGACGGGCCGCCCCCCCCCACGGCGTTCCCCCCTCTCTCTCTCCCCCCCTCCCCCACCTCTAGGGCCTCTCTGCAAAACCCGGAGTGGATGGTGAGACGGGGAAACCAGGCCCGCCCGGGAGCCTCGGCCCCACAGGCCCGAGAGGCCCTCCCGGGCCGCTGGGCCTACAGGTGAGATGACCCCCCCCCCCGAGTGACCGCCCCCCCATGTCCCCCCCCCCCCCCACCTCTCCTCCCCATGCCTCCAGTTTGTTTCACTTTTCCCAAACGGCAAATTCGAGCCGAGCTCGCCCCGGTGAGACTATCGCAGTTCGCCTGGTGTGTGTGTGCATGCCGTGTGTGTTCATGCCGTGTGTGTGTGTGCGTGCCGTGTGTGTTCATGCCGTGTGTGTGTGCATGCCGTGTGTGTGTGTGTGCATGCCGTGTATGTGCATGCGTGCCGTGTGTCTGTGTGTTCATGCCGTGTGTGTGTGTGTTCATGCCGTGTGTGTGTGTGCATGCCGTGTGTGTGTGTGTGTGCATGCCGTGAAGGGTGTGTGTGTGTGCATGCCGTGTGTGTGTGTGCATGCCGTGTGTGTGTGCATGCGTGCCGTGTGTCTGTGTGTTCATGCCGTGTGTGCGTGCCGTGTGTGTGCATGCCATGTGCGTGCCGTGTGTCTGTGTGTTCATGCCGTGTGTGTGCATGCGTGCCTTGTGTCTGTGCGTTCATGCCGTGTGTGCGTGCCGTGTGTGTGTGCATGCCGTGTGTGTGCATGCGTGCCGTGTGTGTGTGTGTACATGCCGTGTGTGTGTTCGTGCCGTGTGTGTGTGCATGCGTGCCGTGTGTCTGTGTGTTCATGCCGTGTGTGTGTGCTGTGTGTGTGTGCATGCCGTGCGTCTGTATGCGTGCCGTGTGTCTGTGTGTTCATGCTGTGTGCGTGTGTGCCGTGTATGTGTGCATGCCGTGTGTGTGTGTGCCGTGTGTGTGTGCGTGCCGTGTGTGTGTGTGTTCATGCTGTGTGCGTGTGTGCATGCGTGGCGTGTGCGTGCCGTGTGTGTGTGTGTGCATGCCGTGTGCGTGTGTGCCGTGTGTGTGTGCGTGCCGTGTGTCTGTGTGTTCATGCTGTGTGTGTGTGTGCCGTGTGTGTAGGGTGAACAAGGTGACCCCGGTCTGGACGGCCAACCTGGAGACAAGGGAGATGTGGTAATAGAACGACAACAACAATCACAACAACAATAACCACAACAACAACTACCACGACATTAACATCACAAATGGAAACTTGAAAAATTCTCCAGTAGAAGCGGTGGTCCTGAACAGACCGTAACAGCGGATAACGACGCACAGAGACTCATAGATACCCATAGAGATCCAGACTCACAGAGATGCACAGAGACTCATAGATACCCATAGAGATCCAGACTAATAGAGATGCACAAAGACTCAAAGACCCATAGAAACGCAAAGACTAACACTGCCCAGACTCAACACTGCCCATAGACTAACACTGCCCATAGACTCAACACTGCCCATAGACTCAACACTGCACCTAGACTCAACACTGCCCATAGACTCAACACTGCCCATAGACTCAACACTGCCCACAGACTCAACACTGCCCATAGACTCAACACTGCCCATAGACTCAACACTGCCCATAGACTCAACACTAACCATAGACTCAACACTGCCCACAGACTCAACACTGCCCATAGACTCAACACTACCCATAGACTCAACACTGCCCATAGACTCAACACTGCCCATAGACTCAACACTGCCCATAGACTCAACACTGCACCTAGACTCAACACTGCCCATAGACTCAACACTGCCCACCGTAAGTTCAACACACGTACGTACGTTCCTGACGACGCAGAAGAATTTGGCGGGGTAAACTCCGCTCGCTCTGTCCCCCTTCTCATCCTCGTTTGTCCCTCCGCCCGCCAGGGAGGACGGGGCCCCCCCGGGGATCCAGGAGTGGCCGGGCTCGACGGGGAGCAGGTGAGCGATGTCGCTGCTCTATTGGCACGGCGCACCATCGCGTTGTGACATCTTCACTACATCCATGGGCGCCTTTTTCACCGCCCTGAATGAGTCTCAAGCGGCGTGGCTACACAGCGAAGTTCATCGCAGTAACTGAAGACGGGAGATGTTGATGTTGTTGTTGTCTTCCTCGCACTGAAGACGGGAGATGTTGTTGTTGTCTTCCTCGCACTGAAGACGGGAGATGTTGTTGTTGTCTTCCTTGCACTGAAGACGGGAGATGTTGTTGTCTTCCTTGCACTGAAGACGGGAGATGTTGTTGTTGTTGTCTTCCTTGCACTGAAGACGGGAGATGTTGTTGTTGTCTTCCTTGCACTGAAGACGGGAGATGTTGTTGTTGTTGTCTTCCTTGCACTGAAGACGGGAGATGTTGTTGTTGTCTTCCTTGCACTGAAGACGGGAGATGTTGTTGTTGTTGTTGTCTTCCTCGCACTGAAGACGGGAGATGTTGTTGTTGTCTTCTTCGCACTGAAGACGGGAGATGTTGTTGTTGTCTTCCTCGCGAAGATGGGAGATGTTGTTGTCTTCCTTGCACTGAAGACGGGAGATGTTGTTGTTGTTGTCTTCCTTGCACTGAAGACGGGAGATGTTGTTGTTGTCTTCCTTGCACTGAAGACGGGAGATGTTGTTGTTGTTGTCTTCCTTGCACTGAAGACGGGAGATGTTGTTGTTGTCTTCCTTGCACTGAAGACGGGAGATGTTGTTGTTGTTGTTGTTGTCTTCCTCGCACTGAAGACGGGAGATGTTGTTGTTGTCTTCTTCGCACTGAAGACGGGAGATGTTGTTGTTGTCTTCCTCGCGAAGATGGGAGATGTTGTTGTCTTCCTTGCACTGAAGACGGGAGATGTTGTTGTTGTTGTCTTCCTTGCACTGAAGACGGGAGATGTTGTTGTTGTTGTCTTCCTCGCACTGAAGACGGGAGATGTTGTTGTTGTTGTTGTTGTTGTCTTCCTTGCATTGAAGACGGGAGATGTTGTTGTTGTCTTCCTCGCACTGAAGACGGGAGATGTTGTTGTTGTCTTCCTCGCGAAGATGGGAGATGTTGTTGTCTTCCTTGCACTGAAGACGGGAGATGTTGTTGTTGTCTTCCTTGCACTGAAGACGGGAGATGTTGTTGTTGTTGTCTTCCTCGCACTGAAGACGGGAGATGTTGTTGTTGTCTTCCTTGCATTGAAGACGGGAGATGTTGTTGTTGTTGTCTTCCTCGCAATGAAGACGGGAGATGTTGTTGTTGTCTTCCTTGCACTGAAGACGGGAGATGTTGTTGTTGTCTTCCTTGCACTGAAGACGGGAGATGTTGTTGTTGTCTTCCTTGCACTGAAGACGGGAGATGATGTTGTTGGAGATCTCTCACTGGGACGCTATCACAGTCGCCCCGAGACCTCCCCGAGGGACAGACTGTGACGTTGCAGCACTTTATAATGTGAACAACTTGAAAGAATCATTATATTTTAACACATCAAAACAATTTATGTAAAAATATTTTTAGTAGAAAAATAATTTCTCACCTCCAGCTGCTAGTGGACGAACCGCGCCTGCAAGAGATGGTAGCTCAACGGAGTGGATCATCGTCGTCATCATCACGTGGACATCTATTGCAGCCAAATGCTCTAAGTACATGATTCTAAATGTGGAGGGGAAAAAACGGAGGACCCAGAGAAAAATCCACGCGACCACGGAGAGAGAGACACAAACTCCAAATATACAGCAGCAGCAGCATACAGCAGCAGCAGTAGTATACAGCAGCAGCAGTATACAGCAGCAGCAGGCGTCAGGGTCGGGATCGAACCCACGACCTCCTGTATACCAGGGGAGGTAGTTAACATCTCCTAGCCACCGTGATGATGATGAGAGAGAGAGACACGCAAACTTCAAATATACAGCAGCAGCAGGCGTCAGGGTCGGCATCGAACCCACGACCTCCTGCATATCGGGCGAGGGAGTTAACATCTCCTAGCTACCGTGGCGCCCCAACGCTCCTATTGGACGAACCGCGCCTGGGAGGGACTTTAATCCACCACAGGCTCATTCGTCACGAGCGAGCGAGCTGTTTGACTTCCAGCGTTATGTTGGGCGCTTTCTTCGCACGTGCATACGCGTTGCGTGCGCGTGTTGAACTTCTTTCGCCACCGTACGTAGGCTACCGTGCCAATCAGAGGCTATACGGGGGTGGAATCTCTGTCTTGCTCGCTAGAAAGGAACTTGAAAGTCCCGTTTGGCCCTCGGTGAGCAAATGGGGCCCCCCATGCCTGGCCTGGCTCTCTGGTTTCGTTTGGAGCAAGCGCCCTCCAGTTGCCGAGTCTTGAGACTCAGTGAGGCCTTCTGTCCGTGTCTTCCCGTCTAGGGCCTTCCCGGTGGAGATGGGGTGAAAGGAGAGACGGGATCTAAAGGACCTCTGGTATTTACTCTCTGGATGTCGCGCAAATCTCTGTCAGCTGTTTACTGTGCCTAAAATCTGTGCGTGTCTGTGTGTGTGTCTGTCTGTGTGTGTGTGTCTGTGTGTGTGTCTGTCTGTGTGTGTGTCCGGCAAAACAACCCCCTACCTCCTCGCGGTGCCGGACGGGCAACTCTGTCGTGGACAGTGCTGTGGGGGGAGTTCCAATTTTGATTGGCTCCTCCCCTCATGGCATATGTGTCCACCACAGGGGCTAAACGGGGGCTCTGGACGGGTGCGAGGGGCTGGTAACCCCTCCACCTTCAATTAATTACCACAAAACCACGAATTAAAGTGAAATATGTAACAACTAAGCTTGTGCCGGAGGCCCCGGGGGGCCAGGCGTCTATGACGTCTCCTGGCCAAACCCCAATTGGCGGAGCCAGGAGATTGAATACCTACCCTCGGGGCTACTCCAGAAACAACGAAAAGCCACTACGGGTGGCCACGTGGAATGTTCGAACGCTCACTGCAGAGGAGAGGCTGCCACTCCTCTGTCGGGAGCTGGACCGGTACCGCCTGGATCTATGCGGCATTCAGGAGGTCCGGTGGACCGGCTCTGGCTCCTGCCACCATGAGGGGTGGACAGTCCTCTACTCGGGGCAGCAGACTGCCAAACAACAGGGTGTGGGTCTTCTTTTGAACAAAAGAATGAAGGGGGCGTGGGAGCGTGGCGGTGAGGTGTGGGAAGCTGTAAGCCCCAGGCTACTTTGGGCTCGCCTTCCCATCAACCGGAGGCGAGGAATGGTGGTCGTGGTTACTTATGCCCCCACCGAAGATGAACATCCGTGGAGGGATGCAGGCAAAGCCGATGAGTCAGATGCCTTCTATGACCTCCTGTCACAGGTGCTGGCTAAAGTGGCCCCTCGGGATAGAGTCATCATGTTGGGTGACTTCAATGCCCGAGTTGGTCATGATACTGGCACCTGGTCTGGAGTGATTGGAGGGCATGGGCCAGATCAGCTCAATAACAATGGTAGGAGGCTGCTAGATTTTTGTGCAGCCCATGGGCTTGTAATTACCAACACGCTGTTCCGGCATCGGCGCATCCACACAACATCATGGATGCATGCCGGGTCCAAGCAAGAACATCTGCTGGACTACATAGTGACGGACCAGCGAATGCGAGCCCATGTCCTTGACACCAGGACCTACCGTGGAGCTGATCTGCCCTCTGACCATCGACTAGTCATCTGTAAGATGCGCCTGCCATTCTTCCACTCCGGTGGTGGGTGTACACCCAGGACCCCATTCCAACCTAAAGTGGCCTGGTCTCAGTTATCTGATGAAAGTTGCAAGCGAGAATTTCATCATCGCTTGCGGCTGGGATTGGCATCGTCCCCGACTCCTCCTGATGTCGAGGGTAAATGGGCGAGGTTTAGGACTGTGACTCATGCAGCTGCAATGGCTGCTTTGGGTACGCGGTCCAGACCTCCCCAGACACCCTGGATGACAGAGGAGTTGTTCAGGATGGTTGAGAAAAAGCGACAGGCCCACTGTCATCGGCTACAGAATCCCACGTCAGAGAATGAGGAGGCTTACCGCAGCCTTCGCTCGGAGGTTCGGAGAGCCGTGAGGCGCTGCAAGGATGGGTGGTGGTCGCGGGTTGCTGAGGAGATGGAGTCTGCCTCAGTGGCCCGTGATCACAAATCGCTATTTAACTCCATCAAAAAAGTAACCTGCAGCGCCACACCTATTACCATCATTAGGGGAAAAAACGGTGATCCAATTTCCGACCCCCAGGAACAGGTTCGCAGATTTGCTGAGCATTTCTGTGAGGTCCTGGGGGAGGGAAAATCCCACAGCCAGGAAAACATCGTGGCACAAAGTGAGGATGACCCTGCTGAGGCTGCGGTGCCTCAAATATTGGATGAAGTCACCCCCTGTGAGTGGCTGGCTGAGGTGCCATCTGCTGAGGAAGTATTGAAGGCGATCCGGAGTCTGAGACCAGGAAAGACAGCGGGCAGAGATGATCTCCCAAGCGAAATGCTGAGGGAGGGTGGCGTTTGTGCACAGACTGCCCTATATGACATCATAACAACAGTCTGGACCACTGGACGGGTTCCGCAGGATTGGAAGGATGCCCTGGTGGTCCCCCTTTTTAAGAAGGGGGACCGCACAGACTGTAACAACTACAGGGGCATCTCACTCCTCAGTGTGCCGGGAAAGGTCCTGGCAAGGATTATTCAGCATCGCCTTGCCAGGCACGCTGAGGAGAGGCTTGCGGAGCCCCAATGCGGTTTCAGGAAAGGGCGGTCCTGCACAGATGCCATATTTTCTGTCCGTCTGCTACAGCAGAGGTGTAGGGAATTCCAACAAGACCTACATCTCTGCTTTATTGACCTGGTCAAGGCCTATGATACCATCAGTAGGCCTGGGCTCTGGGTCGTTCTTCGTGCTTTTGGAGTACCTGACCCTCTGCTCACGATCATTAAGGACCTTCATGATGGTGAGCGGGCCCGGGTAAAACTACGTGGCCGGGAGTCAGAGCCATTCCCTGTACACCTTGGGGTGCGACAGGGATGTCCTCTGGCTCCCACATTATTTAACATCTATTTTGACCACGTAGTTCGTGAAGCCTTCAATAGCTGTACCGGGGGAATCTCCATATGGTACAGATATAATGGGAGGCTAATCGATGCCCGGGTGCGGTCAAGGGATGGCTCCCTATTGCTCAACCACGTTATGTATGCTGATGACTTGGTAATAGCTGCTCAGTCAGAGGAGGAGTTGCAGACGCTGCTGCTGAGACTGGAGCGTGCCACTAAGAGGTGGGGCCTTACCATCAGCCCCACCAAAACTAAGCACCTGCCTGGGTATTTTGTACCATCGGACACTCCACCCCCACAACTCCCAATCGGTGATGGGGCAGTTGTGGAGAGAGTGGAGAGTTTCCCATACCTGGGCAGTGTGCTTATGACTGGCTCCAGTTTAACAGCAGAGGTCTCACTCCGAATCAGTCGAGCGGCAATATCTTTCCATCGGTTGCGTAACGCTGTGTGGAAGCTACCTGGTCTGTCGCTCCGCACTAAGCTTCAGGTCTTCTCGGCCACGGTCATTCCCTCCCTTCTCTACGCTTGCGAAACGTGGACCCCCCTAATGGAACATCTTCGCCGGTTAGAAACATTTAGGCTGACCTGCCTACGATCCATCCTGGGTTTAACCAGACTGGATTGTGTGAGGAGCTCACAAATCCTTGAAAGATCTGGTCAGGGTCCCATCGGTGAGCTCCTCCGGCAGGCAAGGCTGCGATGGCTGGGTCATGTAGCCCGCATGCCCAGCCACCGCATGCCGAAACAGCTTTTGTTTGGCCGGATTGAGGGGGCTAAGCGGGCGCGGCACGGGCTAGAGAAGAGATGGAGTGATGTGGTACAGGAGGACGTGGAGCTGAGTGGACTTGCCGATGACTGGTACCAGCGGTGTCAAGATCGGCCTCTGTGGAGGAGGCTCGTGAAGGATGCTACTGGGCAGTTGGAGGCAGTCGCCCTCCAACAACAACGGAGGGCGGAGGAGCGACGCTCACAACAGCGAGCGGAGCGCCGGGTGGCTAAAGCACAGCAGGTTGGCACAGTAGGGGGCACAGGTGGTGCATCAGCCAGTCATCTCAGTCAGTCGACCCGTGGCACCTGGGTCTGCCCCGTGACCTCCTGCCAGCGGGCGTTCGACACTTCACGTGGCCTCAGGGTGCACATAGCCTGGCACAAGCGTCGTGGTGACGTCACCGCCACTTAGTGGCGAATGGCGGTTGTTGTTGTTGTTGTGTCTGTGTGTGTGTGTCTGTCTGTGTGTGTCTGTCTGTGTGTGTCTGTCTGTGGACCCCCTTAATGAAACATATTCGCCGGTTAGAAACATTTAGGCTAGCCTGCCTACGATCCATCCTTGGTTTAACCAGGATGGATTGTGTGAGGAGCACACAAATCCTTGAAAGATCTGGGCAAGGTCCCATCGGTGAGCTCCTCCGGCAGGCAAGGCTGCGTTGGCTGGGTCATGTAGCTCGCTTGCCCAGCCACCGCATGCCAAAACAGCTTTTGTTCGGCCGGATCGAGGTGGCTAAACGGGCGCGGCACGGGCTAGAGAAGAGATGGAGTGACGTGGTACAGGAGGACGTGGAGCTGAGTGGACTTGCCGATGACTGGTACCAGCGGTGTCAAGATCGGCCTCTGTGGAGGAGGCTCGTGAAGGACGCTACTGGGCAGTTGGAGGCAGTCGCCCTCCAACAACAACGGAGGGCGGAGGAGCGACGCTCACAACAACGAGCGGAGCGCCGGGTGGCTAAAGCACAGCAGGTTGGCACAGTAAGGGGCAAAGGTGGTGCATCAGCCAATGATCTCAGTCGACCCATAGCACCTGGGTCTGCCCCATGACCTCCTGCCAGCGGGCGTTCGACACTTCACGTGGCCTCAAGGTGCACATGGCCTGGCACAAGCGTCGTGGTGACGTTACCGCCACTTAGTGGTGAATGGCGATTGTTGTTCTTGTCTGTGTGTGTGTCTGTCTGTGCGTGTCGACTCGGACTCAAATGAGTACCTGGCACTGTGTGTAAACATCGCCACTGGAGAGACAAAGGCGGCCGGGCGTGGTCCTGGCCACCCAACCCCTCGTGTGCCATCCCGGCCTTCATACGTGCTACTCGCTAACAGCACTTGCCCCTACAGTCTGTTAAGGCTATGCGGAGGAGTTTTTGTTTGTCTTTGTACCATGGGTACCCAGTGTTCAGGGGGCAGCGGTGGTGGCGCAGTTCGCGAGCCGCGCCGCAAAACCTGGCCACCCGAGTTGGGTTCCCGCTCACGGCCGGTCCTGGGCCTCCCCTAGGTCTGACTCGGCCTCAAGTGCGTATCTTGCGTGATGTGTCGACACGATCACTGGGAAGAGAAAGGCCGCCGCCTCGTGTGCATTCGCTCTATCTTGTGTCTCAACGTTTTGTAACAAAAAAAGTTTTCATCGACACCTTTTGCTCGCCATCGTACAAAGATGGTGGTCGCCGCATTGCTCGGCGCTTACAGATGCGCTCCTATGGCCGTCTGGAACGCCCTTCCGATATCAGGAAGCCACTGGAGCTGTGCACTTTTAAATCATCATCATCGTCTAGATTGACAAACTGATGGCTTGAGAACTGCTTTGTTGTGTTTAGTTTGTTGCCCTTCCGCCGCACCTTCGATGAGCCCGGTTGGCCACGTGCGGTGCAAAAGAAGTTCAACATCCGGCGACGTACGTACGGAGCGTCAACAAAGCGGAGGCTCGCCCGTCTACTGCTGCGGCCAGCTTGTTTTCATTCTGCCCGTCTGCCCGGCCGCAGGGAGACAAGGGGGAGCGCGGGAGCCGGGGCCCGCCGGCTCCCAAAGGGGACGGCGGAGAGCAGGGGAGGGTGGGCCCACAGGGGACGTCGGGAGCCCCAGGGAGAGAGGTGAGGCTCTGAGCAGCGATCGGTTTTGTTGGTACCCCCACACGGGGACCTTGCAAAGGCAAAGATCCCCCCAGCCCCCACCCCCCCCGGCATCATCGTCGCGGCTCGTAGGGGGTACCTGGTGCGGTGTGTAGTAATCATCAGCACTGGGGAGACAAAGGTGGCCGGGCGAGGTACCGGCCGCTCCGCCCTCCTCGTTGTTCCGTGCCGGGCCTTCGTAGGTTCTGCTACTGGCTAGCGGCGCTCGCCACGACAGTCTGATGCATGCTCCACGAAACTAAACTTTTTTTATTTTACCAGACGTCAAGTCCCACTGAGCTATGTAGCTTTTTTTCAGAAGCGACCTTGCTATGACGAATGATAGCTCAACGCAGTTGCTCATCATGCGTAAGTTTAAAGCAGTCAAATACTCTAAACGCGCGACGTCCATTCTAAATGTGGAGGGGAAAACCGGAGGACTCGGAGAAAACTCCACGCGACCACGGGGAGAGAGAGAGACACACAAATAGCAGGCGTCAGGGTCGGGGTCAAATCCACGACCTCCTGCACCTCGGTGGCTCGGAGATGTTACTCCCTCGCCTGGTGTACAGGAGGTCGTGGGTTCGATCCTGACCCTGACGCCTGCCGCTGTATATTTGGAGTCTGCGTCTCTCTCTCATCATCATCACGGTGGCTAGGAGATGTTACTCCCTCGCCTGGTGTACAGGAGATCGTGGATTCGATCCCGACCCTGACACCTGCTATATATTTGGAGTCTGCCTCTCTCTCTCCCCGCGTTTCCAGTTTTCTGGCTGCCGCCATCATACATTTCCCCACGACGACGATGAGCCCACTTCGCTGAGCTATCAATTGTGATGGCCAGGGCGCTTCTGAAAACGAGCTGCCCAGCTCAGCGGGGCCTTACGCCCGGTGTAATTAACTAGCATAGCAGGCGAGCGAGTTAACATCTCCTAACCAGCGCGACTGCACGGTTGGGGACCTTTTGTCGTGGTGTTTTGCAGGGCGCGAGCGGACCGGGAGGCCAACCTGGACCCCAGGGTCCACGTGGAGAGAAGGTAGCCCTGAACACACGGCGGCACCCCCCCCCCCCCCCCCCCGCACACACGGAACGCTCGGACAAGAGGAGACACGCAAAAGCGGAAAGAAACTCCACGGCAAAAAGAGATCTCCTCTCTCTCCCTCCCCCCAGCGTGGCTGCGGCTTCCACGCCCGGGCACCGTGCATGCTGGGCTTGCTGGTATCACGGGATACTTTTTTTTTTCCGTATCAAAGTGTGAAAAGTAAGAATGTGTTTTACCCTCTCTGGCAATAAAACAGGCGGTGTTAAGATGTTCAATCGCCAAATCGAGTTCCTGCATTAACCACACACGCAGTGCTTGTGGTGAACATGCAAACAAACTTTATCTGATAATATATATGATGCATTGTCTTTGAAACTGATCAAGAAGACTGCAGTCTCTGGTGGAGGCCCATCAGTTTCAAAGACAATGCACATATATTATCTGATAAAGTTTGTTTGCATGTTCACAAGCACTGCGTGTGGTTAATGCAGGAACTTGATTCATTGCAAAATGTTTCTAGTTGGTGTTTGAACGTCATAATGCCTCCTGTTTTATTGCCAGAAAGAATAAAACACCTTTTTTATTTTTCCTACTGAGCTTGCCGAGTTCGAATATTTGTAAATGAGAGAGAAATAATTTCACGTTCAGTGCAACCTAATAACGTCGCTCTTCACGAAATATATATAAAGATCTTGACTTAAACCTGATAAAACCCCACCGAGATGTGGGCTCTTCGTCATTAGCACGGCTGCCTACGTACGGCGCAGAGGAAGTTAAACTTGTGCGTACGTTGCCGACGAGATGTACCACCCCCCCAGGAGATTTTCCGGGTGAAATATTTTCACGATTAATGAAGCATGCGGATCACCATGTCTAAAAATGTCGGTTGATACCATAGGTTGAAGAAGAAAGTCAGCCGTGGTAATTCCACATTCCCATGGTGGTGACCAATCCACCCATGGCACAACCACCTGTTAGAAAGCGAACAGAATTGGATAAATCAGAAGTCAGCCGCTTGACGTTTTGCAACGGTGAGATTTCACCGGCATTGAGATCATTGGTGTGTGACTCAAGGCCTCACCATGTCTCTCGTCTCTCTGTCTCTCTCTGCCCCTCTCAGGGTCCGCCCGGGCAGATTGGCCCTCCGGGCTCTGTTGGCCACATGGGAACGATGGGAAGCCCGGGGGAGACTGGTCCCAAGGGCGAGAAAGGCAACCGGGGATTGCTGGTACGAGGGGGCAGCCACGGGGGGCACGGGGTATGGGGGGGGGGCACAGGGGGGGGCGAGGGGCTACAGCAGGATACTGGAGAGACAAAGTCGGTCGGGCGCGGTGGTGCTGGCAACCCACCCGCTCGTGCGCCGTGCCGGCCTTCATATGGGTGGTGGCGCTAGCAAACAGCGCTTGCACCCCAAAAAGTCTGCGAAGGCTACACGGGGGGGGGGGCGGGGGGTGGCTTTGTATGGAGCTCACGGATTGGTGCGTGGTGAGTGGTGGCGCGGTGGTTGGCGTGCGGCGCTGCGAGGACGGTGGCTCGCGCACAACGACAGTGGCGTTTGTGTGAACCGCTCCTGGCCCTCGCCTCGGTTGGCTCAGCCTCAAAACCTCAGGACCGGGGAGACAAAGGCGGCCGGGCATGGTATTGCCCGCACACCACCCCCTCATGTGCCGTGCCGGCCTTCATAGGTGCTCCCTAACGGCACTTTGCTCCCGGCAGCCTATGAAAGGCTACACGGGGAATCTTTGTCTTTGTGACCTCGGTTGTGATTTCCCACCGCCCCCCCCCCCCCCCCAGGGTCAGCCTGGACTGCAGGGGTCAAGCGGAGCAAGCGGACCCCTGGGGCTCCCCGTACGTCCCTCTCCTCCCTCCGCCATTAAGCTGCCGGCACCAAATCACCCGGCACACCCCACCTCAGCCTCATGCCGCTTTTCCGTTGGCACGATCCAAACGGAGCCACGGGCGCTATTTGAGCTACACACTGCTGGGTGTACCCTGTACTCTGAATGGTCTACACACTGCTGGGTGTGCCCTGTACTCTGAATGGTCTACACACTGCTGAGTGGGCCCCGTACTCTGAATGGTCTCCACGCTGCTGGGTGTGCCCCGTACTCTGAATGGTCTACACACTGCTGGGTGTACCCCGTACTCTGAATGGTCTACACACTGCTGGGTGTGCCCCGTACTCTGAATGGTCTACACGCTGCAGGGTGTGCCCCGTACTCTGAATTGTCTACACACTGCTGGGTGTGCCCCGTACTCTGAATGGTCTACACACTGCTGGGTGTGCCCTGTACTCTGAATTGTCTATACACTGCTGGGTGTGCCCCGTACTCTGAATGGTCTACACGCTGCTGGGTGTGCCCCGTACTCTGAATTGTCTACACACTGCTGGGTGTGCCCCGTACTCTGAATGGTCTACACACTGCTGGGTGTGCCCCGTACTCTGAATGGTCTACACACTGCTGGGTGGGCCCCGTACTCTGAATGGTCTACACGCTGCTGGGTGTACCCCGTACTCTGAATGGTCTACACACTGCTGGGTGGGCCCCGTACTCTGAATGGTCTACACACTGCTGGGCTCGGCCTGCTGTGCACGTGATGCTTGGGGTCCCTTATCTCTGATCACCATCGAACTTCAATTATTATTTAAAAAACGCACCTGGCTCTGCCATAGCAATCACAGCAACATGTAGCAGAGTGCACGATTGTACGTGCGGTTCGCCACCGTTAAGCTCACGCAGGCTACATGAGTCAGAACCAAACCACGATGCGCTGCCCTCACGGGATGTCCGAATCTGGCTCGGGGCCGAGATGATGGCTCGTACCCTACGACGCCGGTCAGTGCACACCGAGGATGCGGCATCACCGCGTCACCCACGCGCGCCTCCGCTCGTTCACCGCACTTGGCGTCAATGACACGGCACGGTTTCTACGGTGTAAAAAAAAAACAGCCGTGGTGGCTGCTGAGCCACTTGCAGCTTTTGTTTACATAAAGCGGCCATTTGTTGAACGAGCTGACGAGACCCGGCACTTGAAAACCGGTACCGGGCTTTGGCTTGGCTAAATACGATCTGGTAGTGTTGCCGTGGAGAGCCAATGGCCGATGGACTCAATTGGATACGCGTGTTTAGGTGTGGGTACACGGAACGGAATTCTGCTCACATTCTGTCGAGGTTACAGAGGGCAGCGGGCAGGAGGCATTGCTTTTGGAGGGATCGCCCGTGCTGGTTTGTTAATCATTTCATTGCAACATCTGTCCAGGGCCCCCTTGGTGAGCGAGGCTCGGAGGGGAAGGAGGGAAACACGGGAGACAAGGTACGGAAAGTGAACGAGCGCCGAGTTGACGTCGAACCACTGGTGGCCGCAGGTCCTGGTTTTTCCTCCGGTGGAGGAGGCAGCTGCTGTCCTGGGATGTCTGTCTGTCTCCCCGCGAGTGAGTGGATGGGTGGGTGGGTATGTGGTTGAGTGTGTGAGTGAGTGAATGGTTGAGTGAGTGGATGGGTGGGCGAGTGAATTGTTGAGTGAGTAGATGGGTGGGCGAGTGATTAGATGGGTGTGTATGAGTTAGCGGGCACAGGTGGTGTATCTGCTGGTCGTCTCCATAAACCCATGGCACCTGGGACTGTCCCGTGGGCTGTCAGTGAGCCTTCAGCACTTCACGTGGCCTGAAAGTGCCACCGAGTGAAGAATGGCGATTTTTGTTACGTGTAAGTGAGTGAGTGAGAAGGTGATTGTGTAGTTAGTGAGTGCGTAGGGGATCAAGTTGCGACCTGGTCTGGTTTTCGCAGGATCTATTAAAACCCAACTATGTTTTATTTTACTAGGTTAGGCCCACTGAGCTACATAGCCCTTATTCAGAAGCGACCTGGCCACAAATGATAGCTCAACGTAGTGGCTTATCACGTGGAAATGTACATCAGGCAAATACTCTGAACATGTGTTGATTCTAAATGTGGAGGGAAAACCCAGAGGACCTGGAAAAAAATCCACGCAACCACGGGGAGAGCATCCAAATATACAGCAGGTGTCAGGGTCGCGATTGAACCCACGACCAACTGCATACCAGGCGAGGTCGTTAACATCTCGCCGCCGTGCTCTTGTGGAGAAGGCATCACGACCGGAGTTTGCGTGATGGTGGTTTATGCCTCTTGACGAGATCAGCAAGGTATTGCGGCTCATTAATGGCAGGCACTTTGTGTGTAACGGGTGCGGCCTTGTATCGTGTACCGCCCTAGGACATCCACGTGTGTGTGTGTGTGCCGTGTGTGTGCCGCGTGCGTCAGGGCGACGTGGGGCCAGACGGAACCTCGGGACCGACTGGAGCCGCCGGACTCTCGGTGAGGACCCACGGCCCCATTCACTCGCTCACGCTGTGTCTTTTGTAACCACGTTGAGACGCAAGGGGTGCCCGTGTGCTCAGAGCATGGAGATGGTGAGCTGGCACGACTGAGGTCCACGGGTTAGAACAAGAGATGTTAACTACCTCGCCTGGTATACAGGAGGTCGTGGGTTCGATCCCGACCCTGACACCTGCTGCTGCTGCTGTATATTTGGAGTTTGTGTGTCTCTCTCTCCCCGTGATCGCGTGGACTTTTCTCCGGGTCCTCCGGCTTTTCCCTCCACATTTAGAATTAACATCATCACGCGTTTGGAGTATTTGGCTGCAATTAATTTCCACACGACGACAAGCCAATTCGTTGAGCTATCATTTGTGATAGCCAGATCGCTTCTGAAAAAGCGCTACATAGCTCAGTGGGGCCTTAGCTTGTTAAATAAAATAGAAAATAGTTAAGTTTAGTTAGTTTCAATAGTTTCAGCCGCCCAAGCACTGTCATTAAACCGGCTTCTCAAGTGTTGTCTCATCCCAGTTACCCGTGACTCGCGATAGAGACCCAAAGACCCGCATAGAAACCCCCCGTAGACTCACAGAGAGACTCCTAGACTCACAGAGAGACCGATATACTTATTTAGAGACCCAGAGGTTCACGTAGAGGTCCCTAGGCTTACACAGAGACCCATAGACTTACATTGAAGAATTGACTCACATTAGAGAGCCATAGGTTCATATAGAGTCCCATAGACCTCACAGACATTATCCTGAACCTCTCCTCTGGACTCGGCTGTAAACGAGCGTTTTTCGCGGTGTATAAACATCGGCAATGGGGATACAAATGCGGTCTGGCGTGGTCTTGGCCACCACCCCCCCCCCTCTTGTGCCGTGCCGGCCTTCAGAGGTGTCCGCCAACAGCGCTTGCTCCAACCGTCTGTGCGGGCCGCGTGGGTGACCTTTGTCTTTGCCTTCCTTGTGGCAGGGCACACGTGGCGTGCGTGGAGACAACGGCGAGCCTGGGAGAGGAGGAGCCCGCGTAAGGTTTTACCTCGGCCCGCTAGTCCGTCCACAGTGCGGCGTCGCTCACAGCCCCCCCCCCACCCCCGAAGAATTCGTCCCATAGACTCAGCGGTGCTGAGTCGATGATGCAGTGTTGAGTCTATGGGTAGTGTTGAGTCTATGGGCAGTGTTGAGTCTATGGGCAGTGTTGAGTCTATGGGCAGTGTTGAGTCTATGGGTAGTGTTGAGTCTATGGGTAGTGTTGAGTCTATGGGTAGTGTTGAGTCTATGGGTAGTGTTGAGTCTATGGGTAGTGTTGAGTCTATGGGTAGTGTTGAGTCTATGGGTAGTGTTGATTCTAAGGGTAGTATATTCTTGATTCTTTCGGTAAACATACGTTGAAGGGAAACAATACAATAATAAAATATATATTGTTTTATATTATTGTTTTAGGTATATTTTATTGTTTTATATATATTTTATTATTTTATTGTTTCCCTTCAACGTGACTTTACCGAAAGAACCAAGAACATGAAGCACTGCAATCACGAAAGCTTTAAATCAAAATCTATGGGTAGTGTTGAGTCTATGGGCAGTGTTGAGTCTATTGGCAGTGTTGAGTCTATTGGCAGTATTGAGTCTATGGGTAGTGTTGAGGCTATGGGCAGTGTTGAGTCTATGGGCAGTGTTGAGTCTATGGTCAGTGTTGAGTCTATGGGCAGTGTTGAGTCTATGGGCAGTGTTGAGTCTATGGGCAGTGTTGAGTCTATGGGCAGTGTTGAGTCTATGGGCAGTGTTGAGTCTATGGGCAGTGTTGAGTCTATGGGCAGTGTAGGGGAGGCGACATCGTCGTCGTCGCTGTTGTTGTTGTTGTTTGCGCTCACTCACAGGGATCGCTCGGAGGGCTAGGGGCCGCCGGAGCGGATGGCCCCAAGGGGGATGTGGGCCCTCGGGGACCCAAGGGGGACGCGGGAGCCAAGGGGAAGCCAGGGCCCCCGGTGAGAGGCCCCCCTGGCGCTGGCGGGGTCACGCAAGGGGGGGGGGGCGCGTTTGCCGCGTGGTTTAACGAGTCAGGGTCGAAGGTCAATGTTTTTTTTCCACTTTTTTATTTTCCCAGGTAAGGGCCCCACCGAGCTTATCGAGATCTGTTTTTGCAGAAGCACCCTGGCTATCGCAAGTGACAGCTCAACAAAGCGGCTTATCGTTGTCGTGTGGATATTTATAGCAGCAGCAGGCAAACAATCGGAACGCGCGTCGATTCTAAATGTGGAGGGGAGGACTGGGAGAAAAACATCCCTGCGACCACGGGGAGAGAGACACGCAAACTCCAAATATACAGACGTCGGGGTTGGGATGTAGCCCACGACCTCCTGCATACCAGGCGAGGGAGATAACATCTCTTAGCCACTGCGGCTCCCCAATAAGCATTGAGTCATTGGTGCTCAACTCCTGTTTTCAGCCCTGCAGAGCCAGTGGTGGAAATTCCACATTTCTATGGCAAGGTCGAGTCTATCCTTAATACAGACACTTTTCAATTTTCCACAACATGGTGTGGCTTGTCGCATTCGATTCCCGCTCACAGCCAACATCGGTGACGAAAATCTGAACCGGTCCTGGGCCTCCCCCTCTGGTCGACTCAGCCTCAAATGAGTAGCTGGTGCGCTGTGCAAACATCGCCACTGGGGAGACAAAGGCGGCCGGGCGTGGTTCTGGCCACCCACCCCCTCGCGTGCCATGCCACCCTTCATAGGTGATCGCTAGCAACATTTGACTCACCTCAGGTGAGTATCTTGTGTGATGTATAAACATCGCCACTGGGGAGACAAAGGCGGCCTGGAGTGGTCGCTGTACCTTAATAGGTGCTCGAGAAGAGCACTTGCCCTGACAGCCTGTTCAGGCTATATGGGGGACCTTGATCTTTTTCTGTGTACGTGACGTCCACAGGGGGTTGAAGGCCCTGCTGGTCCGCCTGGCCCACGGGGACCTCCTGGCATCCCAGGAGCTGAGGTAGGAATGAATGAATGAGTCAATGAGTGAATTAATCAATCGGTCAGTCGGTAAATTGCGTTGCCACCTGCCCTGATTTTCTGAAGATTATCCTCTTGTTGAGGACGCGGCTGCTGCCCTTGGAAATCTGCCCACTCCGGCTGTCGTCATTTGCTTCGTTTTAATATCAATAACAAAACGGCCGCTCGAGGCAACGACGTAGCCTCCTGCCGCTCTCTCCTCTTCCGCCGGTACTCGGAGGCAGAATCTCTGCTCACAATCCTACTGGAGCAATCCGATGACCTATAAAGCTCTTTTTCGCACATGTCCAGTCGGAGGCAGGTCAGAACGTTACAACAACAAACGGTACAAAGAAAGCGCGATCTACGAACCGCGCTCCGTGCTCCTCTGCACCACGGACCAGGCCCCCTGTGGCCGGGCAACCCCAGTGGCAGCTGTCCCTGTGCGGCACGAGGCCGCTCGCTCTTAGCCCGTGCCCCCTACCGGACATCTGTGAAAAAGAGCTTTATAGCTCATCGGATTCCTCCTGCAGTGTAAATACAGATTCTGATTCCCACTCCGGGCACCCGGCCCTCCAATCGTTGGGACGTTACGATCACATTTTGTCGAATGTGGCAGAACGTGGACCGTGATTCCGGCACACACAAGTGGCCCTGCCAGATTCAAACCCCACGAACCTCTGCTCTCGAGCGGCGAATGACGCCACCCCCCGTGTGCCGTGATATCCCTCCCCCCCAACCCCTCCCCCCCCTCCAGGGCTCACCAGGACCCCAGGGGCAGAAGGGGGAGGCGGGGAGAGACGGCGTGCCGGTGAGACACATTTTCACCCTGCCTTAAAGAATGTTTTATATTTTTGTTTGTGACATACAATCTGATTAATGATGATGATGATATGCAGCAATCCCTCGCCAACCGCGCGGGGAGGGGGGGGGGGTTACTGAAAGCCGCCATGGTTGGCAATGCCAAGGCCTTGGGGGCAATAGGGGGGGGGTTGGGTGTTCGGGCAAATCGCCGTCACACTCACCAAAGCCGAACGAGGTTGCCCATTCACTAAACACAATAACGTACAAAAATAATAACAATAATACGACGTTGATGAGGACGAGGTAATGGGGGAGGTGGTTGTTAGAAGGAGGAGGAGGAGGGAGGCTTTGCCCACCCTCTCTCCCGTCACCTGGCGGTGCCAAGAGATGCGACGGTGATACACGGTGGGAGCGCCGATTACGGGGCGACTTGAAATCGCAAGCGCCGGTCACCGCGCTGAACCGCGGATACGCAAAACTCCTTACCCACGCGGTGAGAAAATCGGCATGCCGAAGGAACACCGCGGATAGATAAGTACCGAGGATGCGACAACCGCGTTCTACTTACGGTGAACACCCACGCCGCAGTATTGACCAGGGTGGCCGGCGGCCCAGCCCTGGCGCGTGACGTCACGCGCCACCTTCGACGCCAGCCGCGAGCGAAGCGGGACGGCCCGTCGTGCCTACGCCTCGTAGCCGCGGCGGTGGCCAGGGGTGGCCAGAGGTGGCCAGGGGTGGCCAGGGGTGGCCAGGGGTGGCCGCTGGGCACGGCGTCGCGCGAAGTTCTGCGTTTGTGCGGCGAACGCTGTGCCGCTCGCTCCACGCTCGCCGCCAAACTCCGTGAGCGCGACGCGCTAACTGCTGCGCATCTGCTCCCCTCCAAGTGTATTCATTTTTTGTTATATTTTTATGGATTTTTTTGTAACAACATTTTTATATATATATTGTAACTTTTTATTGGAAATGTATTTATCGTTTTATAATATTTTATATATTTTTTGAATGTTTAATTTTTTTATTTGAAATGTTATGTATATTTTTTTGTTTTTTTAGACTTTATAAAAAATTATATATATGCCTTAATATTTGTTTTTTTTTTATTCATATAAACGTATCCCTTCATTTTGTTCAACAGGGGCCCCGTGGCCCGCTGGGTAGCGACGGGTGGGACGGATTCAAGGGAGACAAGGTGAGACAGGGTCACAGCATCGCTGCGTCGCACCCAGGTGCGCCTCCGCTGTGAGAGCGTACGCACGTACGCACGTGCGTATGTACGTGCGTACATTCGTACGTGCGTGTGTACGTGCATGTGTACATGCATACGTGCGTACGTGCGTGTGTACGTGCGTATGAACGTCCTCGCTCCCATCGTACCACGTGGTGCTGGTAGCTTTCCACCGGCAATTTGCCGAGCCGAGCCAGAACCGAGCCGCGGTTACACCGACCTCGCAAGGAGACCATCTGAATCTCGTCTCACCACCAGTGTCAGACCAGAGAATAACGCCACAAGGTGGGGACAGTACAAAGACAATGCCACACGTTTCAGATAATTTATAGCTCGGGGTGAGCGTATGTTGAACGTCTTTCGCACCGTATGTAGCCAACCGTGCTAATCGGAGGTGTGGTGGGGAGTGGGGGGAAGGACAAGAACAAACTAAAACACAAAAATGAGTTCTAAAGAAGTGAGCTTTCAATCTAGAACCGGGATCAAATGTAGCGGCGCAGGCTCAGAGGATGTGGAGAACTTTCCCGGGTTCAGAGGTCACTCGTCCCTGTGTGGGGCGTCGTGCGACCGTTGTCTGTGTGCAGGGGGACACGGGGATCGACGGAGACCCGGGCACGCGGGGCCCACACGGCATCGTGGTACGCCAACCGCTGCCAACCGCTGCCACCAACCACCGCCACTAAATACCGCCAACCACATGTGACATGCTGGCTACCGTCATACCAGCCGTGCTATGCCAGCCCCTGTAAACCCTCCCTACCCATGTGACATACTGGCTACCATCATACCAGCCGTGCTTTGCCAGCCCCTGTAAACCCTCACTACCCATGTGACATGCTGGCTACCGTCATACCAGCCGTGCTTTGCCAGCCCCTGTAAACCCTCCCTACCCATGTGACATGCTGGCTACCATCATACCAGCCGTGCTTTGCCAGCCCCTGTAAACCCTCCCTACCCATGTGACATGCTGGCTACCATCATACCAGCCGTGCTTTGCCAGCCCCTGTAAACCCTCCCTACCCATGTGACATGCTGGCTACCGTCATACCAGCCGTGCTATGCCAGCCTCTGTAAACCCTCCCTACCCATGTGACATGCTGGCTACCGTCATACCAGCCGTGCTATGCCAGCCCCTGTAAACCCTATCTCCCCATGTGACGTGCTGACTACTGTCATACCAGCTGTGCTATGCCAGCCCCTGTAAACCCTCCCTACCCATGTGACATGCTGGCTACCATCATACCAGCCGTGCTATGCCAGCCCCTGTAAACCCTCCCTACCCATGTGAAGCGCTGGCTACCGTCATACCAGCCGTGCTATGTCAGCCCCTGTAAACCCTCCCTACCCATGTGACATGCTGGCTACCATCATACCAGCCGTGCTATGCCAGCCCCTGTAAACCCTCCCTACCCACGTGAAGTGCTTTGCCGCATTGCTCAGGTCGCCGTTGACAACGATTAGCTCGACGGTCCTGACCTGAAATAAACCGACTGACTGCCTGCAGGGAGAAGAGGGCAAGCCGGGCATCGAAGGGAACCGCGGAGAGCCCGGTGTGAAGGTGCGTGCGCTGCGAGCCTGCCGTGCCGCCGTACACTGTGAAGGTCGCACTCATCGCGCGCACACAGTGCTTGCCGCAAATGAACCACGGTAGCTTTGGTGATCTCGTCAAGGTGCGTGAACCATCATCACGCGAACTCCGGTCATCCTCGCAGCAGCAGCAGCAGCAGCTGTAGCAGCAGCTGCAGCAGCAGCTGCAGCAGCAGCTGCAGCAGCAGCATCTTTTGGCTGACCATCGAATAAAGACGGTCACCGCATCGCGCAGCGCTTTTCGGACGCGCTTCTGCGGCCGTCTGGAACACTCTTCCGATATTAGGTAGCCACTGGAGCTATGTAACTTTTAAGTCTAGATTTAAAATTTATTTTTTATTATTGTCCTTCCCCCGCACCTCCGATTAGCACGGTTGGCTCCGTACGGTGCAAAATAAGTTGAACATTCATACGGGGGATCTTTGTTGTTTGTAATTATGAGTGTTCCTGTCTGCTTGTGTGTGTTGGTGTATGTGCGCGCTTGTGTGTTACTTTGTGTGTTTGCGTGCGCACGTGGCTGTGTGCGTTTAGGGGAAACCTGGAGCCCAAGGCCCTCGTGGGATTCCAGGCCCTGTGGGTCCCCCGGTGAGCATCCACGCATCCTGTCCAACACAGACGAAACCCAGACAGGTGGTAGCTCTATTGGGCGGTTGGATGCGTGGGTGAGTGAGTGGGTGAATGAGCAGGTGCGTTGATGGGTGGGTTGGTCAGTGAATGAGCGAATGAGTGGGTGGGTTGGTGAGTGAATGAGCGAATTGGTGAGTGAATGAATGAGTGGGTAGGTGAGTGAATGAGCCAGTGAGTGTGGGTGGGTTGGTGAGTGAATGAGCGAGTGTGTGAGTTGGTGGGTTGGTGAGTGAATGAGTGAGTGTGTGAGTTGGTGGGTTGGTGAGTGAATGAGCGAGTGTGTGAGTTGGTGGGTTGGTGAGTGAATCAGCGAGTGTGTGAGTTTGTGGGTTGGTGAGTGAATGAGTGAGTGTGTGAGTTGGTGGGTTGGTGAGTGAATGAGCGAGTGTGTGAGTTGGTGGGTTGGTGAGTGAATCAGCGAGTGTGTGAGTTGGTGGGTTGGTGAGTGAATGAGCCAGTGTGTGAGTTGGTGGGTTGGTGAGTGAATGAGCCAGTGTGTGAGTTGGTGGGTTGGTGAGTGAATGAGCGAATGTGTGAGTTAGTGGGTTGGTGAGTGAATCAGCGAGTGTGTGAGTTGGTGGGTTGTTGAGTGAATGAGCCAGTGTGTGAGTTGGTGGGTTGGTGAGTGAATGAGCAAGTGAGTGTGGGTGGGTTGGTGAGTGAATCAGCGAGTGTGTGAGTTGGTGGGTTGTTGAGTGAATGAGCCAGTGTGTGAGTTGGTGGGTTGGTGAGTGATTGAGCGAGTGTGTGAGTTTGTGGGTTGGTGAGTGAATGAGCGAGTGTGTGAGTTGGTGGGTTGGTGAGTGAATGAGCCAGTGTGTGAGTTGGTGGGTTGGTGAGTGAATGAGCGAATGTGTGAGTTGGTGGGTTGGTGATTTAATGAGCCAGTGTGTGAGTTGGTGGGTTGGTGAGTGAATGAGCGAGTGTATAAGTGGGTGGATGAATTAGTGAATTGACCAGACAGGTGGGAACACCAAGCATAACTCCTACTGGGTGTAAGCATAACTACCCAATTTCCACTTTGCGTCACCATTTAATCAGGCCCAGCCATGACTTAAATGGATTCTTGGTCAGACAAAGCTATGCTCTGGTCATAACCCTTTCATTTGTAGTCCATGTATTGCCTGTGTGTTGCCTATAACAATCACGCTTCATGACACTTGGGTAAAAAATATGCCAAGATCCAAATATTATTTGTACTCTGACCCTCATGACCCCTGGGTCCTTTGGTGAAGTCTGGTTCTTTGGTGGTGAGGCCTAATCCTTTCTGGGTGAGACCTAATCCTTTCTGGGTGAGGCCTAATCCTTTGTGGGTGAGGCCTAATCCTTTGTGGGTGAGGCCTAATCCTTTCTGGGTGAGGCCTAATCCTTTCTGGGTGAGGCCTAATCCTTTCTTGGTAGGCCTAATCCTTTCTGGGTGAGGCCTAATCATTTCTGGGTGAGGCCTAATCCTTTCTGGGTAAGGCCTAATCCTTTCTGGGTGAGGCCTAATCCTTTCTGTGTGAGGCCTAATCCTTTCTGGGTGAGGCCTAATCCTTTGTTGGTGAGGCCTAATCCTTTCTGGGTGAGGCCTAATCCTTTCTGTTTGAGGCCTAATCCTTTCTGGGTGAGGCCTAATCCTTTTTGGATGAGGGCTAATCCTTTCTGGGTGAGCCCTAATCCTTTCTGGGTGAGGCCTAATCCTCGGTGAGACCTAATTTTTTCTTGGTAGAAACCTTTTTTTTGGTGAACCCTCATCCATTCTTGGTGAGGTCTAAATTCCTCTGTTTGGTGGGGCCTGGAACAAAAATCAGGATGCCGATTTGTGAGGCCCATGTTTGCCCACGCAGGGCATCCCGGGTCTGAGGGGAGAGAAGGGGAAATCGGGAAGCAAAGGAGAGAAGGTGAGTGGGGTGACACCGGCTACGGACCCCACACTTTCAAGGGTCCCGCGCTAAATGCTTTCAAGCTATCAATTCCGGTTCAGTGATTCTGCACTTGCTCTATTACTATAGTACTATACCACCTTCGACTTTTATAAATGACCGGGTGTTTAAAGTTAGAGATTTGTCGTATTATCTGGCCGTATAGCAATTGAAAAAATACAATTACTTTACTAATGTGTGATTTAATCTTTACGTGTTTCTTTTAAAGGCCCCTTTATAACGACATATGCTGCAGGCCCCACGCTAGCTTAATCCAGCACTGCATCAGTGTGTTGCTTGCACCCGTGTATGCCGCCGGGAGCCTTGTATGCGGAGGGGACTGTTACCCTTCCGCCTGAGGGGGACTCCTCGATAGCGATCGCCTAGAGGCAGAGATCATTCACACGTGGAAAATTGTGCGCGATGCGTTATCGTGATTATTGTTGCGCGACTGACAATAAACGGGAGTTTTAATGTCCCGGGAAGATGGGACAGATTTATCCCAGGGTAGCAGCTGCCTCCTCAACACGAGGACGATTCCGAGAAAACCTGGACAGGTGGTGACCCCCTGCCCCCTGTCTGCTCGCTCACTCGCTGACCCACTCACTGAGCCACCGATCCACCCGCCCGGTGCGTTGAAGTAAAGCGAAGCGACTCCCGTGAGCCACACGACGTGGGGGGATTCCCTCATCCAGCAGTGGAATTGACGGAAAGGGACCGTGCCTGTGCACATCCAGGTTCGGGTCAATAACGATGAGAATGACAGCCTTTTAGAGTAACGATGGGATTGAGTGAGTAATCAAACTAATGAATTCATTGGATGCAGGGCGAAACCGGAGAGAAAGGAGAGCCTGGGGAACCGGGAGAAGCGGGAATCAAGGTATGACACGGACATTTTTGTTGACTTCCTGGTGTTTTTTGGGGCCTTTTCAGCAAAAGTTTATTCCGATGTTACTCAAATTCTAAATGCCGCGTGTGGTTTTGCTCTCCGGCACAGCGGTTAGTGCTGAACTCATGACCAATCGCCACGTTTCGTTTACGTGACAAACCTTACGAATTGGCCGCGTTGGGCGGTGGCGGGTTAAACGACACATTTGACCTTTGTGCGACCTACCCCGACGGCACTTTTATCGCGTCCAGTTTTTGTCCATCGGTGCCGTGGGGGGGGGGGGGGGGGGGGTTGTGAGGCTGCCCAGCTGTGGCGCTCAGCTGTGGGGTCGGAGGTCGCCGTGACCCCCGTGTGGGTTTGTGTGTCCAGGGTCTCACGGGGACACTGGGGAAGAAGGGGACGCTGGGACCCAAAGGCATCCAGGTAGCAGCAGCCCTCTCATCTCACTCCTCTCATCTCACTCCCCTCTCATCTCACTCCCCTCTCATCTCACTCCCCTCTCATCTCACTCTCATCTCACTCCCCTCTCATCTCACTCTCATCTCTCTCCCCTCTCATCTCACTCCCCTCTCATCTCACTCCCCTCTCACTCCCCTCTCATCTCACTCCCCTCTCATCTCACTCCCCTCTCACTCCCCTCTCATCTCACTCCCCCCTCATCTCACTCCCCTCTCATCTCACTCCCCTCTCATCTCACTCATCTCACTCTCATCTCACTCCCCTCTCATCTCACTCTCATCTCACTCCCCTCTCATCTCATTCCCCTCTCATCTCACTCCCCTCTCATCTCACTCTCATCTCACTCCCCTCTCATCTCACTCCCCTCTCATCTCACTCCCCTCTCATCTCACTCCCCTCTCATCTCATTCCCCTCTCATCTCACTCCCCTCTCATCTCACTCCCCTCTCATCTCACTCCCCTCTCATCTCACTCCCCTCTCATCTCACTCCCCTCTCATCTCACTCTCATCTCACTCCCCTCTCATCTCACTCCCCTCTCATCTCACTCCCCCCTCTTCTCACTCCCCTCTCATCTCACTCCCCTCTCATCTCACTCTCATCTCATCTCACTCCCCTCTCATCTCACTCCCCTCTCATCTCACTCTCATCTCACTCCCCTCTCATCTCACTCCCCTCTCATCTCACTCCCATCTCACTCTCATCTCACTCCGCTCTCATCTCACTCCCGTCTCATCTCACTCCCCTCTCATCTCACTCACCTCTCATCTCAGTCTCATCTCACTCCCCTCTCATCTCACTCCCCTCTCATCTCACTCCCCTCTCATCTCACTCCCATCTCACTCTCATCTCACTCCGCTCTCATCTCACTCCCCTCTCATCTCACTCCCCTCTCATCTCACTCCCCTCTCATCTCACTCCCCTCTCATCTCACTCCCCTCTCATCTCACTCCCCTCTCATCTCACTCCCCTCTCATCTCACTCCCCTCTCATCTCACTCCCCTCTCATCTCACTCTCATCTCATCTCACTCCCCTCTCATCTCACTCCCCTCTCATCTCACTTCCCTCTCATCTCACTCCCCTCTCATCTTACTCCCCTCTCATCTCACTCCCCTCTCATCTCACTCCCCCCTCATCTCAATCTACTCCCCTCCGCTCACTCTCTGCCTCTTACCTCGCCGTCCTCTTTTTGGTGACGTCTCTCCTGCCGCTCGCTCACCGAGGCCCCTGCTGGCTGCTCGCCGTTGTGCTTACAGGGTCTGAGGGGCGTCTCTGGACCCCCTGGACTTTTGGGACCCCCAGGAATGCCGGTGAGTGAGTGCCCAACCCCCCCCACCCCCCCCCTCCCATTGCCACACCTGCAGGAGACACCTGGGGTGTGTGTAACAGGCACAGCAGGAGACACCTGGGGTGTGTGTAACGGGCACAGCAGGAGACACCTGGGGTGTGTGTAACGGGTGTAGCAGGAGACACCTGGGGTGTGTGTAACGGGCACAGCAGGAGACACCTGGGGTGTGTGTAACGGGCGTAGCAGGAGACACCTGGGGTGTGTGTAACAGGCGTAGCAGGAGACACCTGGGTGTGTGTAACGGGCACAGCAGAAGACACCTGGGGTGTGTGTAACGGGCACAGCAGGAGACACCTGGGGTGTGTAACGGGCACAGCAGGAGACACCTGGGGTGTGTGTAACAGGCACAGCAGGAGACACCTGGGGTGTGTGTAACAGGTGTAGCAGGAGACACCTGGGGTGTGTGTAACGGGCACAGCACTCCGGAGTGTCCCCTTTCCGCTATTAGCAGCAGCCCGGAGCATTGCATCGTACGTACGTAGTACGTTGAACTTCTTTCGCACCGTACGTAGCCAACCGCGCTAATCGGAGGTGACAGGGTGAAGGACAACAAACTACCACGCAAAAAGCAGTTCTAAAGAAATGAGTTTGTCATTCTCGATGATTTCGAAGTGCAGCATAGCTCCCTGTGGCTTCCAGTGGCTTCCTAATATCGTAAGGGAGAGCGTTCCACATCACCACAGCAGGAGCAAGCGGTGTAGACGGGCGTGGTGCTGGCCTCCCAACCCCTCGCGTGCCGTGCCGGCCTTCATAGGTGCTCGCTAACAGCTCTTGCCGCGACAGTGTGCGAAGGCGAAACGGGGGGTGAGGGTGGGGATATTTGTCCCTGCCGAGGAGCCTCCTCGCCCCGGTTAACACCGGGCGGCGGCGGTAGCGACGATGACAATGATGACGACGATCTCAGGTTCGACTGAGCCTAGAATAAGCAGCTGGTGCGTTACCCAACCGGTAATGGATAACCGATGTAATGTATGTGCATATAGTAACCAGCACCCCGCCCCCTCCTCTGGCCTTCGCACCAGATTGGCTCACAAGCGACGACATCACATTCATCCCCCCTCTCCGAAACAGGAGGAGGATCTCTCCACAGCTCTGGGCTGTCTGCCTGATGATGCTGGTTGTTAATTACTCGAATTGTAAATGTTGTAGTGGGTTTACTCTCCAACACACAACCGTTTAGTTACTTAAACGGCTGTATCGGGCGGTGGGGGAGGGTTTAACGGCACATGTATACCTACGCGATCGAACCCCAAAAACCTCTCTTGTGGTGAGTTACGTTTGTAAAAACATGAGCACCGCCGGTGTTGGCCACCCAGCTCGCTCGCCGAACCGGCCACCGAAGGTGCTACTCGCTAACGGCACTTTGCCCCAACAACGGCCTTCGTAGGCAATATCGCGGGGTGGTGGGGACCTTTGACCTTTGTACCTGTCTAACTGTTACAAACGTGTTCAACTCCTTTTATTTGTACGGCTAAGGCCCCACTGAGCTGGATGATAATCGCTTTTTTGTAGAAGTGAGCCGGCTATCACAAACGGTAGCTCGACGTAGTGGAAGGCTTATCACCAAATTGATAGCGGTGGCCAATTAACTTTGATTAAACGCGTGACGCTGACTCTGAATGTGGAGGGAAAAACTGTCAGGACCCTGGAGAAAAATCCACCCGACCACGGGGAGAACACGCAGACTCCAAATATACAGCAGCAGGCGTCGTCCAGGTCGGGATTGAACCCGCGACCTCCTGTAGACCAGGCCAGGGAGCTAACACAAACCAAGTGATGAGTTTGTGATGATGTTTTTGTAATTTGTTTTTCTTGCCGCTCTCTGTCGGTTCTCTCTCTCTGCCTGCACAGGGACTGTTTGGAATGAAGGTTCGACCACCGCACACACACACACACAACAACAACCACCATTCGCCACTGAGTGGCGGTGACGTCACCACGGCGCTTGTGCCAGGCTAGGGGCACTTTGAGGCCACGCGAAGTGTCAAACACCCGCTGGCAGGAGGTCACGGGACAAACCCAGCAGGTCCCGTGGGTTGACTGAGATGACTGGCAGAGGCACCACCTGTGCCCCCCACTGTGCACACGCACACACACGCACGTGCACACACACACGCACGTGCACACACACGCACGTGCACACACACACGCACGTGTGTCGGGTTTCCCTCCTGTGAACCCCGTTCACAGGAGGGATCGATGAACCCCATTGATCCCTCATGGCATCGGAGCCCGGTTCCATTCCTCTCGTGGCTCCATGCCGTGTGTTGCTCGTGCCCCCCACTGTGCCCCCCACTGTGCCCCCCACTGTGTTGCCCGTGCTGCCGTTTCAGTGCCATATCCCGACCCACAACACACCCACGTGTGTGTGTTGTGGGTGCATACGCGCGCGTGTGTGTGTGTGTTGTGCGTGCATGCACGTGTGTGTGTGTTGTGCGTGCATACGCGTGTGTGTGTGTCCGTGTGGGGAGCGGTGGTGTAGCGGTTAGCGCTACGCCGCGCCAGGAACCTGGCGTCCCGAGTTGGATTCCCGCTCACGGCCAACACCAGTGACGATTATCTGAACCGGTCCTGGGCCTCCCCTAGGTCGACTCAGCCTCAAATGAGTACCTGGTGCAGTGTGCGACCATCGCCACTGGGGAGACAAAGGCGGCCGGGCGTGGTGCTGTCTCCCCACCCCCTCGTGTGCTGGTCCGGCCTTCATAGGTGCTCGCTAACACCACTTGCCCCAACAGTCTGTTACAGGCTATACGGGGGGGGGGTCTTTGTGTGTGTCCGTGTGGGGAGCGGGAGTGGTAACGGTCAGCGCGCTTCGCTGTGAACCCGGTGACCCGAGTTCAATACCCCGCTCATGGCCAACATCAATTATCTGAACCGATCCTGGGCCTCCCCTAGGTTTACTCAACTTCAATTGAGTACCTCGTGCGGTGTGTAAACATCACCACTTGGGAGACAAAGGCGGCCAGCACTTGCCCCAACAGTCAGTTAAGGCTATACGGGGGGGTCTTTGTTTTTGTGTGTGTGGGGAGCGGTAGTGTTAGCGGTTAGCGCGCTGCGACCCGAGTTCGATTCACACTCACGGCCAACACCAATGACGATTATCTGAACCGGTCCTCAAATGAGTACCTGGTGCGGTGTGTACACATCCCTACGAGGGAGTCAAAGGTCGCCGGGCGTGGTGCTGGCCACACCGGCACCCCTCGCCCACCGTGTTGGCTTTCGTAGGTGCTGCTCGCTGACGGCACTTTCCCCAGCAGCCTGTGTGGGCTATACGGGGGGGGGGGGGAGCACCTTTGTCTTTGTTACCTGTCTCTCTTCCCCCAGGGAGAAAAGGGAATCAAGGGAGAGAGCGGACGCAAGGGATCGCCCGGCCCCCCGGTAGGTAAATCCAGCATCGCATTCACGTTACGCAAGATGCAATCGAACCAAGTTAAGGCCCCACTGAGCTGTATAGCAATTTGTTTTCAGAAGCGACCTGGCCATCACAAAATGATCGCCGTCGCAAAATACCTCCCCCATCATCGTCATCACGTCGTCATCACGTCTCCATCACGTGGAAATTGACAGCAGTAGCCAGTTACTCTGAAACGGGCGACGTTGACTCCACATGTGGAGGGCAAAAATCGGAGGAGAAATCCACGCGCTCGGAGTGTGACGGGCGAGGGCGGGACTCGTTGAAGCCTCCGCCTTTCTCGTTGCTTCGTGTATTTATTTAAATTATTCCCAACGTTCGTTGCACGTGTGACCATCACGCGGAGACAGTCGAACACGTTTCAGGCTTTCGCGACCAATATTATTCATGGTAAATGTTTTTGTTGGGTTAGATCGCGTAAGTATGTGTCGTAACCTTCCACAAGCCGACAGACAATTAGTAAGTGATTTGTCACGTAAACAAAACGCCAATTAGTTACTAGTATAGTGTAGTGTATAGTGTAGTGTATAGTGTAGTGTGTTGTGTATAGTGTAGTGTATAGTAGTGTAGTGTATAGTGTAGTTACTACTTAAGCCCACCGGTGTGTTGGAGAGTAAATCCACAACGTTTACAAATTGAGTACAGTGACGTTTCGCTGGTAATTACATCCAGCATCATCGGGCGATTTGCCAGAATGGTGAAGCAATCCACCTGCGTCCCGTCTTAAAGAGTGCAGCAGGACGACGTCATCACTGAACCCAATCCTGCACTTTGTAAGACGGGAAGCCGGTGGATTGCTTCACTAGTTTGGCAAATCGCCCGATGATGCCGGATGAAATTACCGGTGAAATGTCGAATTAAAATTGTAGATGTTGTGGATTTATTCTCCAACACACCGGTGGGCTGAAGTAGTAAACTACACTGTACACTACATCATGGACCTCCTTACCCAGTGTCAAAATGTAAGAATAGGTTTTCCCCTCTTTTCTGGCAACAAAACACGCGGTGTTAATATGTTAAAACACCAAACTGAAACCTTTTTGCAAGGAATCATGTCTGCAATTAACCACAGATACTTGCGGTGAAAATACAAACAAAAGAACACACTCTGACAGTATCTGCATTGCCGTTGAAACTGATTGGTCCACACCAGAGACAGCTTTCTTTAGATCCTCGTCTCAACCAGCTGTGGACGCCTTTTGGCGCTGTCCTCTGAACTGACACCGTTTGAGACGAGGATCTAAAGAAAGCTGTCTCTGGTATGGACCAATCAGTTTCAAAGACAATGCAGATACTATCAGCCATGTTTTGTTTGTATTTTCACCACAAGTATCTGTGGTTAATTGCAGACATGATTCCTTGGAAAAGGTTTCAGTTTGGTGTTTTAACATCTTAACACCACCTGTTTTGTTGCCAGAAAATAGGGGAAAACCTATTCTTATACACTGCACTAGTAACTAGTTGGCGTTTTGTTTACGTGACAAATCCCTTACTAATTGGCTGTGTCGGGTGGTGGAGGGTTACGACACAACATTTATACTTACGTTATCTAACCCAACAAAAACCTTCATTATGAATCACGCCGAGTGCTTGCTCACAAATGAACCGCATCAAAACCTCGCTGCTGGTCTCGTCAAGAAGCAATAAACCAATAAACCGTCACCACACGACACTCCCGTGGTCATCCTCACAGCAGCGGCGGCGGCGGTGGTGGCGGCTTTTGGCTGCCCGTCGAGCAAAGACTGTGGTCACCGCAATCACGCGGCGCTTTCGGACGCGCTTTCGCGGCCGTCTGGAACGCTCTTCCCCTTCCGATAAGTAGGAAGCCCACTGGGAGCTGTGCACTTTTAAATCGTGTAGATTACAAAACTGATTTCTTTAGCACTGCCTTTTTTGCTTAGTTTGTTCCCCTTCTCCCCCGGCACATCCCGATTCGCGTGGTTGGCAACGCACGGTGCGGAAGAAGTTCGACGTACGGTACACATGTCACGGCTTGTGTAACGGAACAGGCCGAACCGGAGGACGGCATCACGTTGCACCCTCACTCGGGGAGTTGACCGCCTTGCGTTGACTTCCATCGCCGGGTCTCTACCCCCGAGCCAGGAGCCGGCGTGCCACACGATGGGAAACGCCGCCCACGTTATAGACGCCCATCGTTTGGATTTGTGCCGCGCGCGAATCGAACTTTGATGAGAGTGTTGAGATTCTGACAGGCGGGCAACGCCGACGCGCTATGCAATGGCAGAATCCCTCGTTGTACTCTACTTCCGTGCTCCCGCGGCCGTGCTCTCTCGCCTTCACCGTTCCGCGCTGAACGGCGGGGGTGAAGTCGGTCGGAGAACTCCGATGACCGCACAGGGAGGCCCTCACCCTGCAGAAATATTCAGATTTTTGTTTTTTTTGCTCTCGCTGAAACGGTGAAATAATTTGTTTTCCGTTCCTCCTCCTTCCTCTCTTCCCATCGCCGTCCGCCGTCAGGGCCGGCCTGGGCCTCCCGGCCCACCGGGCCCCAGCGCGGTCGCCACCGGAGCGGCCCTCGTCAGGGTGAGAATTAACGCGGCCCTGGTGGGCGCGGCGGTTCCGGCCACACCACACCCTAGCGGCCGCCCGGGCCACAACGACGTTCACGGCAGCCGCTCGCTAACGGCACTTGCCTCTCCCCCCCAACAGTCTGTTGAAGGCTATGCGGGGGATCTTTGCCTCTGTTGCAGATGCTCTCTGCGGGCTCCGTGGCCTCGGGGCTCGAGTCCACGACGACGCGGGGGCCCCCCTCTCCCCGCACGGCCGGGCCCCCCAACACGGTGAGAGCCCGATGCGGCTCAAGCCAGCCCAAGGCAGACCGCGTGTCCCGCGTTAAACTAAAACTACAGGGGACTCCTCTACTTACGAACATTCGACTCGCGAACTTTCGGAGATACGAACAAACCCGGTCCGTACGTCCAGTTGCCCGTTCGGACCGAGCGTCGTGAGTTCAAACGCCCCATAGGTGGCGGCGGTGGCAGCGACATCTACGGGAGACGATACAACTTGTAAAGCCATTCCCCGTGTTTAGTGTACATGCCATACAACACGTTTGGAATCGACAGGAGTAAAGTTGGACTTACGAACAATTCGACTGATGAACAGACCTCTGGAACCTAACTCGTTCGTAATTAGACGAGTCCCTGTGTAAACATTATTTTTATTTACCGGGTGCAAGGCCCCATTGCGCTGCTGCGTAGCTCTTGGCCATCCCAAACGATAGCCCGACGAAGCGGTGGCTTCTCATCGTCGTGCTGAGATGTATTGCAGCCGAATACTCTAACACGCGTGACGTCGTCGAGGGGAAGAATCCCCGCGACCGCCACGGGGAGGGAGAGACACGCGGCGACCCCCAGGCGGCGTCGGGGGTGGGGATCGTGTCCCACGATCTCCTGCGTACCGGGCGAGGTGAAGCGAGCGAGAGGACTCCCCCTCTCCCCCTCTCCCCCTCTCCCCCTCTCCCCCTCTCCCCCGCGACGCAGCGCGCCGTCGCCAACGACGCGGACTCCGCGCTGGCGCCGCTGCTGGCGAGGCTTCGCGCCCTGGGGAGCCGGGCGGAGCTGGCGCTGGGCGAGCTGCAGGGCACGCGCCAGCGCCCCGCCACCACCTGCCGGGACCTCGGGCTCTGCCGGCCCGGGCTCAACGACGGTAGCAGCGGGCGGCACCGGCGCCGACGAACCCCCCCACCCACCCCCCCCACCACCCCCCCCCCCCACCACCCCCCCCACCCCCCACCCCCCCCACCACCCCCCACCACCCCCCCACCCCCCCACCACCCCCCACCCCCCCACCACCACCCCCACCCACCCCACAACACCACCCAACCCACAACACCACATCGACCGCCCCTAGCTCATGACGTCATAACACCTTTACACCTGGCCCATGACGTCATAACACCTGTACGCCTGGCCCATGACGTCATAAAACGTACACCTGGCCCACGACATCTGTACAATTTAACACCTGGGCTTTCGCGACCAATATCATCCATAATACAGGTTCTTTGGGGGGCTTAGATCACGTAAATATAAATGTGTCATTAAGCCCGCCACCGCCCGACATCACCTGAGCCATGACATAATAACACCTGTACACCTGCCCCGTGACGTCATAAGTGAGTGTTGAGACCCGGTGGTGAGGCTGCCCCGCATGAATAAAGGGATGCGCTTGTGTGGTGGGAGCAGTGGCGCATTGGTTAGCGCACTGCACTACGAACCCGGAGACCCGGGTTTGATTCCCAGTCACAGCTAACATGCGTGACGATTACTGAATCTGAATTGGTCCCGTGCATCCCTTGGTTCGGCTCTGCGTGCGAACGTGGGCGCTAGGGAGACAACGGCGGCCGGGCCCTAGTTCCGGCCACACCACCTCCTCAATGCGCCGTGCCGGCCTTCGTAGGCGCTGCAACTCCAGTGACGATCATCTGCGCCTCTCCTGTGTCGACTCAAAGCAGTACCTAGCGTAAATTCTAGAGTTGAAGCTTTCGTGACTGCAAGGATTCTTACTCTTTGTTTTTTTTGGTAAAGTCACGTAGGTGAAACTATAAAATAAAATAATAAATGAAAATTTTTATTAAATCACGTGATTTAATTTAGTTTTTTTCATTTATTAATGAAATCACGTGATTAAAATTGGTTGGTTTTTTATTTATTAATTAAATCACGTGATTAAATTTAGTTTTTTTCATTTATTCATGAAATCACGTGATTTAATTTAGTTTTTTCATTTACTCTTTTATTTTATAGTTTCACCTACGTGACTTTACCGAAAAAAAACAAAGAGTACAGTGCGTGGCGTGTAAACATCACCACTGGGGAGACAAAGGTGGCTAGGCAAGGTGTTTGGCCCCTGCAGTCTGTCCCAGGCTACACAGGGGACCTTGTCCTTTGGCAGGGTTCTACTACATTGACCCCAACCAGGGCTGCCCCCACGATGCCCTGCGCGCCTTCTGCAACTTCACCGCCGGCGGGGCCACCTGCATCTCCCCGGTCACCGCCTCCCTCAAGGTACGGGGGAGGGAGGGGGCACGGTGGTGCTTAGCGAGAGGAGCCGGTGAGATTAAACCGAGCGTCGGTGCCCGCAAGAGTTACAACTAAACGTTATGTTACCACGTGTAAGGCCCCCACTGAACTACGATATCGCTGTTGCTGTATCACAAATGATAGCTCAAACGAAGTGGCTTATCAAGTGGATATTTATAGCAACCGAATACTCTAAACGCGTGACGTTGATTCGAAGTGTGTAGGGGAAAAAAAGGAGGATCCGGAGAAAAATCTACGTGACCACGGGGAGAGAGAGACACGCAAACTCCAAATATACAGCAGCAGCAGGCGTCAGGGTCGTGATCGAACCCACGACCTCCTGTGTACCAGGCGAGGTAGTCAACATCTCATAGCCAGCGTGATGATGATGAGAGAGAGAGACACCGCAAACTCCAAATATACAGCAGCAGCAGGCGTCAGGGTCGTGATCGAACCCACGACCTCCTGTGTACCAGGCGAGGTAGTCAACATCTCATAGCCAGCGTGATGATGATGAGAGAGAGACACGCAAACTCCAAATATACAGCAGCAGGTGTCAGGGTCGTGATCGAACCCACGACCTCCTGTGTACGAAGCGAGGTAGTCAACATCTCATAGCCAGCGTGATGATGATGAGAGAGAGACACCGCAAACTCCAAATATACAGCAGCAGGCGTCAGGGTCGTGATCGAACCCACGACCTCCTGTGTACCAGGCGAGGCAGTTAACATCTCATAGCCAGCGTGATGATGATGAGAGAGAGAGAGACACCGCAAACGCCAAATATACAGCAGCAGCAGGCGTCAGGGTCTGGATCGAACCCACGACCTCCTGTGTACCAGGCGAGGTAGTCAACATCTCATAGCCAGCGTGATGATGATGAGAGAGAGACACGCAAACTCCAAATATACAGCAGCAGGTGTCAGGGTCGTGATCGAACCCACGACCTCCTGTGTACCAGGCGAGGTAGTTAACATCTCATAGCCAGCGTGGGCGCCTCACTTCCAGAGCGCGCCGAGACTTATGTCGCACCACACAACCGCGGCGCTCAGCCTCCACCGCCTGGCCCTGCTGGGCCCCAAGTCAGATTTGGATGTCTGCTGGTGAGATTCAGACGTCCGTAGCGCTGGGGGGGGGGGGGGGGGGGGGGCGGCGTTGATTCTGTGTCGGCGGCCTGGCAAATGACCAGCGGTGAAACTAAATAGCTAAGTGGCCGATACGCTTCCTCCCCCACCCGTGTGTGTACCCGCTGCGTGTTTTACAACGAAGGTTTTTTAACTTTGTTGTTATTTTTTTGTGCACGTCCCATCAGCCGCTCGGCCATTTTGTGAGCGCGTGATTTAATCTCGCCAACGTGGGGTTCAGTTTATTGTTTTACTTTTGTTTCACCCCAGAGGGGGGGGGTGGCGGGTAGGGCCCATAGAGATACCATTATTTTACATTTTTAGAGATAAAATTATTTTAAAATGTATTTCTATGGCCTGCAGACGGACTGACCGGGGAGGGGGGGGGGCGTTAAAAGGCGAGGTTTACACTTCACTTCCAAGTAAATTGGCCGAGTAACTTGAGTAACTTGAGTAATCGTAGATGAGCGAACCGCTATTCTGCCCCAGGTGCTGCCGGTGACTCCAGATGCGGGAGCGGGAAACGGTTCCGACACGTGGCTCCATGGCACTGCGCTACAGGAACAGGTTTGGCGACCCCCTTCCTGCTGTCCCAGAATGCACTTCATCTCACTGCTGCCCCACAATGCACCGCGGCTCCGGCTCGGATGCGCCAGGAGAAAAAAGAGGTACGGTTCACGTGTCCCGGTTGAGCCGCCTGGAAGTCCGACAGCTCTAGGCACTGCGTTGCCCCCCCCCCACCCACCCGCTGCAGGCGGTCTACGAGGGTCTGCACACGGTGCAGCTGAAGTTCCTGCGGCTGCCACAGCACGGGGGCGAGGCAGGCCGCGACGGTGCCGTGCGCGAGGACGGCGGCGGAGTCGTCGGCCTGGCGCGTCTCCCTGCTCTCCGACAGCGGGCTGGCGCTCACGCACGGCCACCCCGACGTGTCGCTGCCCCACGCGCCCTGCCAGGTTCGCCGATCGATGCGCCTCCCCCCCGCCGCCTCCTGGCGCGCGCCGGCGGCGGTTCGCCGAGGTGCGGAGATGTTGTGTCCCTCGCCTGGTAGGCAGGAGGCCGCGGGTTCGAGCCCGACCATGACGACGCCTGTCTACTTGGGGTTTGCGTGTATCTCTCTCTCTCTCTCACTCCCGGCGTGTCGTGTGGATTTCTCTCCGGGTCCTCCGGTATTTCCCCTCCGCATTTGGAATCGACGTCACGAGTTCAGAGACTATTTGGACGCGGCTATAAATTCCCACCACGTGATGATATCAGCACTCCGTTGGAGCTATCGTTTGTGGCCAAGGTAGCCTCTGGGAAAGTAAGTTAACAGCTTAGTGGGGGGTGGGGGCGGAGGCATTACCAGCTACGTAAACATCGTTTCGTTTTAAAATGTTAGGCTCGTGGCTTGAAAGTTCAGCGTGGCGCTTGCCATCCCCGCGTCGCGACCGCCCCGTTGCGAGCCGCAGGCAGTGCTGTCCGCTTCTCGCCGTTGTCCGCTTCTCACTGCTGTCCGCTTCTCGCCGTTGTCTGCTTCTCGCCGCTGTCCGCTTCTCGCTGTTGTCCGCTTCTCGCTGTTGTCCGCTTCTCACTGTTGTCCGCTTCTCGCCGTTGTCCGCTTCTCACTGTTGTCCGCTTCTCGCTGTTGTCCGCTTCTCGCCGCTGTCCGCTTCTCGCTGTTGTCCGCTTCTCACTGTTGTCCGCTTCTCGCCACTGTCCGCTTCTCGCTGTTGTCCGCTTCTCGCCGCTGTCCGCTTCTCGCCGCTGTCCGCTTCTCGCCGCTGTCCGCTTCTCGCCCTTGAGGTCTCCGTGTTGCCTCATCCACACGACGGGGCACTACGAACCCCAACTTCACAAACGCGACAATAAAATGTGTTGCACCTGCAAATCGCTCAATTGGGATCGGGCAACGACGGTAGATCATCATCATCACCCCTACCCTACCGCTTGACGAATATTCATATACACGGTATATACACGGTATATTTTATATTCATATATTTTAAATCACATTTAACTTTCGATTTAAAGCTTTCGTGACTGTAGGGATTCATATTCTTGGTTCTCTCGGTAAAGTCACGTCGAAGGGTTTTTCACACCTCATGATGATTGCTTGTGTTGCAATCGAAACGTCGTGAGAATTGTATTATTTCCCTTCTACGTGACTTTACCGAAAGAACCAAGAATACACATTGAACTTGACTCACGGTGTACGGGGGTCAGATCGCCGCGTAAGTAAAATGTGTATGAAAAATAAGGAATGGGTGTTTTACCCCTTTCTGGCAACAAAACATGAGTTGTGTCAAGACGTTCAATCACAGAAACCTTTTGCAAGTGAACAAGACTGCGTGAACCACACACAGTACTTGTGGTGAACATGCAAACACAATCATGGCTCTGATAATAATAAGATACGATGCATTGTCTTTGAGACTGACTGCCCTACACCAGAGACGGCAGTCTTCTGTCGGGGCTGGTCTCACCACCAGTGCAGACCAAACGCGGGCCTTCAACTTGTTTGGCACCGTGCGTGGCCTGCCGTGTTGACCGGAGGTGCGAGTCACGGCCGATTCATTTCTAATCGGCCGTATTTAGCGAGCGAGCCATGGCCGATGGAAAAATGTCGCAACACGGCGAGCGGCGATGCACGCGCTCCCTCGGCCTGCGCCCCACCCCCCGTGCCGTCTCGCCAGGGCCAGGGCGAGGAGTTCCAGGTGGAGGTGCGCACCGACAACCTCGAGCTGCTGCCCCTCCGGGACGCGGCCGTGACGGCGCCGGACGGCGGCCGGCGGGACGAGCGCCCGGCCACGCTGGGGCCCGTGTGCTTCCTCTGACAGCGGCCACGACGCACGCCCACTCCCTCCGTGCACCTCCACTCCCTCCCTGTACCCCCACTCCCTCCCTGTACCCCCCACTCCCTCCCTGTACCCCCCACTCCCTCCCTGTACCCCCCCACTCCCTCCCTGTACCCCCACTCCCTCCCTGTACCCCCCACTCGTACCCCCCACTCCATCTCCCTGTACCCCCCACTCCCTCCCTGTACCCCCCACTCCCTCCCTGTACCCCCACTCCCTCCCTGTAACCCCCACTCCCTCCCTGTAACCCCCACTCCCTCCCTGTACCCCCACGCTCCCCCCCTCCCTGTAACCCCCACTCCCTCCCTGTACCCCCACTCCCTCCCTGCACCCCCACTCCCTCCCCTGTACCCCCACTCCCTCCCTGCCCCCACTCCCTCCCTGTAACCCCCACTCCCTCCCTGTACCCCCACTCCCTCCCTGTAACCCCCACTCCCTCCCTGTACCCCCCACTCCCTCCCTGCACCCCCACTCCCTCCCTGTAACCCCCACTCCCTCCCTGTACCCCCCACTCCCTCCCTGTACCCCCCACTCCCTCCCTGTGCCTTCCACTCATCACTCCCATGCCTCTTCCTCATCATCACTCCCCATGCCTCTTACTCATCACCACTCCCCATGCCTCTTACTCATCATCACTCCGAGTCTCCTCACCCCTCCTCATCCCCTCCTCATCCCCTCCTCTTCACCCCCAGTTCCTTCCTTGCGCTCCCCGTCACCGGGCGCGCCCAGAACGCTCCGTGGATCATGGCAGCGAGAGAGAAGAACATAAACATTGCTGCTGTTGTTGATAATTATGGGTTTACTCGTGAAGCCGGGGGCCGGGATGGACTTTTCAGAGCGCCGGATCCGGCGGATTTTTTTTCCTCCGGGTCGGACGAAGACGTCCGGAAGAGGAGGCCAGGGACCAGGGCCGAGGGGAAACTCCTCCTGCACCAGCACCCTCCTCGCTCCGTGCTCACCACATCCTCACCTCACTCCCCCGTCCCCACCACCCCCCACGACCTTCACCCGTCAGCCCTACCCCACCGCATGCCGTCTCATCCCTGTCGCCATCGTCACCAGCCAGCGTCGCCTCTAAGGAGCGGCGACGTCACCACGGCGCTTGTGCCAGGCCAGGTGCACCTCGAGTGCCGCCGATTCCCACGCTCACCACTTGACAGGCTCGACACGCACGCCCTCACCAATACCCTCGCCGCTTCACACGAGCCTTCGCCACCCTCACCCCCTGCTCTTCACGCTCGCCGTCTCCAAATCTCAGCCCGTACCCTCGCCGCCTGCTCGCCTCGTCCCCGTCCTCCGCGGCTTATTCCCGACGGCCACAGCCTCATTCAGTCGCCGTACCGCTCCACCCCGACTCTTCACTTTCACCCACCGCAAAGTGGCGCCCCACCGCCGGCACCACCTCGCGCCCCCTTCACAACAACTCCACCGCTCTCCCTCGCCGTCAGGGGCAACTTGCTTGCTTGCGACGCTTGCGACCACGAACAACTACAGGAACTCAACGCGCGCGCGTGGCCTTTAAAGGAACAAACAAAAACAACAGGTGACGTTTCAGGCAATGGTCCTTCACAACACACCTCATCCCTACGCTCACCACACCGATGCCTGGAGTTCGCATCTCTCTCCACCTGGGCCCCCGCCTCGCCCGACCTACGGACCCCCTGACCGCGTCCCTACCACGGCGCCGCGTCTTCGCAGAGGCCACGGGTGGCGCAGCGTGTTGGTGGCCGGCAGGGGTGAGCGAGCACGGCTGCTTTGTTTAAAACAGGGATAAAGATGCCCCGTATAGCCTGTAACAGACTTGGGGCAAGTGCTGTTAGCGAGTAGCAGCACTGATGAAGGCCACCGGCACTGTGGCACACGAGGGGGTGGGTGGCCAGCGCCACGCCCGGCGACCTTAAGGCGAACTGACGTTTAATGACCAGAGCTTGAACTTTAAGCCAGGCTTAAGCGCGGAGTAAAATTTAATGCGATGGGAGTTGGTTGTTGTTGCTACTGCTGCACAGTCATCGGTAAGCGGGGCTCAGACCATCGACTCGCACCCGAGGCAACGATTTCATCACGGGTGACTGCCGGGATCGGCTTCACCGAACCGACCGGCCGCCTCCGTTCTAGATTCGAAACCCAGGAGCGCCAAGGTGGTGCCGGCTGACAGCTGGTGACCTCTGAAGCAGTCCACCCGGCAGTCCCCCACAAGGGTGGACGTCGAGCACCCAGGCAGGCGCCCAATTCGCAAGCGCAGGCTGACATCGCGAGCCCGCGGCAATCGTGGCCCAATCCTCCCACTCGAATTTGAAACTTAGCGGCGACTAAATTTGTTTTAATATAACGTTTGGCACGTGCGATAAAAATGAGCACAGGCGTTGTGTGAAGATGTCCAAACACCAAACGGTACCGTTTGCATGGCATCAAGTCTGCATTAATCCACACGCACTTGTGGCAAGATATGCAAACAAACTATGTAGGCCACTCTCCGCATTTGTGTTCCCAGGTCTCGCTTACCAGAGGAGATGCTGCATCTGGTCTGAATAAAGGACATTGAATTGTATAGAATACGGTCACTCTGCTGGCAGTAGGATGATGATGATATTTAATCGTAATCTTTACAAAGACGCATGCGTTTTTCTTTTCCCTCTTCTCCTGATTGTAACAAATGGGGTTTTCGAATGCAGAGCGGCCTTCTAGTGTCACGAATCCTTCCTCGATAGCAGGGGGGACGGCCAAACCACGGTTCGTGAGGCCCACGTGTGTCTCACGGGCAGCTCGAGTTGCCCGGACGATGGAGACGCCGTTGACGCCTTCACTTTTCATTCGAGATTTATTTGAAACGGAGGCTGGGGGAAATCTGCGGAATCCTGAGCCGCAACCTATTGACCCCCAAACACTCGCCCCCTGGCAGCGAAAGCCAAGACGCGAGCGCTCCGAGGGCGTGCTTTCACGGATTTCTAACTTTTCAATACAAAAACTTTATTTGGAAACTGGGGGGAGGGGGTAGAATATGCAGAATGTGGACCGGCAGTCCGTTCGGCCCTGGGGCACTCGGCCCTGGCAGCGAAAGCCAAGACGCGAGCACTCCCTGGGGGCGCGTTTTCGCGGATTTCTAAATCCAAGGCTCTACAGCCAACTCGGCCCGCGTGACCCCGCCTGCAGTGTGACCCCCGCCTGCAGTGTGACCCCGCCTGCAGTGTGACCCCGCCTGCAGTGTGACCCCCGCCTGCAGCGTGACCCCCGCCTGCAGTGTGACCTCCGCCTGCAGTGTGCCCCCCGCCTGCTGTGTGACCCCCGCCTGCAGTGTGACCCCGCCTGCAGCGTGACCCCCGCCTGCAGCGTGACCCCGCCTGCAGCGTGACCCCGCCTGCAGTGACCCCGCCTGCAGTGTGACCCCGCCTGCAGTGTGACCCCGCCTGCAGTGTGACCCCGCCTGCAGCGTGACCCCGCCTGCAGCGTGACCCCGCCTGCAGCGTGACCCCCGCCTGCAGCGTGACCCCCGCCTGCAGCGTGACCCCGCCTGCAGTGTGACCCCCGCCTGCAGCGTGACCCCGCCTGCAGCGTGACCCCCGCCTGCAGCGTGACCCCGCCTGCAGCGTGACCCCCGCCTGCTGTGTGACCCCCGCCCAGGGCAAGCGGCCCCTCTGTACACGAATCCCTCGCCAACCGCGGATTTTTCCTGCCGCGACATGTTGCAGGACCCCCGCGGTTGACGAGGGAGGGACTGCCGTATGTTGCCAATGGCCAGCCATTTGTTGAAGCGCTCCGTGAGTTTGCGTCCTGTGGCTTCTCGGCCATGCCAAGGAGTCGTTCCGCAATCTGGTCCGGGGGTCGAGGACGTTTGGCCACCCCCATCTGTTGTATCATTTTGAACCTGACAGGGAATGGCTCGTGCAACAGCCGTTCCTCGGAAGATGATTGCAGGGTTTATTTTTCTTTTTTTTTTTATCTTATTTACGAAATTGGCCTCGGATTATTGCGCTGTTGCTGGTGCAATGTCTTTGCTGGCCAAATATTTTTGACGGCGGAATCGCAAGCAGAAGAGGGTGCGCGTCTTGAGTCCCGCAGCTGCGTGGAGCAGAGTGTCCGCTCGTCGACCTCTGCAGGTTGCTCCTGCGGCGACGTGAAGCGTCGTCCGAGACGTGCGTCGTGAACACAAATTGCTTTGCCGTGCCAATCTAAGCGACGACCCAGAACACGTGGAACGTTGGACCCAACGTCAGTCCAACGGTTCCCACCACGCGCCCGACGTTGGCACGACCCTTGG